>NW_006442484.1:26744478-26813486 GCF_000325575.1 Pteropus alecto
TTTATATATATTATAAATATTTATATATTTATATATATATTTGCGGGGGCGGGGGGGAGTTAGATACCCTTATTTTCCTGGCAGCCAAGCATTCCAGGCAGAATAACTTTAGAGTTATTCTGAGGACTTCCATGGACCTCTACAGCATAACATTTTATTCATTTCTATGTATTCTAATGTGGAAAATGTCTTGGTCACCTTGGGCTGCCATAACACAATATCACAGACATCATGACTAAACAACAGAAATTTATTTTTTCACAATTCTGGAGCCTGGTAAATCCAAGATTTTCGTCTGGCTTGGTTCTATTTCTGGTGACATCTCCCTTATAGATGTCCATTTTCTCCTTGTGTCTTCACATGGCCTTTCCTCTATGTGTATGCACACACACACACACACACACACGCACACACAGACTAAAAGAGAGAGAGATTTCTCTTTTTATAAGGACATTAGTTCTATAGGATCAGGGTACCACCCTTATGACCTCATTTAACCTTAATTACCTCCTAAAGACTTGAGCTTCAATGACAGTTATATTGGAGGTTAGGGCTTCAACATATGAATTTGGAGGGCATAATTTAACCCATAACAGAAAATAAATATGGAGATTTACTGCCATTGTCTTAATACCCTAAAGCATTTTCCTGAAAAAGACAATTATTTAAATGTGTAACTAAATATGATTTAATTTTTATATTTTTGCTAGATTTTAAAGGTAAAATGCTTTTATATTATTGTTTGACTTTTCTAGACTTCTATATATTTATAAAATA
This sequence comes from Pteropus alecto, assembly GCF_000325575.1. Taxonomy (NCBI): domain Eukaryota; kingdom Metazoa; phylum Chordata; class Mammalia; order Chiroptera; family Pteropodidae; genus Pteropus; species Pteropus alecto. The sequence goes on from NW_006442484.1 coordinate 26,745,256, forward strand.
TATTTGGATATTTCATAAATCTGACCTTTATTACATTCCCAACTGTTAGGTTCAGATCACCATACCCTTAGAAGAACTATGTGAGGAACAAAAAACATTAACATTATAATATAAGTCCAGAGAGATTGATTTAAGTGCCTTCACTGTAAAGCTCATGAAACTGAGTTCTAAAGACTGTTTTTAAAGAAGCCAAGGTCACAGGAAAATTAGTAACTGAGGCACTTCTACAACCTTGACCAGCCTCTGACTCACTTCGCTTTGCTTTCCTCATTATTCTATCCACAACTGTTCCTGCTCCTATCCAGATTTTTTTAAGGTCCAATATTAAATTTAAAAATCTTCCTTGGAATGCATACAAGGTGTAACCCAAGCCTATAGCTGAGGAAATTCTTGTGCCTGTGAAGCGGTGGTACAACTTTGACCTTATAAATTGATCCAATAAATCTGAATTTCAAAGTAAGTAGAGATATTTAGGAATTCAGTAGGTCATAAGATGACCTTATTTAGAAGAATAAATAATATAAAACATACAGTCATGAAGAGAAAGACATCAACTCTGGACTAAAGCACTTTATTTAATACTTAAATTTGCTGGCATATTTAACAATCATCATATGGACCAGAATACTGATAAAGTATTATATATGAGTTATTTTATACAATGCATTTGTAGCAGTTATCTAATCGACAACACTTGTCATATACCAAGCATGTACTGGGAACACAGTAGTGAATAGGAAAACAGCATAATTACTCTGCTTTTCAAATTGAGACAAACTTCCAATGTCACTTATTTTTAAAGTATTTTAAACTAATATGAAACATATGTTCATTGTCTTATAAACTAAAGATTTTATAACAAGGATAAAATAATTAAATTTTAAAAATCAGAATCTTAGATTTTTTTTTAAAAGCTAATGAATATTTTATTGTAGCCAAAGTTACTGAGTTCCATTGTAGTGAAAACTGTCAATTCACTATTCTGTACAAGTCAGACATAGAGGTGAGGAGTTGCCAAAGGGAAAGGAAAGAAGAGTCCTAAGTAAGTGCTCGTCCCTGATGAAGAGTCACTCCCATCTCTCTTTCAGGTGCTGAAATTCACCTGACTTTAGCATATTAGCTCGTTTAACTTCTTCTTGTCTCTTGCTCTAGCCTGAGTGCCTTCGTGAGGTAAGTGGAGAGAAATAGCTCTCCACATTAGTGGTGAGTTGGAAAATACATTTGCTAATAACAGTGTAGTTGAACACTGGTTCAGAGGGGTGAAATTGAGGTCATGGAGCAGTCCTGCTTTGGGTGGAAGAAATCTCCATGGTGTTACTGAGCCCAAATGTAATGTAAGCTGCTAGAAAGCAATAATTAAACTTACACATTTAACTTTGTTAAATAAATTATCTAAAAGCTCCACCCCTTTGAAAAAAATAAATTAAGCAGTGTGAGTCTGCTGTTAGCACCTACAGTGATTATATGGGCCATGTGGTTTGGGGATTATTTGGCTTAAGGACAAATTGTATGTGTGGAGTATTCAGCAACTCAGGAAATATTAGGATTATTCTAGGACATGTTTACTATTATATGATATAAACATATATCAGATAAAGCCAAAATCTCCCCAGAAGAAAATCAATTCACAATTGATAGGTCTATGTATCGAGAGAGAGAGAGAGAGAGAGAATTTAAACACACTTTCTTTTAGATTTAAAATAATAAAGTTGTCTATTAAATTATCCTAAATGCTACTTATAAGAAAAATCTTGTCATATTGGTCAAGTAGAGGAGATAGAATTAGCTATATTGAAAAAAGTCACAATTTTCATAACATAGTGGCAACAGACCTCAATATAGCAATAGTTTAAGACACCAAGGAAACAGAGACCTCATTTAACCTGAAGAGAGAGAAAACTGATGACTAAAAACATCCAGGTGTTAAATGCAACACCGTCTTTTGAGGTTACAGTGATTGTAAAAAAGAAACTATGACCCTGTGCTTTCTTTTTAAATTTGTCTCATAAACATGAGTGTATGTGTGTATACATGTTTGAAGTCTTCCCTTAAGCCTCGGATTCAGCTCCTGTCTCCTTTCTCCATGTGGGTTTGTCTTTTAATGTAAATAATAAGATTCTCTCTGGCAGACACCATACAATTGTTTCTATTGTCGTATACTATGTCAAGCACTCAACATAGTAGACCAGCCTATCAGTGAGTAGCCTTCTCTGTAGAAGCAAGAGTGCCATTTACTAATTTCTATTCACTAGAGAACTAAAGAGTAGTCTTCTTCCTGAGAGATTTGATTCTTTTCACCCAAGAGAGAGGACTTTTCCCGAGAAGAGTTTGCTCTCTGTGCTTCTCTGCTGACTTGGCACTAGCAGAATTATTTGAAGAAGCCCAAACATCACCAGTCTCCAGCCCCTCAAGCTCTATAGATATCGCACACAATCATCTAGAGGCATCTCAATTAAATGAGCATGACTATCCCAATTAGGCAAGAGTCCTCGTTATTAAATATTATTAGACTTAATTCGGTGTTCTGGGAAAATTCTTGATGCAGCCCATCCCACTGAAGGCAGGGCATTGTATACTAAATCCATAGCAACATGCTCAGAAAACACTTCTAAGGTAATGTTTATTCAGTCTTAAATAATACAATTTAGGGAAATTTTGCCTAAGTTTATAGAAATATCAACCATATAAGGCTGGAAAAGACTTTGGAAATGTCATTACATCTGACCCTATCACATTACAGATGAGGAAATTAAAGTTCACGAAGGTGTGGGTGACTAGTTAGAAGAAATAAGACTGGATTTGGGCCTCATGACTCTTCTTGCCGAGGGATCTTTCCTTGACACCATCATATGCTCTGAAATGTGTCAGTGACTGAAAGCACATTTCTAAAGCTATGACCTCTCTTTGTAGTTGTATTGTTGGTGGTAGAATAACAATATTAACTTTGTGTATTTCTAATTAGTGTTTTAATCTTGCTGCATTCAATTTTTGATAACTGTAAATTAGAGATGATTTTGTTCAACTCATAAAATTTTGGTTAAATTTAATAAATATTACATGACAAAGTGCTTTCTGTAAATATGTTAAAATGGAGATAAAATTTATTCTTTGGAAGCTTATCAAAGACTTTTGGTTCCAGGTAGTGAATTGAATTCATATATTTCTCTCTCCCCTACCACCGGCTCTCCTCATGAACCTCCGCTAAAATAGTAGTAGAGAATAAAGAAAACAGAATCCTACAACAATAAAAAAATGATGGGTGTGGACATCAACAGAGAAGAGATTTTAATAGGTTTCTGGAGACAAACATGGGATGAAGAATTGGTAGATGATGAAGCTGGTCATTGGACAACACAGCCATAGGTCCATGTGGAAAGACTTATGACCCTGCCTATAGCTTATCTTCTCTGAAGAACCATAAAAGAGATTAGGACTCAGAAATAGCAAGTATTATTGAAGGTAAAGAAAAGTTGTGGGAGAAATTAAATTCTGAGCAAAACCCACTTTATCTCCAGCAACAAAATGCCTGTCGTCAAGGTATCCACCTACCACCACTACCATTGACACCACAACTGAAACCAAAGGGCTCTTTTCTAAAGAAACTGAAGTAAGTATTTGGGGGAAATTATGGCAGATGGCATGGGAGTTGACGATCCACTCCAAACCCTTTATTTTCTTCCGTTTAGGGTCACCAAAGCCTGAGAGCCCAATCTCTGCCGGTTCCCCCTAGGGGGAACAATGCTAGTTGAAAATCCTTGTCTCTACATTAGAACTCAGAGGAAACTTTTATTTTGCCTTATGCATTAAGATAAGGCAACCAAGGAACAAAGGTATGTGTAGAAGGCTTGCAGCATGAAAGTGAACGAAGTAAAGATAAAAATTAACCTCAGGGAAAAATGAGATTTCAGCAAACAAAAGAAAAAAAAGTCTCTACGTGGCATACTAGATAGACTCAAAAGGATATTATATCCATGAAAAAATACAATGATATGAAAAAATGGACAGAAGAAAATAAAAAGCTCCTAGAATTTAAAAATTGGTGCTAAAATCTGAAACAAACTATACAATGTTTAGCAGGGAAAGTAAATAAAATCTTCCAGAAAATTGAGTTAAAATACAATAAGAATGAAAATTGGTGAAGAGATTTTTTAAAATGATAATCACTCCACTAAATATATTGTCCAAATAATGAGTTTCAGAAAGAATAAAATCAAATGAGATGACATATCAAAAAAGTTAAACAGAAAAAAATTTCTTGTAGCAGAAGGACATGGACATTCAGATAGAAAGGGCTCAGCATCTATAGAAAATGAAAGAAAAATACATTCCTAGGAATATCAGTGTAAAATTTCAGAACACTAAAGATAAATAGAAGTCTCTAAAAGCTTTCAGAGAAAATATAGTACATGCATATGTATTTCTTGCTCAAAACTACAACAGCCATCTTTTTAACAGCCACTGTGCATGCTAGATGACAGCAAAACAATGCCTTCAAAAGCTAGGATTGTGATATGCCACCCAGCTAAACTATCAAACGAGCATGGTGTCAAAATGAAACTCTTTGCAGAGATTCAACCTCCCAAGCAAACTTTCTCAGGAGTTCTTGAGGATATTCTTCATCAAAATGAATTAATCTGTATCAAGAACAAAGAAAAGCATGAACTCAAGAAAATAGAGTATTTAAACCAGGAGAACAGTTGAAGAAAGTCCCAGAAGGGCAGCTGCCCAGCAGACCCAAAGAGCAACTAGGCAGATGGAAGGAGGAAAGAGTTCCTGAAGAGATCATGCTGAGGAGGCAGCCATGAAACTACAGAGAATAAATGATGAAAGAGGAATCTGATAATAATTGAGAATATAATAAAAGCAAATGATTCAAGAACAAAAAAAGCAAAAATGTCAAAACAAGCTTACATGCAAGGAAACTCCAGTGAAATCGTACTAATAGAAACACTATTATAAATTGTTGACATTTAGAAGTAAGCTACAGCCAAAGCACAGAAAACGTAACTATGCATATAAAATGTTAAGAACATGTCAGTGTAAAAATCAAATTATAGATGATAGAATTAGGGAAATTCGTAGTTGGGTAAAAAGCTATAAGAAATGCTGAGAGTGGGTAATATCAGCTGCAAAATTGTGGAGTCATATGATATAGCCTTTGGTTGATTGAATAAGAAATAAAAATTGTAAATATATTTTTTTTCTTAGCAGTACTATTTAGAGGAAGCACAAATAATGACATAATTGTGTTTGGAAGAAGTGTGGCATTAGTGATGGGGAATGTAAATAAACCTAAATTTCAGAGATGAACCCTGAAATTTATAAATCAAAATATAGTAGTAAAAGTACATTGTTTAGAGATACAGGGGTAACTATCCAAGGAATAAAGGAGTTGAAAGTTGCTCCTATGAGAGAGACTGGAAAAGGAAGAGTAATGGAGCAAGGAAGGTGTTATTCTTTTCCATAATACATTCTAATTGACATTGGTTGACTATCCAACATCCATTCACTCTTTTCTTCTTCAGGGAATCCTAATTTGTTTGTTCTCAGTTCTTCCTAAAACTCCAAGGGGAATCACATTTCCTCTGCCTGGGATATACTCTCTAGTCAATGGAATGGGGAAGGAGAGGTCCCAAGGTGGAGAAGGGGCATTTTTAAGAAAGTGCCCCTCCCTCCTTCGAGAGAACTATAGAGAAGTATTTTAACCTCTATCCTCTTCCTGATAATGTTGCCATATCTGGATGGGCCACCAAAGCCATCTGAGGATGACATTCACACTGAGAAGAGCAGAGAACTAGAAGGAACTTGGGTTCTTTATGACTACTGTGAGCTGCTAAATTAACCAGGCCCAAAGCCTGCTCTCCCTTTGACATACTGTAATGTCAGATAATAATTGCCCTATTTTCTTAGGCAGTTGATTCAAGATTTTGTTACTTGCAGCCAAAAGTACCCAAACTAATACATCTGTATTATTTGAGTTTTTGAGCATGAGCATGCATTGTATTCATTAAAATTCCTTAAGATAGGAAATGACATATTTAATGTCACAAATTTTACTTTAAATACATAAAGTTTTCTTTCTGCATTTCATATTAAATTTTTTTTTTAATTATCAAATGCAAACATCAGACAATGTAAAAATGTATAAAAGTAAAATGAAAGTCTCTGGCAGCCTAGACATGCCTACGCATATGTTATGATTATATATATTACCAAAAAACTTGCATTTTTACACTACATTATGTCACAGATATACTTCCTTGTCAATGAACACGTATTCAAATTATTCTTTTGAATGACTGGTGCAGATTTCTGCAGATGGACAGATCACAATTTATTTAACCTACACCTTATTAATAGATAGTTAGATTGCCTCCAATTTTTCATTAATATAACAAATGCTGCCAGAAACATTCAGGCACATGCTTCTTTGTATAAGTATTTTTCTAAGATAAATTCCAAGATGTCAAATTGCTGGTTCAAAGGACACATGTGTTTTAAATTTAATAGATTAGAAATTGAAAACCTCGTCCCCCAAAAAGGACTGTATTAGTTTACGGTCCCACTAAAATATATATGAGTAGTAATTTCCCCATTTTTCTTTTACCAACTATTGCTATTATTAACATTTTAAAATTTTGTTCTGTAAAAAATACAGACATGTAGCTCAGTATTTTTTCATCTTTTTCTGGTAATTAGTAGACTCTATAGTCTTTTCATATGTTTATTAGCCATTTGTATTCTTTATATCTTTCAATTATTATTATTTTCCTATTTTGCTCTTTGTGTTTTTCTTGTTATTTTGTAGTTCTTTGTTTTTAGAAATATTTCCTTTGTTATATATGATGTAAGTATTTTCTCTCTGGCTGTTGTTTGTCTTTTAAGTTTTTAATTTACAACTGTCCCAATATTATTATCAAAGTCTTTAAAGACTTGGGTAAGATCATTTATTTGTTTGACCTTTCTCTTTGTCTGCATTAAAAATAAATCGAAGCAATACCAAACTATTGAGCAAATTCTTATTGAATGCCCACTGTGTCTAGTAATCACAGAAGACATTATGGTAGAAAGACAAACCTTGATTATAATGATCATCTAGTACAAGGAAAAGATAGACCTGTCCACAAATAATTCCACTACAATTAATTTACAATATAATACAGATTGGGGATGGGGGAGAAAGAATACTTACAATTCTATATGAATTGTTAGAGTAGAACTCATAGAGAGAAAGGGTTCATTTATAGATTTTATGAGTTCTTAACTTTTTATACATATTAGTTTGTCTTGACTTTGAATTCTTATTATACACTAATATTATGAGTCAAATATAATTTATACCATATTAGCAGACTTTTAAATTATTTTTATTCTCAAAATTTTAGTGAATAATTTTTATTTATATATTTTATCATCATTAGATGATATAAGTATTTTTAAAGAACAATTGAAGAGTGATTCATAGGAATGCGTAACACAAGAACTATTTTCTTTTTTAAATCATTCATTTTAATACTTCAATTCCTACATTTAATATTCTGAAACTTAACATTTACAGAAATATGAACCACCTAGCAACATTTTCTAAAAACAATCTGTAAATGCATGTTACTATAAAAAAATAACACTTCCTCTCAACACTATTCACAGCTCTCTATCCAAATCCACTTTTAAAGGAGGAAAACATGTTAGAGTGCTTCCTTTAAATCTTTGAAAACTTCCCTTTGTTGGTTTTTCCCCTCTTTGACTTCAGCATTTGTCTGGTCTTGCATAAACTATCTCATGATGAACTTAAAAATAAAACGATAAACATAATCTTTCATAATATCTCAATGTCTTTTTCAACATTTAGGGTGTTAAGTACAATTGGTAGACTAGCCAACAACAACAAGAAACCTTGTGGTCTTAAAATACTTATCACATGCTGATCCCCAGCCCAGTTCTGTTCCTATGACCATTACAGCATTTCCCATTCTTCTCCACCCCATCCCCTGCTCAGTTCAGTCTTTTTTTCAGTATTCATCTGAAAAACAACTTTCTTTTCCAAATGTCTATTAAGCCACCCCAAAAAAGACAGAGCATAACCTCCTAATAATATCCTGAATTTTCCTAAAAAAAAAAAAAAAAAGTAGAAGTAAATTGGCTCTACCTGTAGTTCTAAGCAATCGGAGATTGTTTCTAAATAGCTCTGGGGGATTTCACCATATGACTCCTATTAATGGAAATTGCTGAGCTAATCTCTCTGTGTGACATTACAAATATTAGCTTCCCGTCCAACTTTGTTTGAAGGCTTTCTGTATTTCTTTCACTGTTAGAACAAGCACTGTAAATCTGGAAAGGATTTTTAAGATCAATCAATTCAGTCTTCTAATTTTACAGATGAAGAAAAAGCTTTCTAAGGGTTGCTACTGACCATTAAGTGGCTGTGTGAATTTGAGAAATTTGATCCACTGACTTTAAAGACTGGATTGGAATTTAGAAAGGTGTTTTTATGCATCTATAGAAAAGATAAGAAGTGAGGAAACTTGAAGAATAATCTAGATTATCTAATTAAATGTTGCAAGTTTTGTTTTGTTTTGTTTTTACCATACAAGCATTATTATTTATGGTTATGTCAATAATTTTAAGTTGTCCATTTAAATGATTATAGAGAACATGTTAAGGGTCATCAGATCAGCCAACTAAAGGGTTATTATTATTAATAAAAGCTGATATGTCAAGATAACCTCTCTAGAGTTTATTTTGCCATGACTGCCTGAGTTAAAAACCTGTAAATTGCAGGAGCATTTTAAATATTAGATTTTAACAAGCTTTGATTGAATGGGATCCTACTGTATAGGTTACCGTAAATCCCTCTTGGATTCTTAGTGAAGTTACAACAATTTTGAACACCTTTTGAATGTGTGGTGGACAACGGTGCAAACAGCCCTGCTTGTATTTTGCATGCCAACAATTCTCAGTAACATTGCAATCTTTCTTGCAATTTGCAAAAATTGAAATCCTTCCATGTTTAATGGTTCAATCCATTTATTTAGAGCAAATGAGATACCTGTTTTTCTTTCATGAAATTCTGTTTCTATTTTTCCACTTTAGTTTGTGGTATGGAAGAAATAGGTTCTCTTTTATCTTTTTATCATTTTGTTCATCATTAAATATTTTAGCATATTACTAAGATTACACATGGTATATGGCATACTTTACAAGCTATTATTGCCTTTTTGAATATCTCCTCAGGTGTAGAAAAAATATTTGGCACGCATTCCTGTATGATTCATGATAAACTTACTTGCATTTGTTGTGGCCATAGTGACTCAGATCTTAGAAAAGGACATATTATTTCAATTCAAATCTGAATTTTATCTTTGTCTCTTTAGTTTCTATTCCAATTAAGGTAAAATACTGTGAAGACCAACTGTTTATATAGTTGTTTTTCCTCAAGGAAGGACAAATGAGTGTCTATTAAAAGAAAGCCCATCAGTAATGGTGTTACATGTTCAAACCCGAAATTTTCTAGAAAAGAAATCTTTTCTCATTTATGTATGTCTATCTGGAAAATTGTTTCTTCATTAAAATATTTCTTTTTGTTTAAAAAGCCATACTTATTTAAAGCCACAAACATCACAATGTAAAATTGTTTTTTATAGTTTCTTTTAAAGATTTTAATTTATCTCAGTGAATAGAGAACGAATGACTTTTATTTCACTATATGTTGGGTTTTATCAAGGTGGAAAGGTGATTTAAAATTTCAGTATAACTACTCATGTTATTTCTATGTTGTACAAAACTAAATTCTGAAATTAGAAAAGAGTTGGTATTACCTGGAATTTGAAAAGAGAAAGCACCAACAAAACCACTCCAAATTCTTAAAACAGCAAAAGAGAAACCACAGCAAAGAAACAAATCTTGGCATTTGCTTGTGTCTTTTAACCCTTGCTCCAACTTCATAAAATAAAAACATTAAAGGAATTGTGAACAAAAAAAATCTAATTGCAAAAAATTCTTTAGCAGTGTTTGAAAGGAAATGATAGAGTAGATTTATTGAGTCTGGACCAGGCAGGCTTGTCTCACATTTTTCAGTTTTTATTATGCCTAAATACTCATATAGAATCTGAATGTAGTAATGACCCTATAATACTCTTTCGCATATGTTAGAGAACAGTGGTAAACTCATGACAACCAGCTAACCAAAGAAACAAAAGCATATTTAGAAACACAACCTGAAAGGCACAGCTCATGCTAAGAAATTTCATTCATAGGTATGTATAAGCTTGGAGGGGAAAATCAGCATCCTAAAGTTCCAGCCTCTGAGCTGTTAGAATGAGCTTGGCTTCTGGCAGTGTCCTTTTAAAAGATATAGAGATTTGTTGAGAGAAATGCACTGATGACAGGTGGGCTCTTCTCCTCTAAGTGGGATGGAGAGAGTTAGGCACAATAGTTTGCAATATTCAAGTACTGTGATTTTTTTTTTCTTGTAAAGATGGAAGCCATTATTTTTTAAAACATGTGGTTTCAATGGTGCATACTTGATTTATGACTAAGAATTCCTTTTCTCCATGCCATATAGAACTCTTGTGTAATTAAATAGTTTCCCTCTTGAAACTTAGATTTGGCCGAATTCTGTTTTACCAAGGTAGTGAATATGGCATGAACAATTTAGGTTTAAAACACATCAGAAATATGGAAAATTGAGATGTTTTCTTTCTTGAATTTGACAAGGTAAAAATCACTATCTTTTCACTGCATTTGCAAGCATGGATGTAATGTTGGTTTGAATGACTTAGAGAATCCTTCATTTCATCTGCACCTCAATTTTGTCAGAATGACATGGTTGTGTGAGCTAGATTTAACTGGGTATGTGAATCTGAGTACATATTACAAATGCAAATCAAGTCTCCATTCTTTTAACCATAAAAGGCATCAACATAAATTCCAAAGATGATTCTACGTTAAATGGCATGGGATAACAATATTACTTCCTCTTGTAGACCTGTTTCTCCTCCCACAAGACTTAAAACTTCTTTACCTCTCTTGAGGCTTGTCAGTGCAAGCCCATAAACATTTTCCTGTATAAACTTATAATTAAAAAATATATCCTATTCCTTCAGCAAGTAATTATATTGAGTATTATTCATTCTTCACTAGAAATCTCTTAAAGATCTAAAGAGTGACAGCCTCATCAAGTTTTTATTACTCACCTTGATGCATTTCCATTTTTGGAAGTATCCTCTCGCTTTCTGCTTAACATACAGGAACACAAAAAAGAAATTCAAAGGAAGGTATTTTGAAAGAAGAACTTCATTAAATAATTATCGAATTAGAAAATTATATACCCAAATATCTTACACATATGTAATAGATGAGATGTACATATGTTCGCATGTTTGTATGAGATATAAATATGCAAAATTGTCTCATACAACATAATTAGAGAAATTACATAATAGTCAATTAGTCTTCAGAACAAGTTTCTTCATATTTTTTTTCTCTTTAGCTAAAATGGCCTCAATAACCCACTGTAAACTTCATTTTCTGCTGTCTCACTCTCACCAACTCCCCTCCTCTGGCTCTCCTCAATTATCCTTCACATTTTGTGCTTTCCTCACAGGGCTACCTCCCCCTCCAGTTCTATTCATTTTCTCACCCCTTTCCCAAGTCTTGGATACTGGGCAAGATTCCAAGTGTTTGTGGGTGGATGAAACAATTACATAGAAACTCTAATAGAAACAAAGAAGACTCCCTGTGTGATGTCATGGATGGCCCCAGACCTCTGCTACCTCTTTCCATCTGTTTGTCCCTCGGTCACAAACAAGAGAATGTGTCATCACTCTAAGCAGAATTTTGTTGCCAAAGCGTCCTTTTATTCCAATCCATTGGCTTACAGGAAGCCTGCTGCAGCAAAAAACACTGCCTTCTAGAATACCTTCATATCCCGTGAGAAGGAGGAAACTTGCAGGCTGGGGAGAAACAGCATTTAAGGCTAAGCTTGGTCTTGCATGTCTGTTTTTCAGTGTAGAGCAATAGTGGGGAACCCCAGCTCTGTCAGTACAAGCCTGAGCTCTAATGAGGGCCTTGGGAAATCCCCACCCATAAGTTTAATAAACGCTCCTAAGCTGGCAGACCTTGCTTCTTCCCCAGCTGCCATGCAGTAGCCTCTCTCTGTAGCTTGGCAAGACCTGGCAATTACGTATTCTGCCATCAGTTCTCCGAATACCTACTTCGGCCTCACCAGAGTGAATGCTATGCATTTAGACAGTTCTGCCTTGGCTCCAAGGATAGAGTCAAGGTGGGGATTTCTCACAGAATTTCCTTCTGTCTCCCTCTCCATCTCCTCTGTGAAGCTATGGAACAGGGTTGAGGCTTCTATGCTTCTATGACAATGTTTCTCAACTTTTTTTTCCCATCATTGCTCTATTAAGGAGACTTTTAAGACATATTTTTTCTAATAAATTAAAATTTGGGGGGAAAATAATAAAATTTAATAACATAGATGTACCCTGTATCTGTTTATATCCTATACGTATCTCTGTATTTTATATATAACATATAACAAGTTAGATGCCTTTACTCTCTGAGAACCAATCTTCACACTTTGGAGGTGATATTATCCCCATTAAAATGTAGGGATTTTCTATGTCACTGAAGTAGGGCTGATGCTGAGTTTGGTATAAATAAGGTCTCTTTAGCCTTTATGTTGTCTACCTGTGATATTCTCCTGTGCACATCATCCCACTGCATTCTCTCAGCTCTACTTTTTTTCATATTGTATCCTCTCAACATTAGGAAGCACCAGGCATCTGCATAGGGCTGCTTGGGCCACAGGTAAGGCTGTAATAGAGATGGCAGTGGTCCAAAAATAAAGTGTGTACATTCCTGTGGAGTTAACCACTATACTAGCCAGAAAGCACTCTCTTGATCTCAAGCAGATTGTTGCCTGGTTCTTTATCTAAATACCTAGGAAAACAGAGGTGTTGCCCAGCACATGCACTGCTTATGAAACATGCCCAATGGAATAAGGATTGATTCTGAAGGGGGCTTATCTGGATGCCCAACACAGGAAAGCTGGCTCAGGGTGGGGAGTGGTATATGTGGGGGCGGGGGGAAGGGGTGGGATGAAGAAAGAAAAGATGTGAGGCAGCCCTAATGAAGAGTAAAGAGATGATAGTCTTGGCATAGTGGTCCTTATAAAGACCAAGGGCTATGACTCCTTTTAAATCTCTACTTTGCCCTTGCTTTGCACAGTATTTCTCATATTCAAGATACAACATGGCAAGGACTGCATTTTAGGAAGCTCAGTCATTACTCTTTAAAATAAATTTAATGACTTTCAATTAGCTACAGATTGAAATGCACTCTTATTAGACTAACATTTTAAGACCTCTATTGAATTAGTCTATTTACTTACCTGCTTTTATTTACTTTTCTCTAACCTGTGGTCTATATCCTCCGCAATACAAACTCTAAACTCGTTATGACCCAAATATCAATTTGCATGCCTCTGTGGATTCAATGTTCTCTACTTATAATAAATTTCCCACCTATTCAAATCCTGCACTTACACCACCAAAGTCAGCCTCTAGAAAGCAATCTCCAATTTTTCCAAATAGATATCAATTCTTCCTCCTTCAAATTCTCACTTCATCCCCTTGTACAATCACCAAAAAGAAAATCAAATAATAACAACCAAAAAGAAGTAGGAAATGTGTTTACCTCCTCTACTAAACTGTAAGTTCACTGAGAACAAGGATTCAATTATATTCATCTTTGAATCATGTATAGTACCTGGTGCTCACACCGAAGACACAAAGAAAGCATTGAATTTCTTGCATTGTTGCTTCTGGGGCAGCATAGGACAGAATTTTGCTGGAAACACTCACTTCATATCATCTCTGCAGTGAATAATGAGGCTTGAAACGACTCTAACACTAAAGAGACATAAATTCATTTAGGTAAGCGGAGACAAGGTATATGTTTTATTGCCTTGTCATTCTTTTTGTTTTGCTTTGTTTTACTTATCTTTTCTTTGAGGAAAAAATAATTGATAAGACCAATGGGGCATATAATCTAAATGGTTTTTCCTCTTGTATCTTAACATTTTCTGTTAAATACAAAGCTAAAAATCAATCCTTTAAGTGGAGCAGATGGGGATCATTCACTTGGTCTACTAGGTCCAACAACTCAACTCAAGGCTTCATTCATTTTATTTGCTTTTATTATTTTTTCACTTTCTCAGATCACCTTTTTTCTGGGTGATCTCCCTGATGCCCAATCCCCTCAGTTTATTTAAAATTAAACAATGTAGCTAGATGCAAAAATTTAGCTTTTATTAATATGTGCGTAGAAGATAAGCATTGTTTGCTTGGGGCATTTTTTCATTGTTTCCAAAGACGAGTCAGATCCAGAATCGAATGAGACAATTAAAAGCCTCCAGAAGATATTGTTCAGGTGAAGGTCATTTTGTGCTTGGAATTTAACAGCAAAGCAGTTGAAATTTGAAGTATACTGTTTTTTCCCTCCCCTTTTTGTAACCATGGGGATAGCATAACATCTTGTAAACAAAGCTTGTAGGAAGGAATAACCTTGGAAATTCTTTTACAGAAGAATAATTTTAACCTTGTTCTGACACCTGAATCATGGGGTGGTGCTTTCTGTCAACATTCTTTGCTCTTCAGAACCAGAAAAGCCAGTATCTGTCTGGTTACTGGTGCCGCTACTGTTGCTGGGAAATAGCTTTGTGACGGTAGAATTTTTCCGAAATCATTTTGAAATAGTTTATGTGCTCAGGAACACTCAAATAATATTTTTATTACAGATATCTTTTGGACATTTTATTGATATTCTGCACTATATAATGACATTTGGAACAACTTAATTTTTATTAACTGAGAGAAGAAAATATTCCAAGAAATTCTTTTAGCACATGAAAATATCTAGGGGTTGTGTATGGTTGAAACGTGCTTTTCTGTTAATTTTAATTCAATATTATATTCAATATCCATATCTTAAAGTTGTTGTATATATAATTTTGTATTATATCTACTAATTGAAATGATTCATATTGCCTTTTTTCTTTTGTTAGAATCATTTTAGATCATCCTTTGTTTCAAAAACAAGAATAAATGTAGAGATATATTTAAAAAATTATAGAAATTATTAAATTAGTTCCCTTTACTGGTTTTATCCATTAAATAGAAAGAGGAGTATCTGAGAAAAATATATGGTTTGATCAAGTAACCAAATTTTTTATTTACTTATCTGAATATTTTATCAAAAATTATTTTGTGTTTCTTTTGCTAGCTATAGTTCTTTGAATAACAGCTTCTATATCACACTTCACCTTACATTTATTAACATGACTTAACTATAAATCATTCTCTCACCATCCGCATCAAAAAAATTAAACTGTCTTCTTTTCATGTATCGATAGATTAGTTTTTTTTCTTCACTGGCTCTTCTTTCCTTTTCATCATACCTTGAGAAGTTTTCTTTGCCAAAACTCAAATACGTGTTCATCTAGGACACCGTGTTCGATGTCTAAATTCATAGGGAACTTTTAACTTCACTTTCCCCACCACCAAGCAAAGTTTCCACACTTTTATGTTACCCCTCAGAGTCATGGGAAATCTACTAGTTTTCTTAGTCCATCATGCTTGTGTTTCCTTCTCTGAATTAATCTTATTGACTATTATCTACAGAGATGGTAACTATATATACATATATAGTTCTATATATAACTATATCTGTAGATAATAGTCAATAAGATGTTGTGTTGGATTGGATTCCGTGAGTGTGATGAAGGAACTATGTTGAATTGCCTTCTGGGAGTTGGCCGTGGAAGAATGAGGAAAAAAAAAAAAACACAGGGAAAGAAAACAGTTTTCTGGTATCTAGTGTGGCTTTGTCAAAATTCTAAATTAGATAATTTAGAATATTCAAATTATTCATTTGAGATATTCTTCCACTTTTTATCATTTGCAACCGTCTCCCAAATCATACTGTGCTATTCTTACTCCTGCTTCCCACCCCCAAAGGGACTTTTTGCTGGTTTTCACTGTAAAATCTCTTCAAGAGTAGGTAATGAAAAAGACTAAGAGAGGAAGCTGGTTTAATGAGAATGACAGCAGTTCTGATGAAACTAATATCCACTAAGGTTTGAATGACTAAAAGCATTTTTAATTCTTCTGGTATTTGCGTTTTGATATCTTGCCCCATGGCAAAGTATATAACTTCCTGCTTTTCACGATTTCCTTTCTCCAGTCTTATATTCCACAACTTTCTCAAAGCTATGCTTGTTTATTTATTGCTGTGATGTATGAGTGTGTGTTGGTGATGGTGGTGGAGGGTGGTCCTTGTATTTGTTTGGGCAGAATCAGCAGGGTCTTTAGTATGAGGGAAAACAGAACTGTGAAAAAGGAGGGTAGCAAAGATTCTTAGTATGGGTCATTTATAAATCAAGAGTTTATAATCGAAAGATTGGTTACACACCTAAATATCCTTCACAATGTCTCTTATAAATCAACATTTTTGTGTAAAGGTGAATGTACGTTCTGTGGAAACAGTAAGGTTGGAATTCTGTAAGCCTGAAACTGATCTACGACTTTGTGTTTAGAAGTCAAGAATGTGTAGTATGTGGGAAAGTATTGCTGGGGGCTCAGATCCCATTTTTGTTCTGTTTCATGGTCTTTGCAGCTTAAAAAGTAATCCACGGAAAATCTTTGGTAGGGAATGTAGCCTTCAAACAAGTTGTCTTTATTCTTTTGTGTTTCTAGAAATTTGATTGTATCAATTAGAGAAAGATCACATTTCCTATATGCCCCTAGGGAGTTTCATGCTTTATTCACATAAAAAGTTATGAATGTGAACAAACCACAGACATCAGAGAACATCAACAACTTCCTTGAAGATTCTATAACAAACAAATGTTCTTTGCATCAATAATTAATATGTGATGTAAAAGGAATATATGAACTGCAATGTTATTGTCCTCCATTGTTCTCCTTTATAAATAATGTAAATCTCTATGTGTAGAGAAATTTATATTTAGAATGAAAAATATATATAGCTGATCAAATATATATCACACATAGATATTTGTTATACTTGTATATATTTATATATGTATACTCATATATATTTATATATATGATATATATATATATATATATATATATAAAATTCTACATAGACAAACTGAAATGTGGTTATTTCTGAAGCACAATGATTCTGCTAACATTAGAGATTTGAATATAAATTTACAGCCTTGTAACCAACTCCAGCTCCAGGTCCTCTGCACATCAAAGGAACATGCTGGGAAGGGCACTGAGCAGCTGTGCCATTGAGCACATTCCCAGCTCCCTCTTGCCCTTAGCCATGTACCTTTAAATCTATTTTAGTGTTGAATTAAAGTAGGTCTTGATGTATTATTGTATCCTGTTGACATATTCCTTCTTGCTCTGCTGGCATTCTTCTGTGGTCTAAAATGGCAGACTCTTTACTGTTACTATGTTACTTACTGTAATTTTAAATCACATTTTCTTTGTTCAACAAATATTTATCAAAGACCCAGTATGTGCAGATACCACAATAAGACACTCCTCTTGCCTTTAGAAAGCTCATCATCTAGAGAGAGTTATTGCCTTAAATTATATTATGTGTATATAACTTTGTATTATAATTATGTGTTCAGGTTTACAAATACAGGGGTTTTCTGTAAAAGGTATTTATGTGCAGGTGTGTTGAAATATAAGATCATTACATTATGTAGTTATTTGCAATGAATTTTAACTGTAGATCTAGGAATCAAATTAAAGAAAAAAGTCACTGTAATGAGAAGATAAAGTGCATCTTATAAATAAAAAAATAGAGTTTTTTTAGCCTGTGAAGAAAATAAAACCAATAATGTGCATTTTTCTGACAATGATTGGTGAGTTTGCAAATCCTTCTAGCTGAAGTTATTGGAGTTAAATAGTAAAACAATATATCTTCATAAGTCCTCGTATAACTTTGATTTCATAACTAAGTGTGTTATTGATCAAATGCGGTTTCCCTTTACTAAGAAAAAAAGGCCTTTAAAAATCTCATATAGCTTATGGGTGATCAAGTATGTTGTAGATAGTAATATTTTGATGAAGAAAGTGAGAATAAATCAGGAACATATGGATTACATTTCCTTCCAAATGCCTAAACTTTTTAAGAGGTTATAAGGGAAATTCCTTGATTTGGAGTATGAAATATATCTGAAAAAGACACACAGAAAAGCGGATAGCAGGAATATTTAATATACAGAGTCTGCATGAGGTTGAACTGCTTTCCCATTCAAAACTGTCTAGGATTATTCTGGAAATTCACAGCCAAGTCTCGGAATGACTGGTCTGTGCTAAAAATTTAATCGTGCATGAAATTTGTGGAACAGCCCAGAGGGCAGCCAGTTACACAATCTTATAAATATCACCTCGATTAATACAGGATCCCAAATGTAACTTAGAAAACCTCTTACTAGTGGCTAGGGAAGTATACATTGTACAAGCATTTGTGTGTGTGTGTGTGTGTGTGTGTGTTTACATATGTATGCATGTGTAAAACATCTTCTAGTAACATGCTTTCTAACAATATTATTATTCCAGTAATGCATTTTCCTACTACTTTTTATGATACATTTGCATGAATTTCATTTACACTTTTTTTTTTTTTTTTTTTTACCTAGTTAGCATGTATTATAACCTTCTGGAGAGGTAGGTGTGCACACCTGAGCCTTCGGGAGGAGACTAGGGAGATGACTAAGGCATGTTCTCCCTCCCCTGTGGAGACGATGGCCTTATTTGTGGGTTTTTTCTTACCTCTGCTCTATTCTATTCACCCAAAGCCCATACAGGATTGATTCCAGGGTTTCTGAAAGAGCAGTGAGTCGGCTTTATACCAGCCAACTACTGGACAGGTTCTCACAGCAGAATGATTATATGTGCTCTGTCAATCTTCATGGAACCAAAGCGCATCCCCCTTTTTCTTTCATTTCCTCCTAGGTAGGAGAAGGACACTGAGAAATTCCAGGGTGACTGGAGGAGAGAACTATTCAGAAAACGGACCTAAATTAGGGTGGGGACACAGTGGTGGGTAGTCCTCAAGCCTGAAATGGTATGTCATTACAGCCTGGGGACCAGGTAATTGAGGTGGCTCAACACATGGTGCCTTCTGGCTTGTCTCCCATAAACTCCAAGTGTCTCACACGTTAGCCTTGTACCCAGGGCTGGCTCTAAATCTCAAGGAATTGCTTTTGTGATTTTAAAGTTGAAACTGAGCCTGGAGCAGAATAGAAGTTGGAATCTTCCAAGTCATTGTCTCCGTGACCCCCATGAGCCAGGCGCCTCCCATTCTGTTCTGAGTCCTCCAAAAACCACAGCTTCTTAGGAGCCTATGATGTGCGAGGGTTGGCTTATTGACCATGAGGAATAGAATGAACTGTTTCCTACACTCCAATAGAAGCCTCTACATGCACGTTCTTTATTTGTGTGAATACAGCGGGTCCTCAAATCATCATTTAGTTCAGCATCGTTTTGTTATAATGATGAGATTCTGTAGGAGCTTAACTCTTGTTTATACCAATTAGCCTATGGTAAAATTGGTTTTGCTAAAAGTCATTGCACTGAAAATCACAGACCCTACAAACAATGTTAAGTGAGGACTTATTGAGTATTTTTCTTTTGTTAGTAAGTGTAAGTACAATTTAACCTTCTTGGAAGTAATGATAATTACTACATTTTTTGACAATGCCAGGCATTAATCATTTTCTGTTGTCCATATCCGGATTATAAATTATTTCCCTAGACTACTGTAAGATTTCTGACCTTATAATACAGTTTGGGAATTTATAAAACATCTGTCTCACTCTTTTCTCAGCCAGAAAATACTGAGAGGGGCTGACTTTTGCTTTGGCTCCACAAACAAACTAGCACCATAGCCTTTAAAGTGCGGGTAATAGGAAAGCATAACTTTGCTTTCCACCCACAAATCTAGATTTTCCTGCATCCCAGCTTCCACCGCAGTGTCACTGGCTGCACATGCAAATCCTGACAGAAGAGCCTGTAGATGAATCCAAGGGCTTCCATGACAATCACATCAAGGGCAGAAGCACTGTAAGCACCTGACAGTCGGGCCAACCTTTCCAAACCCTTTAGGGCAGGTGGGCACCTGTATGGTCAGGGATACCCTCAGCTTTGGCACCACCTTGCATGCTGCATCCTAGGGTGATTTCTCTCAGTTCTTCCCAGTGGGCACCCAGAGAAACACCTGCAGAGAGGCAGACTCTTGGCCTTAGAACAGCCTGGCCTCCCAGTCTCAAAAAAAGGGCAAAGCTGGAAGGACCACACAATTCGCTGCTATGAGAGTCTAAACACATCTTCCAGTCTGCTACTTCTCCATCCCATTCTCTATCGATGGTTCTCAAATCTTTTTGGCTTTGACCTAGAAAAATTTCAGCCCAGCAGAAATACACACACGTACACTGACACGTGTGCACACACATACATAAATAAACAATAATTTCACAAAACATTACTTATATTTGCATACTAATGTATGCTGAAATTTTTTTCTTCTATTCTATTTTTACCTTTTTTCTTTTAATCTTTGTCATGACGCACCAAACTGATTTCATGAGCTGCAAATGGTCACTACCCACAATTTAAAATGAAGTGTTCTACATGATATGACTTATTTGCATGCTAGAAAACATTTTAACGATATAATAACAGTAGCTGTGATTTATTTGACATTAACCACATGTCAAGCATTGGACTAGGTGCTTTACATACATTACCTCTAATCCTTACAATACCTTTGCAACATGTTATGCACATTTTACAAAAGAGATAGTCAAGTTTAAATAACTTAAAGTATTTTACTTAAAATATTTAGACTTTATGATGTAATTCAGTTTTTTAAAAATATTTCTATTATAAAGACTGAGTGAGGGGTATTTATATGTGTGTGTGTACAGATATATTGATTATACATATGTATGCATGTGTATATATATCTATATCTATAATATATATATTCTATAAGATAGTGACTGGACTCAGGAGGTAGGTTATATTGGCAAGGGAAGGTGTCTGGAGAAAAATAATTCAATGACCTTTGTGTAAGTAATAATTCATGAAACAATTTCAAGGCTTGGTGTAGTTTAGCTATAAAAGGAAAGCCTGTCATGTGTCAATCAGTACAATTGTTGTAGGTTAAAATTTTTCTCTTTCTAGAAATTTTAACATATTTGTTTTTGTCCCTTTTTAAAAATTTTATGAACTATTTCTAATACCTTATGTATAGAAGTGAGTGTGTGACATAAACTTGTTTCAACATACTGCCAACAAACTAATTAAAAATGAAAGAAAGCACTTGAGAGCCACTGTTGTTTAATCAACACTGGTCTCTAAATACTTGGTTGGCCTGACCATCTTCAACAGGAAATGATTCAAAGACAACACTATTTACTGCTTTTGTTTTTGTTCTTTATTTTTTTTTTAAATCTACCCAACACCATTGTTGCTAAAGAGTGAATCACAGTGATGTTTAAAGATATTTTGTCTCTCCAGCCAATGCAATATTCCCAGGTCTAAGATCACAGAGAAAAGCCACTCCCCTAACTCATGTTCTTAGTTGTGTAGGTGCTCCTGGCATTAGTACTTCTGTGCTAGGTTGCATGTTATCAAATGTGCTGCTATTCCTCAGCTCTGATGCTTGGTACTTATCTATACTGCAGGATTATTATACTTTGTAATTGACATTAAATCAGCAAGAAATCTGCCTGGATTTTTTTTGTTGTTGTTCTGGAACAAGATTTCCTAACCAAAAGCCAGTAGAGCATAATCTGCTATTGCTCTCCAGCCAAATGCTAACTCCCTTATTCCCCTCCTCCTGGTCCATGAAGTTCCCCTCCTCCTAATCAGAGCTTCTCAATATGGTCAAATGTTACATGTTCAATGACAATCATAAGATGTCAAGAAAATCAGAAGTTACCCCACCTTAACATAATCTGCAGATCAAAAACCACAATATGGAAGAAGCAGAAAATTTTTTGTCATTTTTCTCTGCCTTTTTTCTGGGATGGAGAACTAGTTATGACTAAGTTGGAAAGAAGTTATAAATACAGGCTTTTAGGGAACTTTCAACACTTCATGTGACTTTCCAGGAATAGCAAGCCATAAAGGCCAGGAACATTTGTGGAATATGATCTGTAATGGGTCAAGGGTTCAAATGTGACAGAACAGCAACAGAAAAGAAGTAAGCCTTGCGATTAGTGAAATAAAACACTCCCCAGAAGAGAATGGTAAAAGTACACTTAGAAAAATGATACCAGCATGAGTGCAAGTAAATTCTTCGATATAATAATATTAATTAAGACATCTACCCATACAAGAATTTCAAGGACTTCATCCAATAACAATTACAGGGACTAAATAGCCTTCTAGAACATCATCGGCTATGTTTTTCTAAAAATCTACTTTTTTTTTCAGATTTCTTATCTTTTATTTATAAAGGATTATTTATTATTGGTATAATTTGAGGATGTTAACTTTTTTTGGTGCTCAGATAACGAAAAATGTTAACTGTAAGTATTAGCAATTCTACTGCAGTTGGTATAACATTATACCTCCAAAAGATAGTAACTAACTCATTCTCATTTGAAAAATGTGGTACCACATATTGCAATTGAATGACTATATTAAAAAAGAGTAGAAATTTCTTGAGAAGATTATATGATTAGTCATCTAGATACTCAAATCTTTATTATCTTAACATTATCAGAAAGTATTTAGGGTCTAAATATTTCAATAAAGGATCTAAAATGGTTTATAATTGCTATTTGGTTAAACATCTAATTGTTATATAAGTAGAATTCCTGCAGTAGAGATAGTGTGGCAATGTGTAGGAATACCCATGTGTTTATTCATTTCTTGAATTTTATAGTTGTCCCCCAAAAAACTCCTTAGAATGGTGACAGTCAAAAAGTTAAACGATCTTGGACATATCTTTAATTTTACTTTCTTTCAGTTTTCTCTCTACTATTTTTAATAGAAGAGTGAACCATAAAATATTTTTAAAATTTATTTATTACATAGGCTTCCTGAGATTACCAAGAAATATTTTTAATCTTCTTGCCCAGTAAATCATAATCTACTGCTGGGTTACTAAGCCAGGTGTCAATCACCTTATCTTCTTTTCTTTGAACTATGAGCATCTTCTTCATCACCAGGACAGACCTTTTCTACTCATTCAGAGACAATCATAAGATACTAAAAAAATTATAAGTCAAGAAGTATGTAAATCTCTGAAAGAAAGTCTTGATAAAGTTTTAAGAGAATACTAAACCTTCGTAAGGCCATCTATTCTTGGCAACTTGTGATGAAGTAAGATGAATGGTGAACCCCAATTCACTGGAACAGAAGCTATCAAAAGTAGCTTAGAAATGCTATCCAAAGCATGTAGGCAATAACTATTAAAGCTTAATACTCATACGGGATGGACTCCAATTTTAATGCTATAGCCCTACCGACATTTCATCACTTAAAAGACCACCCACCAAAAGCAAAATTTAGATTTTTCTGGCCAGTGATGCTGGAACAGTCAGACCCCCCGTCCCTTCCCCCTTCAAAAGATCAGAGAACTGGGTAATTATCCATCAAAGCTCATCTAGGCTGTTTTTCAATTCAGTGAAAAATTTTTGTTTTTATTACCTAGGTATTTTTTCTTAAGTTTGAAAGTTAACTCTAGCCATGTGACCATTTGTCACTTCTCTCATGAAATCTCTCATGAATAGTTACATTTTAAGATCTTTCATGTAATATGACATCATACAAATTAAACCAAAGCAGATTTTCTGAACATACTACACATGACAACAAACGCCAAGATATGGCTCGTGTCCAGCATGGGTTCTGCTTCAAACATTTGGAAGGAGGAGAAAAGAAATTATAATTAAAAAAAAAAAAAGCTGGAAGTATTTTTACATAAAACAGAGAGCAGTTACCAAAATCACAAAATTTTGTTTTGCCTTCAGTATCACTGGGTTTTCAGAACAATTTTTTTTTTTTTGTCACACTGTCTGTATTTTAGACACAGGGTATAAGACAGCCAAATGCAACATTCCTTACATTACTTATGCAAGGTATTGTGATGAGCAATAACAGGAGTCATGGTATAAACAAAAACAATCCTATGACCCTCACAACCATGGGTTTTAATTATTGCACACAAGTAGAACATGGCAAAAATGTATGTAGATATCTTAGTGTGATAACAACATTCAGAACTAAAAACATTCCTTCCATATGAGAAGTGTGTAAAATGTAAATTTCCTAGTTTCGTTTTCTCCAAGTCTTAGGAGTGATTTCTGGGATGATGTGAGATTTCCAGGTGTGAAGTAGCAATTCTGAATCTTTCTTAGTCTCTACTTGACCACTGGTTTCACCACTTTTAGGCCTCAGTTTCCTTATCTATAATTGAATGCTGTGAAAAAGACAATATCTAAGTGAGTTTTCATTTTAAATTTCGGGAGTTTATGATTCTTTCATAACTTCCTCATGACTTCTGCCAGTGTGTAATAAACTTTATCGCACTAAAAACAAAACAAACAAAAAAAAAAAACTGTGAGTTTTATTCATAGTTCACTATGTTGTTTGCCTAAATGCATTAACCTCTGTGCCACCATTCTTAACATTTCCACACTGCAGATTACACATTGCAGATGCTTAATTCAATGATGCCATACAGGGGAAAATCTTGTTTCTACATGAGGCAACATCAATGATTAGCAGCCAGAATTTTACATGGCCTTCAGATTTTGCCTCAAGATTTTTATAAATGGACCTGGTGATAGATAGCTCATAGTCCAATTAGAAAGGGTAGGGAATTTTTATAAATTAGACAATCTCTTTAATTTACATCTCCAAGTAACTGAGCAGTATGTAATGTGAAAACAAATATTATTGCAATACCTAAGTTTATTTATACCACACCTCCAAGGTGTAGATCAATGATAATGCCTTATGAATTGGTGTTAAGACATTATAGCCCTAAATATGCCCTCAACATGTTAAAATAGATTGTCTTAGGTAAAGTTTTTAAATTTAAGCTTATGTTCAAAAGAAGCAAACTTTGCTTTGTTTCTTTTAAATCTTATAGTCATTTTCATAGATGTGTTTACATATGAAAAGGAGAGAAAGAGTCAGAGGAAGAAACCCTGCTACTTTAATGAAAGGTTAGGGCAGTGAAGTTAAATGAGGAAAACAGTTTTTCATTGTTTGAAGTTAAGCTATACACAGATATTCCATATAATTTTAATTTTTTATATTTATTCCACTCAAGTGAATATTTTTTCCTAATCATCTTGTTTATGTCTACACAAGTAGCTAAGTAAGAAATTAATACTTCTCATTAAATATGGTAGGGAGAATTTCTAACTTCATCTCAACCCACTCCCAAAGTCCTACTAAAAAATTAATAACAAATTTAAAAAGACATAAGTAGTGCCGGGCTGGCACCAGCTCTTACCTGGTATCAAGACACAATTGTTACACAATCGGAACTCTCGCAAGCCATTGTTAAACTATTGGTAACTTGAAAAAAGTCACAGTGGGAGTATAGAACAGTGAAATTAGTAAATGCTACAAATCAGAGCTCTTTCTTTCTTTTCTTTTCCTTTTATCCTCCCTCAGGGAGCCATAAGAAAAAAGACCATCAGAGAGGAGAAGACATCAGGCAGAGTTTTCAGTATGAATTCTGAAGCTAGGAAGCAGATATTTAATTGGCAACTAACTGCCTTAGTCTGAAGACAACAAAGGAAGCCTTCAATGGAGAAAAGTCTATACTCTCCCGCATTAAATAACAAAAAAGTTATTCAAGTAAGAATACCTTGGCTTATGATCCCAAGACCCTAGTTGCCTGTAAAAGAAGTGCAAAATGGAGCTGAAAATAGGGAGAATGGTTATTAAGACAGAAATTTGATCTTATAGTAGCCTTTGGCTACTATACCCAGCCAGGTGATCATGCCTCCCATAACCTGAAGAATCTAGGAGAAGTTAAATAAACTAGGTTGTAAACTATGGTGCACCAGGGACACTGAGAGTGAATTGGACATGCTGTACTGAAACCAGGAGAATTAAGTGAGAATTAACATTCTGAATGGAGAGACTCAAGCTCTCTTCTGCTTGGCTGCCAGGATGCTAGAACCAAGTATGAGATTAGAGAACTAAAGTCTGAGGGAACTGCTCTAATGGGTAGAGAGGAAATAGTTAGTGATGCTAACAGCTGGGGAACTTCCAATAATGGCTTGGTCCCCACCAGATTAACCTGTGGTAAAGCCCACAGCTACCTTCACCCATGTGAAAACCAGAGTTTATAATTAGCTTCTGACTCTTAAAAGCTTTACTCTTAAAATGTTAATTTTAAAATGTTAGAAAGGAAAATTAAGAAAATATAGTATAAAGTCTAATTTCTAAATAATGTAAGTTTTAAAAAGAAAGAATGAAATAAAATGGAATGGGAAAATTGTCAAACAATAATACATGAGCATTTTCTAGAATAAAAATGAATGAATTTTCAGATTAATAGGGTCACAGATTCACAGAAGAATGAATCTTAAAATACTCAAATAAAAGTATGTGGATGTAAATGCCAGGATACTAGGAATAGAAGATTCTAAAAGCAACTGGCACAGGAGAATGGGAGAAGTCACTTGAAAAGATTGAGACTCAGAAAGCAACATAAGAAGTAGAAAATAATTAATATTATTTGAAAATCTGAGGGAAATGATTTCCAGCCTATAAGTCTATTCCAAGCAATACTAACAAGAAAGGAGTGGTGGGGGGGAATATATATTTATATTTATATTTATATTTATATTTAGGATAAATATATATTTAGGAAAAAATATATATATTTAGATTATCTGTTTATCTACCTACTTATTCATCCATCCATCCTATATATATAATATATATATAGAGTTAGTTAGTTAGTTGCAAATAGTAAATATATTTTTTTAATTGCAAGACATCTAAAATATACCTCCTATATACCATGTCTTCAGAATCTATGAATGGATGTGTTTCAGCAACATGAAGGAATAACCCAAGAAAGAGGAAGCTAGAGGCTTCAGGGAACAAGGGATCAGAAAAGAAGAGAAGGAAATTCTCAAGACATTGATGACAAGAAGTCCTAAGACAACACCTGCTCTCTAGGCTGGCAGAAAACCCAGTCCAGATTGAAGGAAGAGGTTGGAAGTCTCCATATAGAATAACATATGCTGGCAGAGTTTCAGGCTGAATTAGCAATTGATACGTAAAAAAAAAATAAGCAAAGGAAAATATTGAGGTAATGTTTAATCCCAGGGGAAGCATGTTACACAAAAAGAAATGTAATCAAAATTAACAATATTATTAATGTTCATTAGTGACTAATATTTCTATTGTAATAACAAGTTTGCTTTAACCAAAAAATAGTGGGGATAAGGTAAATACATCTGCTTTTATGTTGGGATGAGAAATACCATAGACTGAGAAAGCTAAATTTTTAACTTTCACAGCAGCAAGTCAACAAATGACATCTACAACTGGCTGGCTTCTTAAATCAAGTATAAGTATTATTCTAATAAAAAATTAAATGTAAAGAAAAACATAAATTCAAGCAAAATTCCATCACTTCCACTATAACATCTTGACACTATTATTTGAATAGTTTAGACATTTTTAAAACCATGACTGATTTTATTCCAGCCTAAAGGTTTTGACTAGAAGTTATAGGCAATGTGGTCAGGCCAATTCTCAACTTACTAAGACCCTGTGAGTAGCAAGGTCAGTATTTCCAGACTGTGCTGATTGAAAATTTCTATGAAATTGATTTACTTTACATTTTCTCCTGATGCATTAGTTTGCCAATACTGTGTAACAAATTACTACAAACTAGTTAACTTGAAAAAATACCTTTTTATTATCTCACAATTTCCATGGATCTGGTGTACTGGGATGGAGTAGATGGATCTAATGCTCAGGGTCTCCCAAAGCTATAATCATTGTGTTGCCAGGGCTGCAATTTTATCTGAAGTTCAAGTTCTTTTTTCTTGTTCATGCAGTTGTTGTCAAGATCTACTTTCTTGAGCTGCGGAACTCATTCTTCAAGGCCATTTCTATCTCCAAACTGTCTTTGAATGGACTCATCTTATTAAGTCAAACACACTTGAGATAATAGTACTTTTTTAAAATCAAAATCAATTGACCTGGGGCCTTAGTTACAGTGGCATAATCCCTTCACGCTGACATTTAAAGTAAATCAATCATAGGCGAGGCATTCTATATTTATAGGTCCTCCCCACATTCAGTAGGAGGAGATAATGCAAGACTACAAGGTATGTAGACTAGGGCATGGGAAACTTGAGGATTATCTTAAACTTCTATCCACAGCACCTGGTTTTAGATTCTTATCTACAGCTATATTTGCTAAAGTCAACTTTAGAACTCTGGAACTCCCAGGAAAATATTCTAAGGTGGACCACTTTTCTTTCATTTGCAGTCAATTTTTCCCCATCTCATATTATTTGATGACACCCTTTTTCTCTATTTCAATGTATATTCCAAATATCTTGAAAAAACTGAAATTTGGAGAGAAAAATTCCAGGAATTCAAATCCTTAAGGCCAATTAAGTTAGTTTCTCCAAGATCTGGTAAATCAAATTTAATTCTTTTTAAAATATTATTACATATGCCTACCACCCTCCTCTCCAATGAAACAGCTATTCCTGAAAAGGGAAGGAATTTATGCCTGGATTTTATCTGAACAACTTTTCCAAAAGAGAACCTTGTAGAATCAAGCAAGCATACTGGTGACCTTTCCAATTCTATAAGGGCAAGCAGATCATTTGAATTAGGTAAGAAATAATTGGTTTTTGTGAATAAGCAATGACTGACAAGACCTACATCATTGTTGAAATCCATCATTTTATATGAATATCAGAGCAAGTCTTATGTTTTCTCTCTCTGGAGGCACACTACCTGCCAATATTACTTCTTACTTGAACACTAAAAAAGTCAATTTTCTTAGATTCTTAGGGCAATAATCTTGGAGAATTGTGATCTTTTTATAAATGTGCCTGGAAAAATAGTAGTAACAATAGTAGAAACAACAATATGATTTTGCAGAGTTAACAGGCCTTGGACAGTACTTTGAATCTAGCCTGCATATTTATATATATATATATAGATTACTTATTTAAAAAAAATGAAAGATTTTTTTTCTAAAATTCAGTTTTAGGAACATATGAACAATATTTTTATTAACTTGAA
Source organism: Pteropus alecto (assembly GCF_000325575.1). NCBI lineage: Eukaryota > Metazoa > Chordata > Mammalia > Chiroptera > Pteropodidae > Pteropus > Pteropus alecto. Next base: position 26,774,583 of record NW_006442484.1, read on the forward strand.
ATCAAGACATATACAAATTTTTAATATTTTAGGAAACTTCATTTCAAGTGAATTATTTTTGGAATGCAAAAACTTGTTTTTCATCTTATTTGTTTTGAAATTTTGTAGGATGAAATATTTAAAATGTGGTATATTCATATAATACTTTAACCATATATAAAGTGTTTTATTAAAAGGAACAACTCAGCTTGAAAACAATGATTTTCCAGCTCTAATGAGTAAAAATTCACCACACTTCTAAAACGTCATCACTTTTCCAAAGGGGAAAAATTGATAAATGATTTCAACAGCTCAGTCTGTTCTTTGAAAGTTTCATGAGAAAAGGTAAATGAAGGTTGAAAAGAAATTGCCCTTTTAAGTTCCAAAGAGTATTGCCAAATATTTATTTTGAATTTTCTTTTGTTTCATTTTCTATTTTTATAAAATCTTCTGGAAGAGTGCTGCCAAAATAAACTGAAGAGTTCTAATAGTCTATGTTACTTTTAAAATATGTTAATGGTCATCATAATTGTCCCTTAAACCAGTTAGATTTTAGCCCTTATTTCTTGCTTTCTATTCCTATCTTTCTCTAAATAACATCTTAATTTTTAACTAAATTTTTTTTCTAAATATAGTTGAGTTCCTCAAATTCTAGATTATTTATTTTTCTTTTATATTGGTCAGTTCATTTCAGCAATAAGATTTTTTTTTCTATTTTCCTTTTTTCTTAAAAATCTTTGTGTGATTTTTGGCATTCAACAGATGCTAAAATTGTAAATTTGATCGAGAGAATAACTAACTGATGTGATATGAGGGGAAGTATGTTTAGCACAAGATAATATCTCTAAAATAAGACCATACAATTTTTTTTTATTACGGTTAGCAGAGCTACTGTAGTATTATCCTTTATAGAAATATCTTTTTGATGTTTAACCAAAATTCTCTCCTTTCGTTTCATTTATTATAAAATAAAATTAATTGTACTAAGATAAAAGGTTAAGAGAACTTTTAGTTAGCGTAAAAGGCTGAATGAGAAAGAAATAAATGCATAGCAATGATAAATACCAAATTCAAAATAGTAGTGATCCTTGGCAGGAGGTAAGTTGATGCCATTGGGGTAGGGTATACAAGACTTCAATAAATTCGATAAAATTTATTTCTCCAATGGGTGTTCTTTGCAATATTGTATTTTGTATATATTCTAATATTGTATAACAAACTTTTTTGTGAACACACACATACATACAAAGAATCAGCAAAATATGTGAAATTTAGAGTAGCTCTGATTTTTTTGCATTCCTGTGGGTCACAGGAAACAAAACCATGATTAGCATATATAAGCTCTGTGGCTTCATATCTCCATATAAATATTGGAGTGGTGCTTTGCGAAGTCATAGGTAGTTCGCTAAAGCCTAAGAGGCCACAGCTTTGTGAGGGGCAGTTTCAAACACTGGTGGAAGACTGCTCTTAGGATTATAAAAACATAGAAGTAAAGTTTACCAAGGTGGGATGCGGAAGTCTGAGCTGCTCTCCTTCTCACCCTTTACTCACTTGGGCTTGGAGTTTGAAAAGGATAAATAGCCTAGATGGTGAATGCTAACATGTCATCTTCTGTGGTAGAACAACCCAGGAGCTGTGAAGAATGGATGTTCCTGGAGCTATTCCTTTTTTGAATCTTATGGCAGGAATAATCTGGGTAAATGTGTAAGGTGCATTACCCAGTTTCACTTTAAATTTTGGGTGTATTTTCTTTTGTTATCTTAGAACCTATAGCAGAGTATTGTTTACTCTCTCACATCCCAAGTTCCTCAGAGCCCAAAGGAGGTGCCAGAACCAAATTTTAGTGTCTCTATATCACTTGAAGGTAACATAAATAAATGTTACTAGCTGTAGTCCTTAAAACTTGTGGATAAGGAGACGAGCATATATTGCTCAATAGCACTATTTAAGAAATCAAAAAAGAGAAATCATTATAAAGTGAAAAGTCATGTCTGCAAAATGAATGCTTGCATATAATTATTTTTTAAATCCTTTACAACTATACTGGCAGTGTTCACTCCAATTTTTATAAGCAAGTTGCTAGAACTTGTCAGCCAGAAGTTCCTAACATGGTGGGTAATTGTCTAGTCAATTGGTTTAACATAAAATTTTAACCAGTCTATACATGATAACAACCTGCTTTTGCTATAAATTATCTAGTCAGAAAATCTATACTTTGTACATAAACTGAATAATTGAAAATTTGCCATTTCATTCTAAGCGGGTACCAACTCAAATAACGAGAACTATAGTACAGTGATTTTTTTCTATTTAAAAACTAGAATCTCAGAAGCAACAAAGAAAATAGTGAGAAGACCACAATCTAGCACAGATATCTGATCATTTCTTATTATTGCAGTATACATTATTCTCTGACCAAATAGATCATGGAAGAATATGCACAGGTGTTGAATTGTTAAAAGAATTACAAAATTTTCATTCATTTATTCACCCATTTCCTAATTAAAGTTTGAAAAAAACTTCTGTAAATGCTCATATTTTATAATAGATTAAGCTGTGCTAATATACTCTTAACAATTACGTTTCTTAAAAGACAAAACTTAATAAAGTTTTTTTTTTCTACTAGACATTTTTGTGAGAAAAGTCATTTTATTTTCATACTTAAAAGGACTCTATCCATGAGATTGCCACTTCATAGTATATTTATAAAACATGGACCAGCTTAGTTTTAATCAACATGTTAGGAGAGGTAACTTAAAAGAACATATAATCCTACACATAAAAGGGAGGATACATTTTCAAATTATAACATTAGAGAAATTTCCCCCTGTACAGAGCCAGTGTCTTCAACTGGTTTTCACCATTGATGGGTCCTCTTTGGTTAAAGAGATAATAACTTGGTTAAAGAGATAGCACCTCCTAGCTAAAATTATAGGCTAGGCAGTTTATATCGATTTTTTAAAACTCATAAATTATATACACCCAGCATTTTGAATAAATTTTTTCCTTCCTAAGCACTTCTTGATTTAATTCCTCTTATTCATTTTAGCACTTATCTACACACTATTATCAAGAACATGGGTTGTGAGCAAAAATTCTTCAAAACTGCATCTTCTTGAGACTATTTATAGTTATTGGAAACTTGAACTGGAGAATAGTGGATTTAGGTAAACGTGATGCTGCCTGTGATAGGCTTTTCACAGTTAATGTAATACATATTGTTATAGGTTATAAATGTTAAAAAGTAATTAATTCCCTAACAAAGAGAGCCCTAGGCAAAGAGTTAAATTATACAAATGTTGTCATATGCATTCACAACTTTTATTTTTTTCACCATATTTCCTACTCTAGCCCCTTCTCTTTTGTCATATCCATGTTAAAAACACAGATGTTGAGTTAGATAGACAGAATTGGTTCTAATTTTAGCACTTTCTGAGCTACTTTCTTTACCTCTCTAATCTTCCAAGTGTCATCGATAGGAATGTTAACAATGCCAACATTATAGGGTTATTGGGAGAAATTCCTGCCTTATTGTGTATGAAATGCCTAATTCTGTCCCTGGCAAGTGGAACATACTAAAAGGAGGCTCTCTGAATGATCATCCTCACCACCATTATGAGGACTGGAGCAGAAGGAATAGTAATGCTACAGGAAGTCGGCAGCGAGTACAGTAGTATTGGCTTAACCCTCCTGTCGCACACCAGACTTCTTTTTTCTGTATCAAAATCTGTTCGAAGGAAAAATTCTGATATAATCTGGAGGACACAGATGATTGATTTACCCTTAGTAATCATTGTTATTCTCATAAATATTATATTTGAATGAGTGAAAATAAAATGAATTACAAGAAACTTAGAATGACATGGAAATAGTAAAAACCTCATATAGAATTTCAGGTATCAGTGATCCAATCCAAGTACCTAGTAAATACATGATCTAATAGTCCTAATTTCTTGCTTGTTGGGGCTCTCTTGGTCTGGAATTATCTCAGTGCAAAGAACATATTATACTAAGAAAAAAAGAAAGAAATTCAAGGGGCGGGATATAGTAGGAGGTATCAATGGTATCTCACATAACGCAAGGGCAGGACACATCTCTCCCTTTGCATGGGCTTCTGTCTTTATGAAGACTCACTGAGAAAGTTGGGAGGGAAGATTGAAAAAGAAACTTTCAGAAACATTCTTTAAACAATAGAAATCCTATCACCTAGGCCAACAGGTTTCACTTTTTGTTATACATGAAAATTATCCTGGACTTTTGTTAAAAGTGCCAATTCCCATGCCGCATCTTTTGAATGCGACTGTTTATGTCAAACTAACTAACAAGACACATTGTTGCTTGCTGGTAATGAGATGGGACATCATTTGTAAAATTCTTCATTTTTTATCAGGAAATGAAATGGAACATCTCTTGCGGAGTTATTCTTTTTAGTAAACCTAGTTTTCTTCTCCCTTCTCTTAGGGAAAAAGGCCTTCTCCCTCAAATCCTGATAATTGCCCCAAACTGGTGACTCAGATCCTCTGGCTATTGATAAGGGTCATCGGCCCATTGTTATCAGAAATGGTGTTAAGCCAGACAGGGCCCTTAGAGTCTGAGAGGGGAGAGGACTTTAGGCCAAAATTCTTATTTACTCTTTAAATTTACTCTTTAAGAAATATATTAACCAAGCCTGTTTCCCTTTACTCACATTTAATAGGCAAATCAATAATAGAAATTAATAGATATATGATTTAAATAATAAATTTGTATCTTCTTTTGTTTTAGTATATCTAATTAAGTTTTCTTCCCTCTTTTCTTTGAGAAAATGCCTTTCCCCCCAAATCCAGATAATGTCCCTGAAAATGGTAACTCAGGACATCATGTAGAAATGGCCCTAGGTCAGGCAGGGTACTTGGAGTCTGAGAGGGGAGGAGACTTTAGGACAAAGGTCATTTTACTCTAAGAAATATGTTAACCAAGACTGTTTTCCTTACATGCTTAATAGGCAAATCAATAATAGAAATGAATAGATTTATGATTTAAATAACAGTTTGTATCTTCTCTTCCTTGTCTAGGGACTGAGGCAGCACTTCAGCAGAAAATCCAAGACCCAAATTCTGCCCTGATTAAGGCAGAAAGAGAAAGAGCTCCATGAAACCTCCATAGGCAGAGACTATGCCCACTCTCAGGAGGAGGAAGATATGGAAGAAGAGACGTCCCGTCCCTCAACATCCATACTAATAACAAAGGAGTTCATGACTCTTAGAAAAGAGTTAGGCAGGAAAGTTAGTTGGGGATTTCGGGTCTGCCTGCAAAGACACTGAAGTCATCCTATCCTAGAAGGGGTCCGCCCTAATCCACCCACAATTAAGCAAGCTAAAAGGCATTTTTTAACTCACAGAGAAACAAGTAGGCAGAGAATTAGGTACCAGTTTAAGCCAGTCACTCGCACCTGCCCAATGAAGACCCAACGACCTTCAACTCACCTGAGCCTCATTATACCATAATTATAATATAATGCATATGCCCAGAAGTTCATTAATATTATTCTAACATTCTGAATTCTGGGAACAAACATGCGCAGAAAGCAAATGATAAATCACTGAGTCTTGTCAATCTTAATTGTCAGTCAAGGAAGCCCACCCCTCTAAGAAAAGTAACCACCCACAGCAAATAGGGATAAAAACCCCAAAGGCTTTGTTACCAGGCCTTTTTGAGCCACGCCTCTCTTGCTCAGCCCACTTCCACATCTGGAAGTGTACTTTCCCTTCTAATAAAGCTTTTCTTTTCGACTTTATTTCTGTGTCTTGCTCAGTTCTTTGTTCAAGACATCAAGAACCTGGACAATGCGCCGGGAGAGGACCCCACTCTCCAGTAACAGTAAGGCTCACATTGCTAAACTGTGGTGAAGAACAAAATGTATCATATTTATCTTTTCAGTATAAATAGACATTTTTTAAATAACATTTTCTGAATCCTTTGTAGGACCAATGAAATGAGAGTGGCAAATTTTTAAATGAAAAAAAAAAATGATACATGAGGTGACATTTGATTAAATTAAATAAACGACATATAAGAAGTAACCCGAAGCCTAGTTTCAGGGCCACTGTGATTTGATTATTGTTGGTGAATAGTCTTGTTTAAAATTTAAATCATCTTTTATGACACATTTTCTTGAAAGTTTGTTTTCTTTAGTGTAACCTAAGAGCAATAAGGAATTTTATCTAGCTGTGGACAATAACCTAAGTAAGTATTTCTGGTATATCCTTTTTGATGTCATAATGATATGATAGCTTCAAAATTTTGTCTTGTATCTAAATAAACACTACCTTTGTTATGAAAGATGCAAAAAAATGGATTTCTGGGCAACAGAAATCCAAGCTCTGTATTTCTGAACAACAAAGCTAGTTCTAGAATTAATTATGGCCATCACCTACATAAAGAACCAAAGGAATTCAGTAAAGGAAATGTTAAGTTGTTCATTAATTTGGCATGATTAAGCTATGCAATAATCACTTTCTTATACATCAATAAATTACCAAAGACTGTGTAGCTAGGAAATGGTCATCTGTTTCCCAAAGCCCATGAACACTCTACCCTAGTAAGCTGCTTTCTCAGTCATTCTATTTTTTTAAATTTAACTAACTCCTCTAAAACTTCCTCCTTAGAAAATATAAAAGAAAATTTTTATGGCATCACTAATTTCTAAACCAATTTGGATAAATCTACAGTCACATCATTTATCCCCTGAAACATTATACATAGCTATACTTAGTGGGCCTTGGCCAAGTTGTCTCTAAGCTTCAGTCTTGTCAACTGAAAAAGGGGATTATAATGGGATCTATCTCATTAGTATTCTCATAAGGATTAAATGACATAATAAATGCAAAGTGCTCAGCATAGTTCCCGGCAAGTGAGAAACACTCAGTAAATCTTAGTTCTTACTTCATTACTTACCGAAGTTGAACAAAACATAGTAATAAGGTGTCAACTTGTGCTTTGTGACTAAATATGTCTTTACTTCTGGATGAATAACAGAAATTTATTAGAAATCATCCATTGATGTCATAAACTTCAGATTATAGATATGATTAACAATATTATTCCCCTTAATATATTATTCTTATAGCTTTTTTTTTCCCCCAAGGATAACTAGGTATACAGGTAGGTAGGTTGGTCGGTAGGTAGGTAGGAAGGTAGGTAGGTAGATAGATAGATAGATAGATAGATAGATAGATAGATAGATAGATAATAGATGAATTAACATATAAATATATAAAGTGAATACATACAGTATTATTAATTGTCATGCATCTTTTAGTGAAATGTCATGCTTTTTTAGGTGTCTGTGTACATATTTTTTATATGACAACTTAAATACTTTTTCAGTTAAAGTATACATTTCAGGATTATTTTTTCTCCTCTTAAAAAATACATATAATGATTTTGTATAGCCAGTCCTGAAACCTTCACCAGACCTACTTTATTTTGTGACTCGATCTTTGGATCCTGCTTCCAACTAAATAAGCTGGAGAAATTTCTACTTTCTGGAAGCACTATCTGGGGTGAAATGGTTATACAAAACCTGTTACAGCTTTCTGAATGTTTAGAATTACTGGCTGTTTGATACTCACTTCTCCCTATTTCTGTATTCCTTCTTCCCAGCAGTCCTGATTGGCAACTCCTCCCCCACCCTTTTCTCCAACATTCTGAGGTGATTTCTCTATTGTTTCCACTGTCGGATATAAATTTTCCACTTGTGGAAAGAATCTGAGGGGAAATGAACCATGATCTAGTCAGCTCGCCTTCTCAAACTAACTCTTAGTGCCTGATAAAAAAGGAAATGTAATGTTCTATCTGCTACAATAATTATTTTGGAATCGTGCTGCAAACATCTCTCCTCAATCTACACTATACAGAAATGCATAGAATATTAACTTCATTCTGTGTCCTTTGGCACCAGGGGCTACTCCTGGCATCAAAGGTTGAGTTGACAGTGGCTTCTCCCAGTGGGCTGAAATACAGGACAAAGACTTGCCATGAGGATCAGTATGTTTGGACAGGGCCCTGTCTACTCAGGAGTCATAAATGTGACATGCAAGCTCTAAAGTTTCCTAAGAAGTGTTAATATTTAAGAGTATGTTAGATGCAGGAATTTGTAAGTCAGTGGTTTTTCCTTTGAACAGATCTCCAGCCATTTGTGAGATTGTTGAGTAAATTGGCAGCCTGTTTGCTGTTGTTTCCTCTTTTTGAAATTTAACCTCTTGGAAAAACAGCAGTCTGGGCTGTTATATGTCTCAACATAGGCCACCAGAGAAGACCACTTAAAATTGTTTTTTTGATCTCATGTATGAATTTCCCTCTGGCAACTTCTTTTCTTTCTTTTAATCATTTTGACAAGGCGTCTTTGTTAGGTGCAATTTCTGTGCACTTTGAAAAGCTAGGGGCAAAAAATTTAGGACGGAATATCCACTGTTGAAGTTTCCTTCGATTCACATTGTAAAGGAAGTAAATTTCTCAAATTTGCACACCATGGACACCTTCTTTAAGCCAGTTAACTGACGTTTAATTCCGTGCAATAGCATTTCAAATGTCAGACATTTTTATATTGTTTGTAAGCATATGCAGACTTAGAATTAGCTGTTTGAATAATCAACAATAATAGAGATAACGACCATAATAATTCAAGTCATTGTTGTAATTAATGTTTAATATATCACAACTTTATTACTTTTTCATTGCAACTAAAAAATATACCATTTCTAAGTGGATTCAGAGGAAAAGTTAGTAGGGAAGCAATAGGCTTTGAAAAGAAATCAGTTCTGGGATATTCAGATCCTGAATAAGTTTCTCCATGCAGTGTATAGAGATCTGGATATAACAATGTTAGGTAGCTAGTCAGACATGAGCGACAGGGACCCAGCCTAAAGACCACCCAAAGAACACCTCAATGGTAGTAGAATTCTGGGTATGCACATGCACACTAGGCAAAGTGTTATATAGCAGCCAAATATCAATCAAAATGACCTCATGTGCCAATCACCTAAGAATGCCTATAGAACTATCCATCACGGTCCAAATATAATGCAGACATTCCTCCTTCTGGGAGTCTTGGTGGTTGTTATAACAACACTGTTTCAGTTCTTTGCTAAAACCATGTGCCTCCTTGGGGCTTGTTTTATCTTTCTAAAATATATTTTTAATAAAACTTTTCTAAATCTCACTGACCTGTGATTCTTTAATGTACCCATGAGGGGGAACCGAGGAAAACTGCTAATTATTCTTCTGTGCCATTATACTCCCTCACACTGCCCCCCCCATGCCGTTGGGGTGACACTGCAGTTCAAATTGCCTCCAACTTTAACAATAATAGAATGAATCATGATATTTCTCTTGGATTAAAATTGATCCATGTTTTTTCTCTGCCACAAGTAACACACTATATAGCTAGCCAAAATCTACTTTTTTGGCTTTTCAGTCTCAAATATCAGTTGGTAGAATTCCATAGAAAGGAGACTGTTTGAGACAATCAACCATGCTGGTAAAGCAATGTTTTGTTTGAAAATACCACAGACTACTACTTCAAAGTGCTTAATGAACAGCTATGTGTGTGTTTCCACAACACTATTTTTTTAAGGAAACTAGGAGACAGGAAATACAAACCTACACATTAAAGATTCCTGCCAAATGAAGCCCTCTCTACATCTTTACAAAAAAATTCTCTGCCAAGACTTTGCCAAAACCTAATTGCAAATGAACATCACTTCTCATAAACAAATCGGGAAATCCTGTGAATGGATGCCCAGTGTTTTTGTGTACATTGCCAAGAAATCACTGCCCACTGGGCAGAGATAGGAGGAAAAATATATTCCAATGTCTATATATAGGTGTCTTGGTATCCTGCAGTTCAGACCACAGCTTCATAGCCATGATAATCCCTCATTTACAAAGTCTTTGATTATTTTCATAAATGATAGGTAAACAGTGGTTCAGACAGTGGGGGATTTTATAATTTCTAGTTTCTTATGGAAAAATAAATGTTAGTGTCTCTTTTCCAAAACTTGGAAATATGGATTTTAATTTATTTTTTATCTAGAGTCAGTTCACTTTCATTTTGGAGCTAAGAGGCTAGAAAATGCCAACTGTTATAACAATAATTTTATAGATTTTTATTTTTAAGGCAATACTTAATGATTCAAAGATTAGTATACTATTTTTGAAGCTGGATTTTCATGGGCATTCTCTTTGTGATAGGCAGTATGCTATTGCTTTATATACTTGTGGTAATTTTAATATTATGGATTCCTATGAGCAAGTTAATAAATTTTCAAGGAGTTCAAGAAATTTATCTCAAATTATTTAGCTAACAAACGGCAAGTCTAGATTTTGAACACAATCTGTCATAGTCTGAATTCTGTGCTCTTTATGACTTTAGGTCAACCTCCAGACTATTTCAAAACCAACTGATTTCTTCTTATTGGCATAAGGGATTCTAATGATTCCCTTATGCCAATAAGAAGACAGAGCGTCTTGCTTGAATCCAAAAAAGAAATTAAAATTCCTCTTGTAAGATAATTTTATCTATAGAACCAAATTAATATTTATTTTCAAAAATATCTCTCATACCTTTCTTTATTATCTCTCATGCTATTACAGTGGAATAACTATTTTCACTATCTTTACTCTTAATCTGACTCAGGGCCAATAAATATAAGGCATAAATGCTGCAACCTTCTTTCTCTTGGTTATATCAGGCATCACTAATAGAAAACAGCACTCTTTTCAATGAGGCCTCAGTCTCATTCTTCAAATAATACCAATCATCTGAGTTTATGCTTAAAAAATATATTTGCCATGGAGGATTCATCTCATCCTGTGCACCATTACCAGATAATCTCCTTGAAATATTTCTCTTATAATTTTACTGTCCTGGTCAAAATTAGTCAGTAGCTCGATATTGCCTACTACCTAAAATCAGATCTTCCCTTCTTTTTTACTCTTCTATGTAGATTTTACCTGTCTTGTTGTGAATTTTGTATTCTCTTGCCATTTGTGTGTTTGCTCTCTATCTAAGAATGTTGTTTTACTCCTCTACAATGATAAGATCATACCAATCATTTTAGGTCAACCTCCAGACTATTTCAAAACCAACTGATTTCTTCTTTTTCTAAATTTTTAATATTATAGTTCTCTAATCTGATGAGATAAAGACCAGCAGATGATTGGTCAATCAACTACAAGGAAAAAAAAAAGGTAGAATGGTTAAGGCAAGACTCATAACAATGATACATATAAATACTCCAATTTAAAACTTAAAAACTGTACGTTAATTAATCAAGCTTTTGACATAAGACTAAATTTCTTTTCTGATGAAGAGTCTACTAATAGAAATTTTATACCATCCTTCTTGAATAAAAAACATCCATAATGGACCCTCCATGAATCCTATTTATTTAAAAGGAACAAGAAAATTGCAAGCATCTTGAGTACAAAATTCTAAATTTTTATAATTTTTTCCCTAATTTTTTAAGTTTTCTTGAAATATTAGTAACTGTTTCTAGTCATTTGTATTCAAAGGTCTTTATAAAGTATTCAAGTTAGTTTTCATAACAAAGAAAGGATCACACCTCTCTTTATGCCTCATATTCATTGATTTATATTATGTGATTTTAATAACAAATACCACTGACATATTTGGAACAAACATGCTTGGATAGCATATTATTCAACTCCAAGTGTCCTAAAAGATGACAAGCTAGCTGTGGACAAGGAATAGGCTATGACAATGTATTTTACTGAGTAAACGAAGAGCTAAAGTTATTCCAGAGAGTTGGTTAAGGGGATGGGGAAGAAAGATTCTTCTCATTTATATTTATAGTCTATCTTGTTACTTGACTCTGATTATACACAGCTTTTGGGAGAATACTTATCTTTTCATGTAAACTGTTACAGCTGGCAACACAGAGTCTCCCTCAGAACAAATCATATTGATATAATGAAAATACATAAAGTATTCAATAAATTCTATTTGCTGAATAAACTCATATGGCAAAACGAAGTGAAGAGACTTTAGAGATCTATGGAATAAAAACACTTCAAAGATTCACAGCTCCAAACGAATACCATAATGGACTGGGACAGATAATCAGAACATACCAACATTTTGGAAATAAGGGTATGATTCCTGCACTAAAATTTTGGATACATTCTAAATATGATTCAGTGTCCAAAGCACAATATTAATTAGCGATAGTTGGGATCATTGTTAAATAAATAAGTTTCCATTATCCTAGATATTGACAAGTCACTATATCACTCTCAGTTTAACAAAAGAGAAATGAAAAGGCTGGGAGATTTGTCCAAGGTTGCAGAGCAAGCGATCTAAACATAGCTAACCAACCATAGGGTACCAAGAATGTTCTCAGTCAAAAGGCTTAATAGCTTTTTACCAAAAATAACTACTTCAGTCAAAGAGAGAAAGATAATTACTACTTTCACAAGACAGCAATAAGAAACCAACATCATTTCAGCCCAGAAAGCAACATTAAATGACCACCCACACACCCCATCACATATTTATCTCCTCCAGCTGCAAGACCCTCTTCTCTTTGGCTTCCCATTGACCTAGAAAGAAGAACTAATGAATAAATGAAGTCTAAAACAGATGCAAAGGCAGTATGCATAAAAAGTGCCACTGCGCTTTAATGTCATCACTGGGTCAGCTATTCCCTGCTCACCAGTTCTCAGTCAAGGAGCCAAGCCAGCTCTTAGCAAAGACTGTGGTGATTCCACATCTGCCAATACAAATACCTGGCTGTGCAGGACAGAAAACCTCAGCAAGGACTTGAAAAGTCCTCAGTTTAGGCAACAGGCAAACATTGGCAAGGGCTAATTTGATCCCTTCTTTTTTGTCTGGACAACAAACTATTAGTGGTTTCTGAAGGCGATCATAATTGACCAGATGTGTGGTTGTGTCAGATGTCCACCCTCAAGGGAGTGCTCTGGCAGGAAAGCTTACGATTCATCTATTAGAGATTCATTTCTTTAAAGCAAAGGTCAAAAACTGAAAGCCCACAAGCTGAATTCAGCCTTTCAGTGGATTTTGCACAGGCTACACACCCATCTGTTTATTCATTTAAAAAAATGTAAATGCATTCAGATGAGGCTTTTACCAATTTCTGTGGTATAAATACTCTTACAATGTCTGATTTCAAGCCACTAATATGACAATGACGGACAAATTTGGAAAGAGACGTATAGTAGCATACCACTGTATAGTATTTCCATCATACACATAAAATAGATATAATAAACTAAAGTGCATATATAATGGTAAAACCTTAAAATAATTAGAAGGTGATGAGTTTTGAGGATTTATTGCTTATGTTTAATTTATTTAATTGTAAGTTTTTACAATATAAAATTTCATAATGGCTGTTTAATAACCAGGCTCAAAATTTCTGAAAACTTAACACTTGTCTCTTGCGAGTCAGCATGAGCCAGCTGCAGCATACCCAGGAATGACATGTTGTGACCACAGCTGCTGTAGCCATAGTGGTTCAGGTTTGGAGGCTGAATTTGAATCCTAGCTTTCACATTTGCTAACAATATGAATTTGAATAAGCTACTTAACTATGCAGAACTTTCATTTTCTCAGATGGAAAAACAAATTAATGATGTTTATTTTGCGAGTCAATAGTGAGGAGTAAATAAAACAGTATATGTGAAGGGGTTAGCATTACATTTGGCACTTAATAATCACTCAATAAATAATGACGATGTATTCATTTTAACACTAGGTAGGAACTCCTTGATTAGATTTGTTTTTCTGCCACCTTGAGAACCCACCTGCAGCACCTCAAAAGAAATTTTATGAATAGAAAAAGGAAAGAAACCAGGGAGACCAGAAAAGACTGGAGAGGAGGGTGACATGAGGGCACTGAAAAAGAAAGAGAACAAAATAGCATCAAAAGATATAGATTTAGAATGAGAGAAAGTAACTCAAAAAGGCAATTGATTTTCCTAGATCAAGCCACGTCTGTACTATCCATTAGAGATTCATTCTGTTACAAAGGCTGTATAATCTCTGCATAAAAGAGTAAAATAATTTCTTTGAATGGACAAGTATCAAACAATCCCATCCTAACCATTTGGCCCAGATATTTTGATCAGTAGTGGCCATGAGACCCACACAGCCAGTTTGGTGCTCGCATCTTAAAATTTGTCATTTATACCCAGAAACTGAAGTGAGTCGGTGTTGGGCACTGCCATCTTAGAGAGCTCAGACTGGCCACAAGAAAACAAGGACAGAAAACAAATCTGCAGAGGTGGAGAAAAGCAAAGTAGCAACACATAGAAATGGAGGTGGCCTGGCCCCATGAAACGAAAAGGAGATAGGAGTCATGTGATGACTTTTCAGTTCTTATGAAGTCTGGCTACATCACTTAAACTTTGTTTCTATGAGATGAACCATTTTCTTTATAAATAATTTCTTCCACCTAAGCAAGGTTGACTGGGTATCTATTCCTAACAACCGAATGATTTCTGACCAGATAATCTTGGTCAGTTTTAAAGTTCTATGCAAATATACAAAATCACAGTATTCTACACCTCTAATGGATGAGATTCCAGCCCGCTTAACTACTGTATGACCATGGACTGAATGGAGTCCAAATAAATTAAATGACTTGCATCAAGTAACATATCTAACGTGTAACAGAGCTTATTCTAAAGCTAAATTCCAGTGTCATACTAAAAGCAGTGCCATACTCTTCTGCAGTACTACCATCATAATGGCATGCTTTCAGTTTTGGAGTGACAGCACATTAAAAATACCCTGAGAGTGATATCACTCTCGAAGGCCGAATCTCAGTTTCTCTTTGTCTGGTGTTTCTCATTATGCATAATGACAGCTAGAATAGAGCAGAAGCAAGAAGTCGGCCCACGGAGAGGCAGGGTGAAAGCATGGGCTTTGCAGGTGAATTGACCCATGTTCAAATGCTGACTCTTGCTTTGTTTTCATGAGAGAGAGACATGCCCTCTCTAAGCTCCAAGTTTTCCTTTGAAAGATAGAGATAAATAAATTATCTAGTTTACAGAATCGTTGGAAGATTAAATAAAATAATGTATAAATGTACTTAGCATACCCCCTGCCATGTAGTATTTACTAAATGTTAAAATTGTTCTTGATCTTAGTACTGTCAATGATTTTTGGTCAGGTAGGAGTCAGGAACTAAGTCTAATGGGTTCTGTGTATTTTCATCTTGGGATACAATGATTTCTTCCCTTGATGCACTGATGTAAGTTTATATAATCGGTAGCAACACCCACACATGAGTATTTCTACATGATACAATTCATTTCTTCAAAAATATTTACTTATATTTTAAGGATGTAAATCTTTTAAGGACGCAAACTCCAGAATACAGTTGAGATTTAATGTGCTTTGAAAATGAAAACTTTTATACTGAGGGATTAAAAATGTGATAAACAGTGATAAATGTAATAAACAGTGAACGTTAACATTCAGCATTAAAAACAAATGATACCTTTCCTGAAGCTTCTGAGGCAGAGCTAACAGCAATCACTAACCCAGCAGCTCAAATCACGAAACACTCTGTAAACACAGCTACACACCGTGATTGCAGAAGAACTAAATTGTTTTCAGCCAGAAGAAATGTATAACACAACATAATTAAAAAAGTGGAGATAGACTAACCTAGCATCTTTAAAGGACATCATTACAGCTTTAAAATTCCATGAAGCAGTGTTTATTGGTAAAGTCATGGTCATCTAGCAGCAATTCTCAAGCTTCTATGGCATAAGAATTAACATGAGAAACTCAAAAAAGTGCATTTTCCTGGAAACCACTGCTAGACACTCACATTTAGTGGTTTTTGTACCGACCAGTTATCTACGATTTTAATCAGGCTCTCTGGTTAATGATATAACCCAGGTGATCCTGGCAGAACTCACTCTGAGAGACACTGATTTAGAATCACAGATCAAGTAATTTTGGGATGGGAAGGAAGACAAGGTTCTGCAGAGAGAGCTCTTCTCAGGTTCAGAATGAAGGCAGCTTTAATACTTTCAAAAGGAAAAAAACAGAACAACTCAAACTACGGAAGTCTTTTCAATTAGCTATACCTTGACTCTAACTTAACCTGAAAGGGCGGGTTCTGTGGAAATACCAGGCGTTAATGTTAGCCTTGTCTCAAGGGGTTCCAACGGCCAATAGGGAACAACAGAAGTATGTAGGAACCTCGGGTCCAAGGAAATATTCAAAGGCAAGAGAGGTATTTTTTCATTAACTTGTAGAAATAAATATTCAAACATATATTTCTGCAATAGTGATTACCAAATACTTATTTTTAAAAACATCTCAAAAACTAAGGGATTCTAAATTTGAGTAATAATAAACTTCACCTGCTGCACTGTTGTTGCACCTACTCAGTCAGGAAAGCGGCAGCAAAGGTTTCCACAAAAGTCATTGGACTGGAACTCACTCTGAAGTTTTGAGTACTTCTCTGGATCTCAGAGTGATCTTGATTATCTCGAAAGTTCCTTTCTATTCCAATGATTTGTAGTAAAGTGCTTACCGTGTGCTAAGAACTATTTAAAGCACTTCACTTAAAAGTGAACCTATTTAATCCTCACAATAATCCTATGAAGTATGTAGCCATACTTTAATTAATCCCATTTTATAGACAAGCATACTGAGTAACTTCCCCAAAGTCACTGTGGTGATTTATTTTATGTGTCAGCTTGACTGGCCACAATATCCAGATATTTGGTTCAACATTATTCTAGATGTTTCTGCTAGGGTGTTTTTGGATGAGGTTTTCATTTAAATTGGTAGACTATGAATAAAGCAGATTACCTTCCATAATGTGGGTGGGCATCATCTAATCAGCTGAAGGCTGAAATTGAACAAAAGCTGATCTTCCAGAAGTCCCAGGCTGCCAGCAGATACCTCCAGGCTTCATCTGCAACATAGCCTCTTCCTGGCTTGCCAGTAGACTGCCTTCCAACTCTTTCCTGAGTCTCTCGACTCCCTTATTAAATTTTGGAGACTCGCCAAGCCTCCAAAATTTTTGTAGTTAACACTTTAAAATAAATCTCTTTCTACAGGTGTATACACATGCTATTGGCTCTGTTTCTCTGGAGAACCCTGACAAAACAGTCATGCATTAGACAATGACTACTACTACTACCACTAACGGTAGAGCCAGTTGTTGGTCCCAGGCAGCCTGGCTCCTCATGTGGAGGATAGTAAAAATTCTGTAATGCTAGAGGTTGGCCAAACACTGATGATTTAGTTCAACTGGGAATAATAAACTTATGAAACATGAAAATCCAAACAGTGATGTTGAAGAACGTAATATCATACGTGTTTGATTACAGGGAATTATGTGTTTGGCATGCACCCCCAATTTTTCAGAGTTTATTTTAGGAAAAAACAGTCATCTTACAAAAAGTCCCTTATTGACTGAGACATCATCATTTTCATCATAAATAATAATAATATTAATTCTGGGCATAAGATAGTCTTGACTCATTATGGCAATCTTTTTTTTTTCCTTATTCATTGATCTCACTCTCTGTTTAGTAGACACCGTTCTGCAAGATTCCTGGAAAACTTTTTGGTGGTAGGTGGATTTAAAACTATCACTTTAAAATTTCATCCTATTTTATTTCAACTAATTAAATGATAGTAAGTTCTTATGCCTCCTTTGTAACGTGTGCACATATGTCAATAATGATTTTTCTTTTCAAGGCCCAAATTCAATTCACGACTCTTAGATAAAAGTGACACTAGAAATGGGGCTTCAGAGTAGCCGAAGAATGGACATCGTCAGCCTATCAATCACCACATATCCAAATATCTGGCAAGGAGAAAGCCAATGATGTCTTGCATCTTTTTTTTTCACTATGAGTTAGTTTTAGATTCCTACAGAGAAGTCAACAAAGGTTTTAGAGACTCAAGAGAAGCCCCAACATTTAAATGTCCTCAGTGGTGAGGGCTGTGAGGCTTTGCTGGTGGAGGTCAGCCATCTGTCTCCACTACAGATGTCAGGTTTGAGCACCTGAAGGTTGATAGCTCGAGAAAGACAGGGCACCTCTAAATGAAGGAAACAGTTAGGGTTCAAGATCTTTGGGCTCCTTCTGGTTTTCATACATGGCTTAAATGTCACGTATCACTCCCCTGACCCAAATTATCAACTCTGAAATTTATGTCTCAGTGAAGAAAGTAGAGAAAGAAGTGTGAGTTCTACTTGAGACAGAGGCTTAAGTAGAACCATTACAACCAGATTCGATCAGTGCAAGAGAGAGGGGTTTGGAACATTTGGTTATTTTCCTTCCTCTCAAATGTCTAGACACTAAAGGGCTGTGCAGACTTGCCTCTGACTATTCTCATTAAAGGCCTCTCTTCACATAAAATGTCGCTGATTATATGGGTTTGTTTGTATTATCTTTGTACTCAATGTATATTATTCTACCTTTGTCAACATCCATTTCATGTTCTATAAACTTTAACTATCCCAGATGCTTAGCAAATGTGAATTCTTTGGAATGTGACCAGCCTCTGTAATCTAGTTGCACAATCACTACTCTCCCTCTCCAAATTCTACGTAACTGTCAATTTTAAGTGTGTATTGTCTGGGGCATTAATATGCTGTAGTTTAAGACAGATGCCAAGAGTGTAAAAACATAACCTTGACCTACCACTATCAGTTTCCAAACTGTTTAAAAGGAAAATGGACTCTCAAGTATGAATGCTTATCTGCTTTTCAGAATCTCAATGCTCCAAAGTATAAGCTCCCAATAACAGTTCTTTACTTGCCTGTCGAGACATTTAGCTTCTAGTATGTTCTGTATAGAATACAGCAGAGCTTTAAGATATCAACTTGGATATTAAATATACAAATTAGGATCAAAGTCATCTGATATTTACTTTTCCTTGGCACCATAGTGTGACCAAACTACAGAGACACAGTGTCTTTCCTTGATAAAATCGTGCATGATAAAATTATACCTTAACCTGACTGTACAATGCAGACATGAACATAATAAAAATGCATGACCCACATGCCTTGTGCTGAGATTTAGATTTTCTTCCCTATCCTCAATCTTCTGCTATAGTTCTATTCCTTTATTCTTTTTTTTTTTGCTGAGATTTAGATTTTCTTTTCCCTATCCAATCTTCTGCTATAGTTCTATTCCTTTATTCTTTTTTTTTTTTTTTTTTTGCTTTTTTACATTAATCTTTAAACATGAAAGGAGGAGGGGCAGTCACAAACAAATAAGAGCAAAGAGAACAAAGCTAACACAGGAAAGCATTTGCCTGGTCTCAGTAGACATTTGCAACACAGTTTTGTGTATTATTTATGAGTTACAGAAATAGATTGTGTTAACAGACCAAAGAAAGAATATTAAAAAAAAAAGATAAATCAGATGATTTTAAAAAACATAGGGTGGGCCTGGGGAAAATACATTTGCCTTTATCCCAAAACAAATCAATATCCTCCTTCTAAAAGAAAGCTTTTGAAAAAAACCTCCATATGATATAGAAACTTCCTAGAGCTTTCTAACATCAATGTCTCTGTCTTAATGCTGGCATTTTAATTGATTTTCTTCCATTCTTTCTTTTTTTTGTCCTTTGGGGGTCTTTTTAATGAGCAATTTTGTGTTGTCAGTTTAGCCATGTAATAGATCTAATTCTGTTGCTAAAGAAGATTGAAAGTAAATATGGTCCTAAAAATTTAGCTTAAGCTATTAAATCATTGATTAACCAAATGAAAACCACATAATATTTTTGGTTTAACCACTTGTTTAAGTTATGTGTCAGGCTTTTTTCTATAGGAGTTGAAAAACTTGATTAATGAAAGCTGGCCTCTATGGAAAAAAGAACTTAGTTGTTCCATATGTCACAAAAAAAAAAAAAGTCTAGGTTGGAGACTGAGCAGACTATAATTCTTTCCTTTCTAGGAGAAAATGTGAAATTCTTTCCACAGCTTTTAGACTCTCATCTCAGAGCTAAAAGAATTATTTTTGTCTTCGGAATTTTTCTCAGTTTGAGACCAACCATACCAGAGTGGATTTGTGACTGGTGAAGTGGGCAGCTACGAACAGCACAAACTTCAGGATGCTGGCCATGCCCCACTCCTCTGAGTAAGGCCTCACTGACCTAACACACCATGATTAACAATGCAGTGAGTCTTCTAATCTTTGAGTTCAAAAGCCGCAATCACTTAAAACTGTAGTTTGATCAAAGACTTGTGCATAAGAAAAAAGGTGCTGAAAAAGAAAATATTTTGGAAAATATCGTAATTTTGCCTTGGGCTAGATCTGAAGAACTAACTTGCTCAGTTATCCTCTTGGAGGTTAGGCAAGTACTGTGTTTTCATCTTAGATACAGAAAGACAGTGAATTATCTTTGATTTTTCCATCCCCCTCTTGGAAGCAAAGCATTAGACTCTCAAAAAGATTGAAAAAATATTTTGAAAAAAACCTCCATATGATATAGAGTCTAAATATTGAGAATCTAATCCAGTTTATTCCAGCCAATGCTCAGCAAGAAGATGGCCATGGCGCTCCTCTGCATACTAGATTTCTTCACTGCCTTTGGCTTGTTGAATATGGAAGTGTGAAGTTGGGAGTGGGTGGTGACTATGAGTATGTTTGGCACAGTAGAAAGTTGTTCTTCGCTGGAAAGAGAGATGATTCAAATTGCTTTTAGAAATCTTCTTATCATGAACCACTTAGATGAGGGGAAGCTGGAGACGGTGGTTGGGAATGTGGCTAAGGAGACAAAAGGTAGGACTCCTCAAGACTTGAGGAATGGATCAGCTATACCATCCATTCTAATATTTGCCAAGCAGTGTATTATATGTTGGGGGTAAAAAGACAAGTGGGCTTTCCTGCCTTAAATAATCATGGTATACTCAGAGAGATTTATATGCAAATAGATAATTTTGCAGACAAATACAATGTCTGCATTAATATTTGGACTATGTACAAACACAGAAGTAGTCCAGACATATGAGTGATTACTGCATTGTTCTGAAAACAAGTTCAGGTTTTCTATCTAAGTAAGAGAGAACATAAACTCAAAATGTACAACTGACAAGAGATCTTAACAGTAATTTGTAGCTTTTATCTGGACACTAATGCCCTCATGTTCAAGGACTAAGACACAATTTTGGGGGATGTGTGTGTGTGTGTGTGTGTGTACACTAAGTGAAAAGGTGATAGCGAAAACGTTGCTTTTATTTCCTCTGGTTCCCATCCTTTGTAAGTGGACCAAATCGTTTTTAAGTCTCTTTGCTATTACCTCCATTTGTGAACAAAATTTGACTTTTACAGGCTTATGCTGATAACTAAACCAGAATAAGTAAAGTAGGAGCCATATAAATTCATAACTAAGATGTGTAATGGATTTACACAAATGCAGACAATTTATTCTTAAATTCCTTAAGGAAAATTTCATATGCAAGGGAGTCACTTTTACATGCCTCAGCAGAGAAGAAATTGGATTCAAAGAAATTATGAGGATATAGAACAAATCAAGCCAGTTTACAAGAGATATTTGGAAATTCGTTTGCTACTTGTTCATTCTGACACAGTCCAAACACACGAAGCATTTGCAAAAGCAAATGAAAATAAAGAACGAACAAAAACACCAAAAAAAAAAAAAAAAAAAAAAAAGCCACCAGAAACTTCTCTTAAGGAGGGAATGCATTACCAAGTACAAAGGAAAAAGAAGGGAAATAGAAGAGCACTGCTGAAAAGAATTTTCCGTGATGATGAAAATGTTCTATATCAGTGCTGTCCAATACAGGAGCCACTAGCCATGTGTGGCTAGTAAGTACTTGAAATGTTTCTAGTGTGACTAGAGAACCAAATATTTAACTTTTCTTCAATTTTAACTAAGTTAAATAGTTACATTTGGCTACTGGCTTTTGTCTTAGACAGACCAAGTCTTAAAAAATAGCACTATAGATGAGGAGTACTGAATTCTACCCCAAAATCTTTCAAAATTCCATGAGTTCCTTTTCATCGACTATTTCCTCTGTGTTCCTATTTCGCTGTCTTTGAAATGGTGCTAATAATTCATAGCCTTAAAGATGCCGATGACGTAATATGGTTTGACATGGGTTCCTTAAATATAAAAGTCTCATTAATAAATTCTCTCATTTAAGAGATATTTGAAGACAAATTTGGAATTTTTATAGAATTCTTTCAGGTAATGTAATTGTAAAAATGATTATTATAAAAGGTCTCCTCAGAAAACCTGAAAGATGATAGGTAGATTTTAATATGATTTTGACTAAGTGTAATGAGAAAATAAATGAGGGAGTAATCAGCTCTGACTGGGAGGGAGAGGATTGGGGTGTAATGGATTTGGGCTCAGTGTGATGGAGTGAAGTAAGAAGGCCTCCCTTAACAAAGCAGCACACCATTAGTAGAGGCATAGAGATGGGAAATGGTGGGACCTGAAGGGCTGCTGGATTAGTATGGCATGGCTCTAGTGTAGCACATTGTGGTTAAGACTGGTAAGAAAGGTAGGTTGCACTGATTATATGAAGGATCTAAAATGATTACTTGGGCTTTATATTGTTATTATGTAAGCAATATAGTGAAACTAGAGATGTTTGGGTAAATGAGATCAAATCTGTGATTTAGAAAAATAACTCTATTGTTAATGTTAATGAACTTGAAGAAAGATATGGAGGGATGAAGACTACTAAGAAGGATATAGGAAGGGGTCAAGCAAAAGGTGAAGATTACCTAACATGCTAACAAAGAAGCAATAAAAAAGGGGGCAGATTATGGTTCAGTAGAATACACAAATATGGTAGCTAATAGATGTGAGTGTTTAAGGAAAGAGAAAGACAAAGGTTATTGGGAGGCTTTAAAGTTTGAGTGGCTGAGTAATAATATCCATCAAGCTAGGTAAGAAAGACAAGACAGGGCTTGTTGATAGTGAGGTAATAGCTTGGCATTCCCTTAAAGATGAACAAACTAATACAGAGATGAATTAAAAACATTCAATTAGATATTAGGCTAGCATCTCAAAATCAACATGTCCAAACCTGAGCTAGAATTTATTGTATGTCCAACGAAGTATTAGAAACGCAAGTCTTGAACTCAACAGAGAGGTCATAAATAAAGACATAATTCATCTGAATAGAAATTATATTGTAAGTCATAAAAGCATGAGCCTGTTAAGAAGACAACACAAAGGAGGATAAGGGCAGGATAAGGCAGGATAAGGACTCATACTTGGGGTATGAGTCAACAAGGGAGACAGCAGAACCAGAGAATTTGGAGAACTCAGGAAGAGAATGAACAAGTTAATAGAAGAATAGATTTCCTATACTGGACTCTACACACTCAATAAAATACAAATTCCAAAATGAGCCATTAATTACTTCCTATAAATTACTTGCTACCTGAGTAGGCCCCAGAGTAGGACCAGTGCTGTGGAAGATCCATGTAAACACAGTTTGTGTGACAGGAAGACCAATGTCTGGGGTGGGTAGGGTTGAAGGGGCTGATATACATTACTGTACATTGAGAGGAAAAATAGAGAATGAAGCCAAAACTATGTAACTGACACTTGGAATGAACCAATGACGGTTATCAGCAGTGAGGAATGATCACAGATCAGCTGTTTCTATCTAGACTCTGAATAAGTAACTTCAACTCACTGAATCTCAGTTTCCTCTCATGTAACAGAGGTACATGAATTTATAGGATTCATAAGATACTTGTGAGAATTAAATTAGATGATACGCCTGGCATAACTGGGGTTTGATTAATGTTAGTGCTCTTCCACTCTTGCTTTTCTTCATAGTTTGGTACCAAGCATGCCCAGCCTTAATGTGTCAGCTGAATACAGAGTCCCACTAGGAATGCTTGGATAGATCCCAAGCTCCAGGAAGAGGACGATTCTGTCTTATCCAAAGCTGCCTTGTCACAGTGTTTGCACCTTTAAATCACCTAGATTTCCTGGAAATCAAAACTTTTTCGGTCAATGTCTCGACGTTCAATTTGAAGCCAATCAGTACTAGCTTTTAGAACACAAAATTTTAAAAAGGGAGGGAGATATTCAAAATAATAATTATTTACATCAAGAAATTTAAAATTAACCCATCTATATATCCATATAGTAGAGGAGTTATTGGGGACTATTTTCCAGAATAGGACAGGATGAGGGTGGGGGACAAAACTGAGAATCTTTTCAAGATTTTGCCTAAATGGTCATTGAGTATGGATAATTCAATGAGGAAAAATATTGGATATCTGGGTATTCTAAACTAATGCCTGCTTGGTGGTTAGGAAAGAGGAGAATTGTGGGTTATATTGTTCTATCATATCTCTAGCTCATATCTCTCCACTAAAGAGTAAATGAACATATAGTTTTAAAAAGTATGTTCAACACTTATAGCAGAAATTAGCGTTTTTGTATAATGAGTTCAAAATATGTGATTTACTTCAGAGAATTAGCACATAAAGGGACCTAAAAGGAGCAGTGTTTATTAGGTTGACTTGTTGATTCATTTAACCCTTCATGTAACAAAGTAGTAATTGAGCCATACTATGTTCCATACTGTTTACCAGGAGCTGGAGTGAGGTGTGGATTAGATAGACAAGGTCCCTGTTCTCCTGAAGTGTATGGTCTATTTGTAGGAATTGTACTAATAATTACAAAAGAAGTTTTAGAAAGATATTATAGATACACACAAAAAGGAGCTCTCAATCCAGAGAATATAATAGCAATAATAAGAAGAATGATAAGAGCTAATATTTGTACAGTGTTTACTATGAACCACACATTGTTCTAAAACACTTCACATATATTATTTTATTTAACCTATTTGTCAACTCTATGGCCTGAGTACTGTTATTACCTTTGTTTAACAGAGGAAGAAACTGAGTCACAGAAGCTTTCAGTAATTTGCCCAAGGTCACATAGTCAGTATGTGGCAAGGGCAGCAGGATTTTAATTTGGATGTGCATGATGCCCAAGGGCCAATGAGCTTAATAACTGCAAATTAGAAAAAAACAGATATATCTAAACAGTCTAAGAAATTGATCTGTTTCATCTTGCGTATTTTGGAACAGAGAAACCTACTTTTCAATAACTTTTATTTGAGCCTGATCTAAAAGGCCATAATTGACCAGCTGTTTTAATGACCACAGATACAATATTTTTTGACTTGTGTTTCTTAGACTGGATCTAGTTTTAGTGTCCATCTCCAAAGGCAGCCTACTCATCAGGCCCTAGCCTGCTCCTTTACAAATCACACGGCCTGTGTTTGTTCTCATGGGAATAAAAATAGCAACAAAGGTAGCTGTTGCTCAGAACACAAAAGAGAAGATAAGCTGAAAAGATAATCTGTGCATCTATCAGCCTTTTTCACAGCCTTTCTCACACTTGCTGGTGTCATACAGGTGATGTAACCTGAGGCTCGAGCATGAGATCAATGCCCAACTGATGCTGCATGCTTTAACACCCACCCTTCTGGAAATGCTGTAGCAGGTTCTTCTGGTGCTCAGGTCACATGGCTGGACCCATCTCTGACTCCAGTGCAGTTGTGTGGGCAGCTCAGTGCAGGTTGTTTGCTCTTGTGCCTCAGAGTTTCTGTCAAAGTTAAGGAAGACTACTCACCTTTAAAAAGGGGGTGGCATAGTGGTAAAGAAAGCTCCCAGGGGCAACCCTCAATCCATGAAGGGCTGGACATACAAAGTTAATTATGCTTTGTTAAGCAACAAAAGACGAAGGATATATAAAGACAAACGATCATCAAAAAGTGGATGGTACCAGGAAAAGGAGATATGAACTAGAATGATACCTATTCTGTCATTGCCCTTAGGAAGGAATTAATAGAGGCTTTCGAAAAGAATAGAGTATTAAGGACATTGTATAAAGATAATGGCAATCATACATAACAAACATAAAAACCTTTCAAATTTCAAGAATAAATATACACACACAGCAATGGAAATACAGATCTTATAGAAAACCATACAAAGAATAAAGAGACAATACAAAATGTTACATACGTCTAAGATCAAACATTTTCATATTAATAAATGTATTAATATTGTTATTAAAAATGTATTTATTAGACTTATAAAACTAAACTTAATTTTATACTTTATATATTAGATACTTAAAATGACTCAGAAATATTGAAAATTAAAATATGGGAAAAGGTATATTAGGTAGAAAGCAGGGGTCACACCCCTAGTATTAGAAAGAATGAATTGAGGAAAAATGTATTAGATGACAGAATTATGAAAAATTTAGATAAAGGATGACGTTTACAATATTATTAAGCAGTTATAAATATCCATATACCAAATAATCTAGCATTAGTATACAATTATATAATAATAGCATTAATAGTCATAAAGCAAATAGTATAAAAACTACAAGGAAAAAATTAGAAGAATCATATTAGGAGAAACAAACCATGATATGCTACCATTCTATACTTGATCAAGTTTCAAAAAAATAGGATATAGGAGACCTAACTAACATAATTAATAAGATAACTCTACTTCATTTTCAACTCTGAAAACAGACCATATTTTTCAGTTTCCCATAGAACAATCACAAAATTTAAGCACAAAGAAAGTTCAATAAATTCATAAAAGTAAATAATAACAGAAGCAATATTCTCTGAAAACTATGTAAGAGTACTAAAATTAATGTAGAAATTAGGAAATAAACAAAAATACCATGCTACCTCTAAATCACAAGATTTCTTCTTAAGAAACTCTTGGGTCAAAGATTCTAGTACACATTAAAACTATGAATTTGGTTAAAATGGTTATCGGAAGAAAACACAGCACTAACATCTTAAGTCAATCAATAAGAAATAATACAAATAGATAAATTAAACATTCAAATAAAAAATCTGGAAAAATCCCAAAACAAACCAAATGAAAATAGAAATAATTAATTAATAAGATAAATGCAAACATTTATATTAAAAATAATTAGATAACAATTATAAAATTAAAAACCAGATTCATGAGCTATTTCTTTAAAAAAGCTATAAAGTTTCAATACATTAGCTAACCTTATTGTGAAAAAATGGAGAACGTAAAAATACATAAACAAAAAATTACAGTGTGAGAATAATCCAAGAGTTTATTAAAAGAAACCTAAACCTAAACCTAAACAGCTCAACACTCTGCAAGTAAGTTTGAAGAAGTTAATAGAATAATAAACATTCAAAATCATCAAGTCTCAATCCCTGGAACTTGAAAATGTGACCTTATTTGGAACAAGGATGTTTGCAGATGTGATTAAGTTGAAGATTTTGAGGTAAGAGGTTACCCTAGATTATTCAAATGGGCTCTAAATCCAATGGCAAGTGCCCTTGTAAAAAGGAGACAGAAGATGAGAGGACACAAAAAACAGGAGGTATTATGACCATGGAGGCAGGTAGTGGAGTTATGTGACCACAAGCCAAGGAATGCCTAACATCAACAGAAGCTGGAACATTCAGGGTTTTGTTCCTTCCCAAAGGCCTTCAAAGGGAGCACAGCCCTGCTGGCACCATGATTTAGACCTCAGGCCTCCAGAACTGTGACTGAGTAAATTTTTGTTGTTTTATGCCTTCCAGTTTGTGGTAGTTTGTTATAGCAGCCCCAAGAAATTAATACACATAGAATAAAATATATAAATCCTAACTACACAATTCTCCACTCATTTTTAATGTAAAGTGCTGCATCTCTCTCTTATATTTCCTTTTCCTATTCTATGTCCTGCCCTCACAGTCTCACCTTCTAGCCCCAATAGACATCATACGCAAAGGCCCTGAGGTGAAAAAGCAAGTGGCCTATTTAAGGAACTGGAAGGTCAGTATATCAGGAACATGATGAACCAGGGAATAGGTGGCACCTGATGAGGCATTATCCTGATAAAAGAGTTTCTAATCTAAGTAAAATTCTTGTACTAGCTTTTAAAATAATGTATATTTTAACTCATCTACACTCTCTTCATCCGAAGTGATTCCCCAAGGTCTGGATGACTTAGATAGATAATAAAAGAATCTAAAGGATAAACAAAGGAGAAAGAAATAGGGACAAATTTGCAAGACATAGATATTCTAGATATTCTAGAATAAAAATAACTATATTGACTTTCCATTCTTGAACTCAAAAATGAATTTAAAACACACACACATACATACGTGCACACACATACACACACACACACACACACAATTGGTGCCACAACTGTACTCATGACCTCTCAAACAGTAACAGTTATTTCAACATCTCAACTCATTCAGTATACTCAAATAAAATGAAAGGAGTTAAAGCAAATGATCTCTTCTGCCTGTTTTTATTTCTTGTTTGGCTGTTTGCATTAGGGTACACTCAATACTTTTGTCATGGATTATTAAAAAAAATCAAGAACAGCTGCTAGCGGCTGCAAGATTATTTGTTTGAAGTACTCTACCAGGCCTCTTAACACACACACACACACACAGACTCACTCATGAATTAGCACTGAACCATGATTGAGCAGGCAGTGAAGAAAAATGTTCAATCAGAAATGATATGCATCCCAATCTCCCTTCTATTTCAAGATAAATACAAGTCTTTAAAGGGAAAAGAATTAATAATCGCTTCCATCATTTTTCTTCTTATTCCCTTAAAATAATGGATACGAATACGTTAAGATTTTTGTTACTCTAGAAAGGAATCCAGCCTGCTTCCAAATTCACTACCCAGTATTATTTTTATTATTTATTGTCAGTCAGAACTGTCTTTTTCTAAGCAGTTATTTAATGAGGCATATGGTAAGTTATTTGGTACAGACTACTTCACCTACATAATTACTCAAGTAAACTATTTCCCCCTTCCAACAAACACTGCTTTTTAGATCCTAGAATTTCAGATCAACGTTGTCATCCGCGTTCTAGAAAGCTAAGATATAATTCAAAGAATTTCTGTTATTTATCTATTACAGTTCTCTTGTTGTTTGGAGATGTATGTGGGAAACTAGCTCCTGTTGCCTTAAGTACAGCCTGATTATATATTAGACATATGTATGGAAACATGACATTAATGAAATAAGGAATGTACTTCATAATTAAATTACATAGCACATTTCAGTCAACCTTCATCACCCTATTTCTGATACAATTATATGATTAGGTAGAAGAAATGTTATTATCAGACTTTACAAATGACAAGTGTAATAAACATTGAAATAATCAACTTGTGAAAAACCACCGAACTGGTTGAGGAGAGGGCCTGGAGGAGAATTGTGTGCCCTCACTCCTCACCTAGACTTTTATCTACTTCATCATGAGACTCTGCCTGCAGCTCTCACTCAACTGATTAGAGGTCTGTGATTATGCTCACTTCACCTCTGAGAGAAACTATTCGGGTAGCACACAGCGAATGTCTCACTTAATTTTGAAAGAATCTTCAATAAGAGAAGATACATACAATAAAATTGACATCTGTCTCTTTTATTTAAGTATTTATTGAATGGCTTATGTGTTCCAGGAGCTTTGCTAAGCACTGGACAAGCAGATACATACAATTCCAGGTCTAAATGAGCTTAGAAAT
This sequence comes from Pteropus alecto, assembly GCF_000325575.1. NCBI lineage: Eukaryota > Metazoa > Chordata > Mammalia > Chiroptera > Pteropodidae > Pteropus > Pteropus alecto. The sequence goes on from NW_006442484.1 coordinate 26,804,151, forward strand.
TTGTGGGGAAACAATGAACCACAATCACACTATTAACCATATCACTACAATAGTTGGAAATTATGTCCGAAAAAAAAAAGTACAGTTTTTTATGAGGAAGTATGAAAAATCAAGTTTATGCAACCAGGGGAAATTTCCTTGAAGATCTGACTTTTCAATTGAAACCCAAAAACCAGCAAGTCATAACAAGGGCATTTCAGGCAGCATGTGCAAAGGCCTGGAGGCAAGAAAGAAAGTGGCATGTTCGAAGAATTGAAAGAAGATCAGTATGTTGAGAGCATGGTAAACAGGGGAGTAGGTGGCACTTGATGTCAGAGGTAGACTTAGACCAGCTCACATGGAGCCTTACGGGAATGTTAAGAATTCTGTGTATTTCCAAAGTGAGATGGGAAGCCACTGAAGAGTTTCAAGTAGGTGAGTAATATGATCTGATTTGTTTGTAAATAATCGCTATAGCTGCTAGGTATAGAGAAAAATGAAAGGAAGATGAGTTAGGAGGCTATTGCAATAGAATTATTAGAACGATAAAATGAGAACACACACAAGTTCAGTGTCTGGCTCAAACTAGGGATGTGATAAATATTTATACATTCTTTCTCCTCTTTCCACATGACTTAACTACATTTTGCTAACCTTCATAATCTGAAATCTCAGATACCTCGAAACACAAATAGTCATTTTATTCTTTATCTGCAGCTGATTTCTTATAAATATAATTACTCCATCCAATTTGCTTTCATAGCCATTCCAAGCTTAGTTCTTTAGAAAGCACTGATTTTTTAATGCCCACTTTTATCCAAAGCTGCACATTTCATAGGAGCATTCTTATTTATGTAATTTATGCAGAGACATTTTGGTTGTTGGAGATAACATCCATTCGCCAGAATCTTGGATTGACATAAAGCAGTTTGGGACTCACACTTTTGGAGTATTCACAGTTTTTTCTACCACATATTTTCTCAAGAGGTTCTCTGTAACTTTGATTCCAGATCAGTGAAAAGGATGACAGAAATTGTTGCTATTGTAGCTCATTTACACACAAGATGAAACCAACAGTGCAGATGTTCCTAGAAAAATAAAATGCAATTTAAGAAAATAACTCTCTTTCAACTTGGAAAACGACATGAGGGAAATTCGGGTTCTGATTTCAAGAGGTAGGATTTGTGAAGAGTAGTTATTTTAAAGCATCCCATTCTCACTCCCTCCTTCAGGGTTGACTTGATGGATGCTGCAAGAGCTACAGCATTTTACTGCTTCTACATGGACCTTTTTCTACATTGGGTCTCCTTAATAATATAATATGACAGCTTTGGGTGCCCCCCCTCCCAGACTCACACACACACACACACACACACACACACACACACACGTGAAAAACCTAGTAGCTATTAATTGGGTCTTAGGTTACTGAGCACAGAGATGGAGAAAAACTTAGCTGAAGTTTGTGTTTATTCACTTGAGATGTATCAGGTAAGATATTTGGTTGACATGCAATAAAAATGAAATGTAGATTTCTCTGGAAATACTTATTGCTCACCGAGCTCACTCAAATGGGCAATAAAAAATTTTAACATGGATGCTTTCCCTCCACAGATAGGATTTTAAAAAAATAAAGACAGTGGAGAAATGTGCACCAGATAGGTATCTTTGCCATCTAGAAAAATAAACCTTTTCTTTTTTTCTTCTGTTGCCACTAGGACAAGGAAGAGTGATGTATGTTTATCTGCTTGTTTGCTTTCCAAATGGTTATCATTCAAAGAAAGTCAACTCTTTCTCAAAAGAAAGTCTATTTATATATAACCAGCCTATTGATTGGAATTCAAGTCCACAGTCTTTGATCCAGAGTTCCAAAACTGAAAATTCTGAAACTATATATGTTTTTGTAAATTCGGCTTTAAAGCTCATTGGATGGCAAAATGTGATGTGAGGCTATTAATAAACTTTATTCTGGTAAATGAGAATACTTTTTCTGTAGAAATATTAACACATTTGTTATGTGTTGCTATTTATGTCTATGTATGTATTCAGAACACACATGGCGTTTCCTTTCTAAAATAAAAAAATATATATTTAAAAAATTTCCCCAAGAGTTTTGGATAGGGAAATATAGATCTATGTCATAAAATGTCAAAAATTCAACTCACTGAGTCTGACCACCTCCCACCATCTATTATTGTGGGGTAGTGCTCATTCAGCAGATTGATTATTGCCTGTGAATCATGTTCTTCCTCTCTGGTCACTTTGATCTTCTATGGGTCACTAAAGATAAGAGTCAAAGAATCACTGTGTTCTAGAACAAGGGCGTTAATTTAAATTTTAGATTCTAAAATATTCTCTGTTCACTAAGCCGTAATGTCCAGTAACAAAGGCAATTAAAAAGAAGATTAATTCACTCAATGTCTGTTTGTTATATGCCGTTGAGTCGGCTTTGACTCTTGGCGACCCTATGAATGAATGATGTCCACAATGTCCTGTCCTCAATAGCCCTGCTCAGCTCCTGTAGGTTCATGCCTATGGCTCCTTTTATAAAGTCAGTCTATATCATATTTGATGTTCCTCTTTTCCTACTACCTCCTATTTTTCCCAGCATTATTGTCATGTCAAAGAAACATGTCTTCTCATGATGTGCCTTGAGAAGGACAGCATCAGTTTTTTTCATTTTTGCCTCCTGGGAATTTTCAGGCTTAATTTGCTTTAGAACCCACTCATTCATCTTTCTGGTGGTCCAGGGTATCCATAGAGTTCTCCTCTGTCACCGTATTTCAAATGAATCATTTTTTTCCCCCTATGAGCCTTCTCTGTCCAACTTTCTCATGCATACATAGACATTTGGAATATGAGGGTGTGAATGATATTTGCCTTGGTCTCTAATGACATATCTTTGCTCTTAGTGATCATTCTTAATTCTTCCTGCCCTTCTGAGTCTGAGGCTTCTCTTGAACAGCTATTATGGAATATCAACATGGTATAATAGAAAAAGAACAAAGACACGTCAGGAGACTTGGATTCTAACTGGTTTAGCCATTTCACTGCTATATCAAGTTTGGCAAGTCGCTTAACTTTTTTGAGTCATTTAATGTCCATTTTACAGAAAAAAAAACTAATCTTTTCTTTTTCTCTCTAGATACTTGTAATAAATTCAAAATATACTAAAAAGCACATCTATACATTTTATCGAGCTTCTGTGTTAAATGCTTTCATATAAAGAATTAATATGTACAGGGCATAAGATTGGGTAAGCATACTAGGATGGCCAAGACACGTGATTTATCCTCCAAGAGCCAACCGATAGAGGAGTAACACGTGAACATATAGGACTATGTTAAGTTTTTATTTTTTAATCAGTGATATATAAAACTAGAAAATTTGGAAGAGAAACTTGTCTCAGTCCTTGCAAGAAAAATATAGAAGGGGGAAGGGAGAGAGAAGCATTTGGAAGGAATTTCATCTAAAACAGCTGCTTTGCTAAGTCCCTGTTTCAAATTGCCTGCTAACTGATCCGACTTAAGACTTTTTTTTTTAATCAAGAAACAAAATCTGTGAGGTTTGCTAGTTCAATTCATTTGCACATTCCACACAGTTACATATGGCAGAACTGAAATGATCAAGTTTCCTTCAGCTTTATCATAAATCACAGAGATTCCAATGTGTCCTTCACAGCTTTAAGTTTTCAAAACCATCACGACTAATGAAATACTTATTCTAAGACCTACAGCCACTCGCATGGAGTCACGTTCCCTAAAAGAGAGACTTTGACAAAGAGCCCATCAAGAAAGCAGCTGGACGCCCCCAGACCCTGGCCCCACCACCACCCTCCACTGTTGGCCTTCACATCTGCCACCTTCAGGTCACCAAATGGCATTCCTCGTAAACTGTGAACACAGGCTTTTTGCTCAACTTGACAGCTTTCAGTTGGAAACTAATCAAACTTTAAGGATTTGACTTAAGAGCAGAAAAAGGCTTTCTTAGGGTTTTATTACTTTGTAAAATGTATTAGGTTTCAAATCAAGTTAATTTTAAGAGAACCTGGTTATTTTTACTAGATGGTTTTAAAGTTTTCACTAATATATGAAGCCAAACGATCATGATGAGGAAGCTTTCCCTGCGAATTGGATATTGCCCAAGTGTTTACAGACAGACTAGAATGTTCCCATTTGCTATGAAAGCAGCAGTGGAGCAAATGGGAAAGAGAGTGGGCTTACACAGAAATGTTGTCCTTACCTGTTGAAATTGATAACCTGATGTGGAAGAGCATTTTCAAGAATGGCTATGGCAATTCCTTCCATGCTCCTCTGCAAAGTGACTTGGCCGCTCCTCCCATTAAGAAGTGATGACTTTACTCCTTTTTTCTGGTCTTTCTTCATGACTAGTTATGACCAATAGAATAGGACAGGACTGACACTGCCAATTCTGCACCTGGGTTTTAAGAGGGCTTGCAACTTTTGCTTTCATTCCCTTGGAACACTAATAGAGATCGCTGTGTAAGGAAATTGGCCCAGCTCCCTTGAGAATGAGAGATCACAATAAAGAGAACCCAAGTGCCCCAGCTGACAGCCAGCAGCATCAACTGCAAGACAAGCGAGTAAAGCTATCTTGTTCCTTTCATCCCACATGACATTCCAGTCAAATGCAACATAAGCAGTTGCATATAAGCCCAAGTAAAAGCAGCAGAAAATCTTCCTAGTCAACTCACAAAATCGTTAACAATAAATCATTGTGGTTTTAAGCTTCTGAGTTTTGGGGTGCTTTGCTAATCAGCAGTAGATAACAGAAACACCTGCATTCTGTTTTTGGCCTTTCCAATGATTAGTTATGTGAACAAGATCTTGACTTTATGTACTTTAGCTATCTCGCATCTAAAATGCGGAAATGTGAATTTTGTAAAAGCTAAAGTCCTTTCTTGCTCCAATGTTATGGGAACTTCCCCAGAAATGCTAACTGGAATCCCTGAGCTAGCAGAAGGCTAGAGAGTATTTTCATTAAAAATGACCAGCAGGATAAATCTTATAGATGGATAGACAAAGTGGCTACCATTGTGGTAGAAATATATGCATCTCAAAAACATGCTGGCGAACAAATAAAATAATTATATGTTTCACTGATATGTAAATTAAAAATTTAAGCTTTGAGGAAAAATAAGGTGCTTAGATAGTCAAAATATAAGAGAAATAAAATGAGTCTGAACAATCATTGTTCTGCTTTGTTTTCCATCATTGTATTTGAGGAGCATTTTGCAAATGAGTGTAGGTAATAATGAATGTGAAATTACAAGTTGACTATTGCCACGAGTCATAATTTCATTGAACCCATGCACATAATTTGCATGTCAACTGTCAGGAATCAAAATAGGCCCATATGTTTTCTTTAAAAATCTTATCCAGTTATTCATTTCAGCACTTTCATGAGACAACATCATCTCTTGCAGGTACTCCATATCATTGGTGATTTCTGATTGCCTGACTAAAACTCTTTCTTGATGTTGGTTGTAATCATTGCCTGCTAGGAACATTTCTTTCTCCAGTATGTGTAGTCATAATTATTTTAGATTCCTATATAAAGTTAATCAACCTTGAAAGAGACTCCTTGGATGTTACTGTAGAGGTAACATCTAACATTTCTGTAACTTCACTTTGTCTGATCTCTCTTAAATAAGTAATCATCTTCTGTTTACAAAACTAGTCTAGAAAAATTGGACATATTATGTGAAACACAATCTGCATCTTTGGCATATCACACCTGGTTATTGATATGTGCCGAGTATCATTATCGAAGAAATAGAGTTATTCTGAATGAAAGAAATATGCATGAGTTAATGTATTTCATTCTTTTTAAATTGCTTGGAAAGGCTAAGTTAAATGAGAAAGTATTAGCAATACCCACCTTCCCTACTACTCTCCTCATGTTTTTCTTACCTGCCATTACCATTACCGAGTAATGTTGAACAAAAAAGTCTGTGACATTTTCTATAATAAGACAATTTCAACTCCAACATAACATATAATCTCGAAGATATTTCTAGCCTCAAATACCTGCTGCTATGGCAACTTCCAAAGAACTCACTTTTCAAAATATTTGGATATACTGAGAGCTCTTTAAAAATTTACCCACTTTTCCAAAATTCTCTAACGTGAACTAGGGCCTATTTTTATATATCTGTTTAAAAATATTCTTGTTCATTATACTTTTTATCAACTTGTTTTAGAGGTTAAACTCTAGGGGATAAAAAAAAATACCCAAATATAGCAGCATTTCAGAGGTAAAAAATGAAATATTTGAAAACATTACACGAACATTGAGACTGTGAGGCAATTAAGGCCAGCAACATTCTCAATTTTATATGCAAAGCATGCCCAATACAGGTAAACTGGTAAGAGTCACATTAATGTTTTGTTTGTTTGTTTGTTTAGGCAGCTTCATCTACAAAGGAGATTAAACACTGGCCCATGGCTTTTTCTAAGAAAGCAGAGCAATTTTTAGAAGTGACAACAGATTACAGAAATTGCAAGAACCTTTCTCCATATCTGCCACACTGTCACATTTGAATGGCACTGGGCAGTATCTGTTGTCAGGACAGTCCATTGCCTCTGCAGTGGGAGTCTTCTCCCTTTTCTCTTTGAAGCAAGCTGTGTAGTTAAGGAGAGAAGGTAGTCTGTACAACGTTGTCATTTCCCCAATATGGCTGTTGTCATTCCTCGATTGGCTGCAATATTTGCCACCGATGTTCATGAGATATCAAGCTCAAAAAAAAATATTCCAGAAAAACTAAGTTGTCTCTGTAAAAAAATATTCCAGAAAAACTAAGTTGTCTCTGTTTTCAAGAAAAACATTTTTTTCCCCCCTGAGGACATTCTGCATAGTAGATGAAGCTTCCTGTACATAAGTGTTCATCAGATGGAAGAAGTTAATCATGGGGAAAATTTTCCCACCTGAAGAAAACTTAATGGAAATCTTCTGAATGCTCTCTGGAGATTCTTTTACTTTTTCTAAACCCAATAATAAACCTAGATTGGATATTATACTTTGCCTTGATATTAAAAAATAGTTTATTTGAATTATGTATAAAATTATTATTAAAAGATATGAACTTTATGAATTGCTTCATAGACAGAATATCATTGATTTTTCTTCCAAATTTAGACAACTTCATTCATTACCTGTGCCTTGTTACTGTCATAGAATTAAAATTAAATTGAGTTGAAATAGAACTGAACAAATCTTCAAAATGTTTTAGTTTTAACATTGTTTAACAAAACTTTGTTTCTATGGAAAGCCTGGCCTCTCAGGACATTTATATTTCCATCATGCTAATTGACAGCCAGTCAAAACCTGAGAACAAAAGCAAAAGTGAAAAATCCACAAGGGAGCTCAAATTCAGAAAACAGGGTCTAATCTCACTCCTCATTCTATATGTCTAGATGAAACTTCTAGAATCAGAGCTTCACGGTACCAAATAATTTAAATGTTAGGAGAAACTTAAGACATGATCTACTCCAATTCTTGCGCTTCAGAGATTAAAAAAAAAATTGAGCCTGCTTTTCTCATCCATAAAATAAAGAGACATATTTGAAGATATCTAAATTTATCTTATTAAATATCTCTGTATAAATTAAGCACTGGAAGAGACCACAGGAAGCAGATATCTACGGTACACCTGCTCTATCTCATATTTCTATCCAAAGGTAAGGGGAAAGAAAGTGAAAAAGCAAAATGCACATTGTATACTGGAAACTTCTTTTGTAACCCTCTGCTGATGTGGTCAATGCCCAGCAGGCTCTTCCTGAATATTCATGAGAAATTAACTCATTAAAATATAACTACAGCTTCCCAGGAACAGTTGCCAGAAAAGCCCTCATTAAAATTGCATTTCTTTTTATGCAAATGACTGGCTTTGCTTCAAAAATTGGCCAATGCCTGGTGTGAGTTTGCATCATGGCTGCATGATGGATCATGGATAAGGGAACAAACTTCAGCTCTCAATCTCCTTGGCCAGAGGTAGAAGTTATAGGACAATATGGTGCAGAGAAATAATTGCCCTCCATCATGTCCATTTTACCCTTTCTAGTGATAGAATCCCTAATTTTTAGATAGGCATATAGCCTCTCCAAATACAGACTACAATTTCCTGTCTTCCTCGAAGCTAAGTATAGCCATGTGACCAACTTATAACCAAACTTTGTACTGTTTCTCAACATTGCTGTTATTGACAACGTGGGCTAGATACTTCTTTGTGGTGGGGTCTGTCTTGGGCATTGCGCAATGTTTAGCAGCATCCCTGGCCTCTACTCGGTAGATGACAATAGTCACTCACCCCTATCCTATTTCAGTTGTGACAACCAAAGGAGTCTTGGGACATTGTCAAATATTTTCTGAGGGGAAAATTGCTGTCCCTTCCCCTCCCGTTGAGAACCACTGAGCCAAAGGGATATAAGTGGAAGCATCCTATTCTACTTTTAGGAAGTACTTTAAATGGTTCATTTTTGCTCCTTCTTCTTTCCTGCTGTTATGGCTTAGAGCTTGAACAGATATTTTGGACCAACATGAGGCATCACATTATCAAAGACAGAGGGCAATAAGGTGATCCACCTAGCCACCCTACGGTTATGTGTCTGCGCATCTATAGACATTTTCCATAAAAGCAGCATAAACTTCTATTGCTTTTACTTCATCGCTATGTCGAGTTCTCTAATGGAGACACAATTTTCCCACTTTATCTTCCACCTTTTTCTGTAACACAGTAATCTAAAGAGGGAAATATTTATGTTCACAATTCAGAAGCAATTAGCTTGTCATTAAGGAATCTAAATTTAAACTGCCTCTCTCCCCTCACAGAAATTTTTTGATAAGCCAGCTTGAGGTGCACAGATGTAGATCAGTGATTCTCAGACCTGGCTACATATTAAATTGCCAGGAGATTTTTTAAAAATCCCAATGCCCAGGCTGCAACCCAGATACTTTCCAGAAGAATCTTGGAGCTGAAGTCTCAGACATCAGTATTTTGTAAAGCTCTTCAAGTAATTCCAACATGCAGCCAAGTTTGAGAACCACTCTCATAGAGCATTTTACCTGAAGTTCTTTTTGTAATTAATTAGGCTTGGTTGTTCTGATTTGCCTTGGTAAGGTAAGGAATGTGTTATGCTCTGCACTGGAGACATTTGACTACAAAATATTGTGTTTTTGTTTCTGGATATACTCACATTTGTGGTTCAAATGGCAAAAGCGAGTGAGATACAATTTTGTACCAGTCAGCATATCTGACTGGAAAAATGTTTTGATATATCATATTGCTGAAAATAATTGAGCTCATTAAAAAAAGTAAGCTCTGTCCTCTGTGTTCCC
>NW_006442484.1:26815050-26856986 GCF_000325575.1 Pteropus alecto
TGCTTTGCAGAAAATATGAAAATAGAACGAAACTCTCTATAGGTGAGTATGGGACTGCTACTGAATTTAGGTATATCTTGAAACCAAACTAGACTCTTTTTAATTTCCCCAAGAAGAATAAGAAAACAACTCAAAATGGGGGTCTAGCATTAGCATAGTGTAGTCCTAGAATAGGAAGAGTCTGTAACACCAGCAATAGCCCATGTATCCCAAATGAAGAGCACCTGAATCAGGACAAAGGACAATCAGCACCATTGTTTCCTTTTAGCTCTCTATCTTCAGTGAATAAGTCCTCTTTTTTTCCCCAGTGTTTATTGTTAAAAAACTCTTAATTAAATCACAATATGTGAGTGAACTAAAAAGAATTTCAATACAATATAATTCCAATTATAATAACAGACACCGTTCTCCAATAACTAAGTTTCTCTTAATGCTGAGGGACCTGAAAAGGAGAAAGAAGGAAAGAAGGGGTACAAAAATGCACTGAATTTCTACTATAAGCTAGAGACTGCAATAGACCATTTACTCGTGTTGTCTTAAAAAGCAATTTCAAAGCAATATTCATGTATCAAGATGTTTATGAGAGTCATAGCAGTGTGAAAATTAATAAAGAAAACTTCAACTAAAATTGGAGTCAGGAAGGCCTGTAAAGGGAACTCTCATGCCCTACCACTTGTCAATTACCCAAACAGAAAGAGACGGTACTTTGCATCTCTGACAGAAAGGTGTTTCTGCTTTACTACCGGGAAGAAGGAAAGATTTTTTTCCTGCCCAGCAACAAGCACCTTACCCAATGAGAAGACACTGTCACCCTAAACTCTTACTTTCCTCCCATGAACTTTCATTTTTCTTTTACTAATGACTTCCTTGCACCACTTTCCTTTCTATAAAAGCTTTCCATTTTGTATAATTCCTCTGAGTATCCCTCTGATTGCTAGATGAAATGTTGCCTGATTCATGAATTATTTTATAAAGCCAGGTAGATCTCCAAATTTACTCAGTTGAATTTTGTTTTTTAACAGCAGATTGAATGCGAACCAACTTAAAAATTCATCTGCACATGGGAAAACTGATGACTTGCCCAGGCTTACTCCGTTGATTGGGACAAAACTAGTTCCAGAATAATGATCTCCTAGTTCAAGTTAGGTGTTCTCATTTCCTGCCTCTCTCTCACCACCCATCCCCACCCACTCGACCATTTACAGAAACTAGTAAGCAGGGACTTTTTTCTCTCTTTACCAAGAGCAGAATAAGGAAATTGGCCTAAACTGCAACACAAAAGATTTAGCTAAGATGCAAGATAATTTCTTAGTGATAGCATCTGCTTGTCATAAGAGGAAGTTGTGACTATCCTTTCCCAGATCTCTTTTAAGATGTAATTTATTGTCTTCCACTTATGAGAGTGAAGCATAGTAGACATGCCTAAAGGTAAAGGGTGGATGTTCAGGGATGACAACTCCACAAAATGTCTGCACCATCTACAGCATGTACAGAAAAGATTAAAAGTTCTGCCTGGGCTCGATTGATCACCATCAGCCTGGCACTGGTCAAGGATGGCCTTCTCTTCATAGTTTATCCCAAACTAATAACAATAACAGTTAATATTCATTTCATACTTACTGTAAGTTACACTGTTCATGACACTTTGCATGTTCTTTTTATTATTCTCATTTTATAGATGAAGAAAAAAAGAGGTTTAAGTAACTCATGCAATGCAGCCAACAGGTGGCGGAGGCAGGATTCAAACTCATGTATGAAGCTGCTCTGTCATTCTGTTTCTGTGAACTTCATGCCATAACTACAACTATTATTTAATAGTCTTAATGTGGTTCTAAAAGAGATATGTGCACCAAAGTTTATATTTTAAGTTCTACTGAGAGAACCAAAGCATCAGGTCATTTCCAAAATTATAGTCAACCACTTTCCGGAAATAACCTGTCAGAAGTGAAGTAGACAGTAGTGGCCAAGGTTGTATTATCATGCTAGGGCTTGAGTAGTAGAGTCTGCCCTTGCCCATCAGCTGGCTATCACCTGGGGCAGGGTGATTCTTATCTTATTTTGTTTTGTTTTATTTTGACAATTGGCTTGGCGGGAACATCAGGAGTTAGTCTCTAGAAGTTGCAAACACTGTAGGGGAAAGAAACCTACAAAGATTGGAAAAAAGATTTCCTTAATATCAAAGCCATACATTTCTAGGTAGCCTCAGTCTAGATCCCCCACTTTCCTGGCTCACAAAGAACTGAGACCTATTGACAATTGACAAGTCCAAAGTAAGCAAATAACAGAGGAATTTATAGCTCATTTAATGTGTTTCCTTCAATATGTGCTACTTACTGGAAGTGGGTGGGGAAACTGAGAAATGCAGGGTGGGTACACAGACTTAGCACCAGATGGTAGATTAGACAAAACAGCCTCAAAGCTCCCTTTCAACCCAGAGTCCTGTATACCTAAAGAAAATGGAAAATTAAGGTAACAATGCTACCAATTCTGGTAACATGGCAAAAACAACAAAACAACCCAAGACCCTTTTACATGCAACACCTAGGAAACAGAGCGGGTACGCTTCCATAGTCCACGTTGCTTCAGTGTTTTGTTACTGCTTATGAGACGATTGGCCATCAGAGCTAATGATGAAATGATGGAAAGTTTGGTACTATTTTCCTGAGCTCACTGCCTACTGATTTAAACACATGTTCTAAAAGTGTTAAATGAAATTCTATTCCCAAATTATAAAACTAAATATTTTTCTTAGACATATCTCACATCACTCTGTATGCCAGGGAAATTTCCCATGACCCTTGGAGTCACCTCCATTTATTTGTTCCCATACACATTTCTTCTGGGATGTAAGACAATCTGGTGCAAGGCTAACATGTAAGTATCCGGTGGCACATCCAACAAAGCTGTTATTTTTATCAGGAAGAAGTGAAAGCTCATTTCAGAAATTGAAGCTTCTCAGGAATGAAGTAAATGGTTTAGTAGAGATGCCTTGAAGCCTATCAGAAAATTAAGAGTATTGTTTAGTTAGGAGATAGGAATTAACTAATGTTTCTAAAATGCCTGAGTTTTAGATCAAGAATTTCAGCAACTTGATGCATTCGAGATGGAGAAGCAAATTAAAAAAAAAAAAAAAAAAATTGTCACCTACACAGCTTTTTTACTGTAAGAACAAGGAATGGGTTTAAGCTATTATATTAACAGATATTTGAAGATATACCAAGGAAGAAGATTGCATTTCAAGCAGCTGATACCCCAAAAGAGGTTAAATTTGGTTTAATTGTTGATTGCTTTTCAGAGTTAGAGACAGAAAATTAATTAAAGTCAATACTCAGTAGATTTAGTCGCTATTAAGTAGCATTTAAAATCTGATTGAATTCACAAAGTGGCTGATGAAAAGAACAACAGTGCAATTTTTCAAATCAAGCAAAATTTATTATTTAACTCACTGATAAATGTTTAAATATAAATGAGCCAGAGAGTAGAAACAGGCTCAAGGGGCAAAGCCAATTTAAAATCCACAAAGGCCCCCAGTAATTATCAAAGCAAGTAACAATGGTAAATATTTCAGTAACATAACAGCAAGGGGTTATATTGTTGACTGCACCCAGTTCAAGCTTTTCCAGTCACATAAATTCATCCTGTCTCTTCAAAGTATCCAATGTTTTTTTTCTTTTTTCCTTCTTTTCTTTCTTCTCTCCCTCTATTTTTTTTTTTTCCTCAAAAATGGATTTGTATTATTTCTAGGCTAAAACAAAGAAACCATTAATAATTGTTAAAAATTTATTTAGGCTGGGGACTTGTTGAACAAGGAATAGAAAACATTTTTTTTTAATTATTTCATATATTTTTATTCTTCTTATTAGTCTCTTATTTTCACATAACATATTGACTGACAAAAGTATCTCTCTTTAAGACTCTTCTAAATGTCCACATCAAATTTCTGAAATTAGTCTCCTAACATTTTAGGTACTGAATTTCACTACTCCAAATTTCATCTTTGTCTTGCTATTTCTGCAATTATTGCTCTGAACATTTGCCATAATAGGACAACAATGAATACATAAAGTTTCTGGATTTCATCACCGAATTTTCTATTTATTTTTTGTGCAGTTAGAAACAGGCAAAACATACACAGTACATGATTTCTATTTTTAAAACTTTGGTCTTGAAAATATGTTGTAATTTTAAATTTTATTTTATATTGTGTACTTATATGTCCTCAGTGTTGAGATTTCCTTAACATATTAGATTTTATATTGTTAGATTATTATTGATTTTTTGAATGTTGCTTTTTGATATACTGACCTATGGAAACAATATGTGCCATATATTATTCCCTCGTCTATAGATTCACCTCTTTTTATATAATTTAACTTTTATTACCAACCATTACTAGATAGGCTGGAGAACTTCCATTTGTATTTACAGAGCCACTCATCTCTCTTCTCCTATTATCTGCTCCTTGACAGAGGCTGGTCCATATGGACTGCATCAACGGGCTGTCTTGCCCTCCATCTTTCTGGTTGATGGTTGGCAGGAGATCAGAGACAAAAAAAAAAAAAAAAAAAAAAAGTTGGGTGTTTTTTTCCTCCTGCATGGGCCATCCCTTTTTTTTTTTTTTTTTTTTTTTTTTTTGGTCAGGATTTGGGATGATAAGGAAATTAAGTTGAGTGTATTTTTATGTCTGAATATTTTTTAAAAATATGTGATACATAATGTTCATTTATTTCGTGTTTTGTTCTATAAATGATTTGCTGTGTTTTGAAATAATGCATCAAATGTGCAAGGTAAAATAAAATTAACATTGATAGGGAAAATGAGGCAAAGGGAAATAAAGGACAAGGAGTTAACTGGAATAGCATATACGTTAGTATATAAAACAGAAATCATAAAACCTTGTGTATTTGCTAAACTTATCTTTGAATTTACTAGAAGCCAGAGCAAAAGAGAAGAATTTTTTTTTAAAAAAAGGTTTACAGGACAAGTGTAACATATTCATATCAAGAACAGAGAAAACAACACTAAAGAGGAAACTGTAATGCAATAAATGACATATTTAACCAATATTCTCAATAACACACTAAATCAGATGAAAATATTTTTCTATGATGTTTTATTCCTGAAAGCATCAAAATGTTACTGTTTGAACTCTATTATTTTTGCTAAGGGGAATCTGTATATAATCTGACAGAGTTGTGTTCTCATTTTGAGGGTGGGAGAGTAGGGTGGGAGTAGATGGTTAGGGAAACTTTTCATGAACTTTAACTTTTAATGAGCCATAATGATGAATAAGTTTGGAGTAAATAATGTGTGTCTATATTTTTGTTTGTTTAAAACTATGTCCAAAGAATTCAAAAAAATTTGTTGCCCACCATCAAAATGATCAGGCACCCATTTGTGACAACATAGACCTAGAGGGTAAGTAAAATAAGGCAGAGAAAGACAAATGCCATATGGTTTAGTTTATATGTGGACTCTAAAACCAAACCAAAACAAACAAACAAACAAAACAAAAACAGACTCATAGAGACCAAAGGCATGGTCACCAGAAGGGAGGGCTTGAGGGGATAGGTAAAAAAAGGAAGGGCAATATAGTCAATAATATTGTGATAAGTTTACACAGTGAAAGATGATTACTAGAATTAGTGGGGTGATCACATTGTAAGGTATAAAAATATTGAATCACTATATTGTACATCTGAAACTAGTACAATCAATATAAGATTATATATCAACTATACTTAAATAAGTAAATAAATAAATAATGATCAGGCACCAAAATGAACAAAGCTAGAGGAAAGATACATGTATTAACAATGTTTATTTAATCAACACAGCATTGAAATGATCATAGATGGGTAGAGCTGTGATGTGTGATTGCCATTTAAATTATAAACTAAGAACCCTTAAAAGTCATTTTTTCCTTTAAAAACTTGTGTTTATAACCACAGCCCATTGGTGGCGCTAATCTGGACATATGTGAACATTATTCCTAGACTATAAACACATACTCACCATCTTCATAGTGGAACCATATAGTGTTTTAAAATGTAAAGAGTATTATGACTCTTGCTGTTTTAACCCTATCACAATTCGGTAAGACAGATACTCTTTTCCTTAATGTATAGATTAGGAAAATTTGGTTCAGAAAGGTGAGATGATTGCCCTAAAGACTTACAGATGGTACAAAGCAGAGTTTAGAGTAGAAACAAGAGGTCTCCCAACTTCGATCTAGAGTCGGTTTACTATATCATAGTGATGGCTCGATGCTTAAGGAAACAGGGAGGAATGTGTGTGGAAAAACAATGCAAACCCCAATATAAGTTCTAGTGATGAAAGTTTAGAAAGGACTTTAGAAACCATTAGGCTAAACCAGAATTTTCTACTGAAAAGAAACAAAATAGCTGGGGCTCAAAAATGGTTTCATTTCATTTCATTCCCATTGATTTGTAACACTTGTCTCAAAGGAGTACTAAGCCAATGCAAGAATCCTTTAATTGAACATAAATATAGATATATGTATGTATATATGTGTGTGTATGTATATATATATATGTAGCTTTGAATAATTAGGCTGGTAACTTTGAGTGTAATTTTTAATAGGTGTTTTTTGATTTAAAAGCAATCACATTTTGTTCCTTTCCTGGATCCCAAACTAGACTGGTAATGTTGCCTCAAGCCACAGTTCCCAAACGGCACTGAGCTGCCCCATGGTAGCACAGGGAACTCACAGGGGCCACATGGGAGATTTTAAATTTTGGAGGGAAACGTGATAATAATTAACATCTGTTGACACTATGACAACTAATAGATGGAGATAGGTCAGAATTTAAACATTAGATCATGCTACATTCCTTTCCGTGATGGCTTATTATTGTAAAGTGGAGTTTTTGGCAGTTGCTTTAGTAAAAAGCAAATATGGCATCATAATCAATGTAAATCAAAAATGCGAATAGCAGTGTCCAATCTGATTCCAAGATTTGAGAAGTTGTGCAGTGCCCAAAAAGTGCACACATCACACTAGCAAGTAATTGTGGCTACGTAAGAATGAACTAAAATGTCTTTTTTTTTTTCACTGCATTCGCATTCTTTTAAAAAATAGCTAGTAAGATATTAAGATATAAAACTAAGTTGTTTTGACTCAACTACTTAATAAATGAAACCATTAGATTTTTCTTCTGGCCTTGGGGCAATGTTTAAAATATTTGAGATACTAAAAGCACCTTGAACCAAGAATGTTTGGGGATCTTTGTTCTAATGGTGAAGAATGTGGACTCCAGACTTAGAATCCTAGCTTCACTACTTACTAGCGGTGCCACTTTCAACTTATCCTGTCTCCATTTCTTCATCTGTAAAATGTGTAGTGGGCCATACCTCAATAGAGTTATTGTATACATTAATAAGTCAATATATGTAAGCCAGTTAGAAGAGAGCCAGGCATAGAGCACATGTTATCTCTTCAAGTATCTATCAGCCATTATGCTCATAAGACAAGCCTTAACCAAAGGCAGTCTGGTTGCAGCATGTGCCTGCTGCTACATCAGTCAAATACAGATAGCCCAAGCTTGGGGAGCTTGTGTATGTGGAGCCCATGAGCTGGAGAACTTTCCTCCCTCATTACTTTTTTTCTGCTTTATATGGGAGAACACGTTCCAGACATGTTTTGGAGAAATTTCAACTAGTATTGAGTGTTCTCTTAGACACAATTCCAGAAAAGGTAAGGAACTTAGTGCCCACATGTCCTATCAGGGGCTATTTATGTGCCCTGTTTGTTTTGGAAACAGAACTGAAATAAATTTAAACCCTGAAGCTAGAACGGCAGAGTGAGTGTTTGTATAGATTATTCCTTGGAGGAAACAAACTTTTAAACAATTACCTGTTCCTACACTGAAAAGTTAACAATAGTTTTCTTTTCTTCAAATCTTTAAAGCTATTCACTGCTATAGTTTTGAAATGTCACACCTCTTAGGTTGTGTTTCATCAGATTTACCCATGTAATTATTTTAATCTAAAATAAAGGAGAGGTCTATTTAAATCTCCCTTAAAAATTTTTTTTTTTCTTAAAAATTGCTGCATATCTATTCCTTGCCCTGAAAGCAACATAAGAGCTTTTAGGCAACAAAAATTTTCTGTCTCAAATATTACACAAAAATAAGAAAAGATATATTCTTTCCATGGACTTGTAAATTAATTATAACATATCATATTATAAGCCATGTTTTTAAAAATTATTCAATGACAGTATGAAACATAATATAAATGATAAGTAAATAGCAGAATACAATATTGTATTTCAATATGATTCTAATTTTATAAAAACAGAAATTAGATATATTTATATACATGCATAGGAAAATCTTTAAAAGAAAATGCAGGAATATTTTAAAATATACCTGGTTAGGGATATGCAAGAAGAATTTTTTCCTTACGTTTTGATTTTGATATACTTATTTCAACTGAAAAAAAAACAGAATTTACAACTAAGTCTTAAATAATAATGATATTTCATCATCACACATGTCTGGAGATATGTGATTCAAGCTGTTGGTTGAGTAGTTCAAATCAATGTTTCTGAATTCTCTTGGCCTATTTCTCATAGCTCAACATGGTTGCAGCAGCTCCATCCATCATATTCTCACATGACAATGTTTAAAGCAGGATGGAAGAGAACATGCAGCCCTGCTCCTCATGAAGCCCTCTCTTTTCATCAAGGCAGAAATATTTTTCAAAAGCCTCTCAGTCCTTATATCATATTGGCCCAAACTGAGTCACACATTCTTCCCTGGGCATAAGATTACCATATTTGGCATAGATCAATTATAATTATTCCCTGGGAGGTAGGCACATAGCCGCTGAGGGAAAAAATCAAGGTTATAGCACCAAGGAAGACGAGGAGAATTGCTGTAGATTAGGCAACTAATAGTAGACCCTCTATCTTTTAATATATTTCCCAAATAGTCTATGATGGTCAAGTGTTTTATTCAAAATCAGAATTTAACTATTATAACATGACAAAAGCAAGAAATATCAATCCTATTTTTAAAAACAACTATTATAGTTTAAAAGAATAAGATAGGAAAATGTGAATATTGTTCATCCTTCAACAGGCACATCTGGCAGACTACAAGTGGAAAATCCTGCCATTCCATATGGGTTACTTACCTAATATCTATGATCAAATTCCTACTTATAAATAACTGCAGCAGCTTGAACAACTCATGAGTTGACAGAAGCTGGTCCAAAAACAAGAAATGGTCAAAACTTCTGAAGGAAAAATGTTTCTTCGCTAATACTAACATGCCAGGAAAAAGATCTCTCAGGAACAACAGACTGTTGTCTGAAGATACCAGCTCACTGGGCTGCTGTAGCCAAAAAGATGAGCAAAATGCTGAGTGTCATCAGAAAACATCGTACATCCCCTGTAAAATGATTTAGTGCCTTGGAATAGAATAGTGCATGGAGCGACGGTTAATGGACTTTAGAAATGCGTACTGGATTCAGAGGTAAAGGACAAAGAAGAGGTGGGATAATTAATAGGGTGCAAATGGCTTAGAAATCTGTTGCTAAAAAATACTAGACCAGAAGGACGACTATAACCAAATTCCAGGACTCTAAAACAGTAGGCAGTCTTTGACTTGGCCATGACTTACAACCTTTAAGTACTAGCTGAGAGATCAGCTTTCATGATGGCTACCATGACCTGAGAGGGAGCCAGTCCCAGAGCTGCAGCTACAACCTTCAGATGACCCTAAAAACAAAGGTGGAAGTTGAAGGAGAAACCGTAGTCAATGATGAAATATACTTAAAGCCGATATGGTCAGGAGGGAAGAATACCAAAATGAAATAAGACTGTAAATAAATTGGAAAAGACAAATTCTGTATGTAGAGGGGAGAAAACAGAGGACTATAAGAAAATTTGACAGACATTACTTTTCTAATTCATGGCTTTTGTTAAGGCACGGATTCTTGCTTCTCCCCTGCACTCTAGAGCACCTCAAAGGCACTTCTCAGCCCCATCTGTACCACGGGAGGGTTCAAATAATTTTATGAATGGATGATATGCAACTGGGGGTGATTTGAATCATAGTCTTCATTTTGGTTGTAGTAATTTAAAAATGACCTTTCTTAGGGTCTCCATCATTTACTCACTCAGCAACTAATAACTGAATATCTATACTGGTTCAGAACCTATCCTGTGTTGTGAGGCTAGTGCACTGAGCAATCAAGGTTCTTGCGGACAGACAGAATCTGGGGTAGGTGGACCCAGTTAACGTGGCACTTACTCTGTCCTTAAGTCCTCACGTGGCAGAAGTCCAGAAACAAACAATATCTTATCAGAATTCTACCCTAGCCTCTTCATGACCAGAGTGAAAAATAGAGAAGGTGCAAAGTGTTTGTAATAGAAAAAAGTCTACTCCTTTTAGAAGCTCTGTCTGTCAGGCAATAAGTTATTGAGAATTCTCTGTGAACAAAGCAGCACCCTAGTAAGTTTGTGGAAGTACAGATGAAAAAGAAAGAACATGGTTATGTCCTGTAGAAACTTGATATCTAGTAGGAAAGACATTTCCACCATGTAATTAAAGAAGGCTTAGAATAAATATGTCATTTTATTAAAATTATTGTTAGTGATAGGCAGCAGATGTATTTGTGAAAATTTAAGTTCATTATTAAGTCCATGTGCTTCAGTTTGCCTAAAATATAAACTATAGCAAAATACTTGCTCTATAAATCTCTCCGGATAATGTGTAGCAAAATAGAATAAATGAATTGGTTTATAAACTGGGCATTCGTGTACTAATTTTTATATAAAACCTTAACTGGAATTAATCCTTTTACTGTATTTGAACACTGAAGCATAAATGTAATAAAATTCATGGCATGTGAATGATAAGACTTTATGACTTGAGGTTATTGCCAAATTGTCCCAACAGATGTTAGTAAATTTTAATAATCTTGGAGATTTTAATAATTATTTATTTGGCTGATTGGAGATTGTGTATGGTAATAGTAACTGGTAACATTAATTACATACTTTAATTATTTTTAGCTCTCATAGTTTTTGTTGTTATCTGGAATACCATGAAATTTCAAGATAATAATTAAATGTGAGTTTTGACATGCTTCCCAGGGCAGGAACCTTGTGCAGTGTGTGCTTACAAATGACAATAACAATTGATAATACAAATAATAAATTATGTTAAAGTCAGTTAAATCCAAAGTGATTGTTTTCTAAAAGTCCTCAATATAGAATATAATAAAATAAGCACTAATCGTTGTGTTAATTAGCCACCACTCTGATTTTAATGACAGAGAAGAAAATTAGAGCTATAAGGAATATGAAAATGAATTCAATAGCAAAAATAATGAGCAAGCTAACAAGTATTTTGCCAAATATGATCTGAGATGAATAATATCTCATGTTGCTATATAATTATGGGTGGATTATAGGGAAATATTCAAAGCTTGGGCTATGCAGTCAGATAAAATTATTTCACCCCCCCAATTCATTCTATTATGAAAATTTTTAAACATACAGAAAATGTTCAAACATACTGAAAATTTGAAAGACTTTTCAGCAAATACATAAATTCTATCAAATAATATATTGTACCTGAAAGAAGAATGAGAAAACACTAGAGAAAAGAAGGAAAATCATTCAAGGCAGCAGTTAAAAAAACAAAGACAAATAATTGTCCTTTATAAAAAAAAAGAAATAAAGCTAAGCATAAGTTTCCACTTAAATAATAGCAAAACATTAAAATGTCAAAATATTAACAAGAAGTTTACAGATAAATATATAAAAAGGGATATAAAGGGAAATATTTATATTTTATTGAATAACATAAGGCTTGAGCAAATACAAAAGCATACACTTTTTCTTGGAAAGATAATAAGAAAAATAATTGAAAAAAGAGAATCAATTCTACAGCTTCGATAGTGAGGAGAAACTAGACATTAATATCTAGCCCCATGCTTATTGTGCCTTAATATGTTTGAATTAATTGTATAATGACTTGTAAATGATTTCATTCCATTGGGTAGGCTTAGTCATTTTTGGCTAATAATTTTGTTATCTTCACACAGTTTTCATTTAAGGAACATGCCAGACACTTCTCTAGATAGGTATCTGCAATAAGAGGACATCACTTGACAATTGTGCTTGAGATCGCATTGCTCAAGAGGGGCAAAACAGAGGAGACCCCTACAACATGGGACCTTCATAAGCCTCATTTGTGACTGAGCAGACCACACCTTCAATTTACAGCAAATACTTACTAGAGGCTACAACTGATGTTCTTAAGAGCTACCCTTTGTTGTATAGTTACTGAATACTGCTCTAAACCCTTTACATCATTGACTAATCTGAATCTCATTAACCACTGTGTAAGATTACTATGCTCTTTATTATTTTCAGTGTGCAGATAAGGAAACGCAAGTTAAAGAGACTCGGTAACTCCCTCAAGGACACATGTCTAGATATGAGTTCATATTCTAAACCAGAACTTTCTAATTCTAACGTTCATACTTTGCAACTATGCTATGCTTAGGGTAGTGGAGTATCTACTGATGAGAATTTCTTCTTTGGGGGGGTGGTAGGAAAATAGCTATATATATGTATATACAATGGAACATTATTTAGGCATAAAAAGAAGGAAATTTTGTCATTTGCGACAACATGGGTGGACCTTGGGGGCATTATGCTATGTGAAATATGTTTGATAGAGAAAAACAAATACCATATGATCTCACTTATATGTAAAATCTAAACAAAACAAAACAAGACAAAACAAAAAACCCAAACTTACAGAAATAGACTGGTGGTTGCCAGAAACAGGGAGATGGGCAAAATAGATGAAAGAGGTCAAAAAATACAAACTTTCAGTTATAAATACATCCATCTTGGGGATGTAATGTAAAGTACGGTGACTACAGTTAATAATACTGTATTGTATATTTAAAAGTTGTTAAGAGAGTATATCTTAAAAGTTCTCATCACAAGAGAAAATGTATAACTGAGGGGTGATAGATGTTAACTAGACTTACTGTGGTCATTTCACAATATATACAAATATTGAATCATTATGCTACATGCCTGAAACTTATTTAATATTATATATCAATTCTATCTCAATTAAAAAAAAAAACTGCCCTAGATTGGGACACTCTCTTATAAATTTTGAGGAGAGAAGTGGTACCCGATAGCCAAGAAGAGCAATGAAACCTGTTGCCTCACATGCAATATGGCTTAGAAGATTTATATTTCCGATAGCCAAGAAGAGCAACAATCAGCTTAATTCCCAAACGATGAGGTAGGTTTCTGATTTGGCAGGAGTTCCAGAATACTGATCACAATGGAAATACACAGAAGCAAACCTAGGTGGGATTTAACATGAGTTTTGTGGACACTGGTTTGTGAGCAGTGAATAAATGAAACCTGCTGCCTCACATGCAATATGGCTTAGAAGATTTATATTAAAATGGCAAGTAATTAAACCACTTCCAAAAATTAAGCATGATTGCTCCAAAGGAAGGGTGTTTTTCAGACAGCTGACCACACAGATCAGGAGACCTCTTTCACTAAATGACAAGCTGATATACTTATTCCATGGTGAAGTTCTTCTTTTCTAGCCATTTCTCCTGAATCACAATTGGAAGAATTTATGTGGTGACCCCTGATTCAGAGTCTTCCTAGCAAGCAAGTCATTAAAGCAAAAATTTTCAGGATCTGGGAGAATAAAGAAAACAGAACATGCAAAGATTCCATCTATTTATAGCAGGATCGAGTCTGTCCTTCATTGCCATGGACACTCACTATAACTTGTTATGCTCCACACCTTCAAAAGCATGAAGAATAAGGCCAGGTTTTTTTTTTTTTTCAGAGCTGACTAATGTAGATAACAGCCATGCCAAATATAGAAGGGATACTAACTCAACTCACTTCCTGGTATTACCAAGCATCAAAACTTGGAATTGACCTTGATGCAAGTTTTAAGTGATGATATATCCAGCCTTTGTCTTCTACCCTTTACTTTCTTCTTGCTTCAGTCCTATCATCAACAATATGATGTGGTTCACTACTCTGTGGGAAGTACAGAGACACCTCCTTTTGTGGGAAGTACAGAGACAAATATACCAATCACATTGAATAAGAACTGACCCATTGTGAAATTAGATCACACATGGTACATTCATATCATAAACACATGCTACCTGGACATTGATTTTAGACAATACTATTTATTTTCTTTTTGGTTTGTGCCAGTCTTTCACAAAGCCTTGATTGCTTTCTGCTCTTGTTTCGCCCGCCTCCCCCCCCCGCCACCAACAGTGTCACATTTAGGAAATAGCCCCCAAACTTGAATTGTCAAGCATTACTGTGTTTCTCTCGAGATTGTTAGTGCTTCCAATACTTGGCTTGAAGCAACCCTGTTAAAAGTTTTCATCTCCTATTTTCTAGCACCATCCCCCGAGTCTTTCCCTCTTCTACCCCATGGCATTTTCTTCTCTCTGCCATCTACCTCTGCCATGTTGAGCCTTCGTGCCCCTATCACAGCATGAAGCCTATGTTGTCGCGGAAGCCCACACTCCCAGGCTCCTGCTCCATGAAGCCATAATAGAGAATTTAGCTTTTTTGTTACTCCATTTTCTCATGAAAAATTGTCCTCTAGCTTTTATCTGTTGTAGGAGAAGCAAGTTGCTCAAACAGAGATGGGGGAAGGATGTGAATCCTGTTCAAGCTAATAATTGTTATCCTATGATACTCTTTTGAGATCTTAGGTGTTATTTTGTTGTTCATGATGATATCGTTTTGTTTATTTGGGTTTGGGTCACATGGTTAAAGTTATTTTGTAACAATTATTATTTGGTAGGTTTTCTCAGAATATTTGCTTTTTTACTAGCTTGCCTAAATCTTTAGGAACCACATCATACCTTAAGAGCACAAGATTTTGCATTTCTTTTGTCCTCTATAAATGTTTTTTTAACTAGTTGTGCCTCTGGGTTGTTTTGGTTTAGAAAGAAGGATTGTAATTCTGTCTCCTTTGGAAATATCTCTTCCAACCTTGCTCCTTTTTTGCACTTTGCTGGGTCCCAGGGTTGCTAACTAACTTCATGCTTAGGCCACATAATGCAAAGCATTCCCTTAATAGCTATAGATTTCACATGGAGAATTCAGACATATGTTTCCCATTTTTCTCCCTTTTATGCCACATATTTGTGTAGCATAGTTTTATTGGTAATGAGGGAGATGCCAGAATATTTACAGGATCATGGTCATGGGAGTGTGCTGTTATTCGGACTATGTCTGGATAATGCCAACATAATCAATCGAAACGGAAACATTTGCTCAAATAAGCAATTTTTAAATGGTTAGAATAAAGCTCATAGCTTCAAATATTTAACCATCCTTACAGCTATTTTGATGTGATACCAAAACAAATTTAGCAGAGTATCTTGTAAATACTTCTGTTTCTTAAAAATGAAACAATTTTATTGAAATTTTGTGTAGTGGCAACATCCCTCAGGAAAACAGGATTCCGTGTCTAGCTCTGCCACTGCTCTTCTGAAAAAGACAAACAGCTCATTTAACCATGATGTGATTAAGCTTTCTCCTTTATAAAATGACTGTTACTTAATTGTTTTTATTTTTGGATACCTTTGGGACATAATGAAAGCTATCAACCTCTTCCCCTCACTTTGAGAAATACACATGAAACTTGTAAACAACTTCAAAATAATGTAACATAATAACTTCAAACTCAAAATAACCCACATACTTCTCAGGGTTTTGTTAAGAACTCTTAGGACGGATGATCTTTAAAGACTTGTTCAGTTTAAAATTTTGAGTCCATGAGTTTTCACTTTTATGATGCTGGAGGACTCGTATACCCTCAACCATTCTCTCAGCACAAGCTCTCTCTGTGCCTATTACATGGGAGTTTTGGATATGCTAAACATTATGTCTTGTTGCCATACTAGCAGTGCTTCGGTAGGCATTGGCTTCTTTTAGTGAGGGAAACTCTTAAAGAATCAGGATATATTTAAGTCCTTTCTCTCAACTACCTAGGAGTGACTGACAAGCACCACCTTCTGGAGAAAACATGTACTAAATGTCAAAGCTGATCCCTGACAGAGCTGTGCTGTTCTCAGGTACCTGGGGCCAGGCCTTCAGCAT
This sequence comes from Pteropus alecto, assembly GCF_000325575.1. Lineage (NCBI taxonomy): Eukaryota > Metazoa > Chordata > Mammalia > Chiroptera > Pteropodidae > Pteropus > Pteropus alecto. The sequence goes on from NW_006442484.1 coordinate 26,831,225, forward strand.
CAGTCTTACCTCACATTTCTTGAGCAATCTCACTTCCACTTATTCTAACTAATGGTGACTCTCTCTTTGGCTTCTGGGAGTTTTGAAAATTATTTAAGTCTGAAAATTAATTCTGTTAATTGAAAGAATTTTTTCCATTAGAAATCTCATAGTAGAAAAATTCTGATCATTTTAAGATACTAGACTGTAGTTCATATTGGAAAATGTTTGCCAAGAGACTTAAATATGACTTGTCATTTTAATGTTGGTGAAGTTGTTTAAAGTACTTTCTCAGAGTGAATGGGGAAGGAATTAAGAAAAATCATAGTCTTGGTGGATGTAACAATGATGAATTAATTAAAACAATGCTCCACTCAAGCTCCATGCATAATGAATCATCGAAAGAGTACTCGCTTTTTCATGTGCATGGTAACTTTTTATACACTCTTTGAATTTAATTATAAAAAGCAAAAATTTTTAAATAACAGAACTGCCAAAAAATTTAACTGTTTATGAATATCTTTATTATAACTCATAAAACTTAATTTTCTGTTAAAATTTTTATAGAACGCTTTTTTGTCTCAAAAACTTTTTTCTGGTTCACTGGGGTCAGACCACTGCTGATATGAAACAATTAGCCCTATAGGAATTCCTAAGGGAGTTTTATAATGGTTTGCTCCATTGCTAAATTGAAAGAGCTTTATCTCATTTACATCTTATTTTTGAATTTTATTTTTCAATTATAGTAGACATACACTATTATATTAATTTCAGGTATACAACATAGTGATTAGACATTTAAATACCTTACAAAGTGATCACCCCCAATAACAACTTTTTGTTTGTTTGTTTTTAATCTAGAGAGGCAAGAATGTTTATGTTTTCTAAGAAATGACCTTTTTCTTTTTCTTCACAATACAGCAAATTCTTTAAAACTCATTCATAATGCATCTTAGAAAACTTTTGAGAGCTGAGTCAAGATAATGGACATTCCTTTAGGTCTATCTTATCCCATGGTTGGATTGGCTTTTCAGGGATATAAATTAAGTACAATAGAGTTTACTGTGGAGGAGTTGCAGAAATGAACCTTTAGATGTATAGACTCCGAACACATTAATATATTTCTCCTGGCATTTTTAATGAAAAAGTAGGCATTGATTGTTTACTCCCAGACAAAATTTCTGTGTCCTACCTAAAAATCCACAGTCTGCCAAGTGCTTTGCTCCTCCCAAGGGACTATTAGTCATCCTGTAGAATTATATTTCTTTTTTAACTGACTTTCCAGATGGACACATGCATCGTTTCATTAAAGCCAAATGTGGTTTATGAAATTCGAGAAAATAATTAATCATGCCTGTGACAGCACCTGAGTGAGGCAGACAGAGGGAATATTTGGAAAAATCAATAATAAAAGTAAAAGTGGCTACCATTTGAGGGGTACTTACTATATTCTAAACACTTTTTACATATAAATGTATCTTAACTAAAGTCTTATACACTAAATATTATTATTCTCATTTTATAAATGGAAAGATGAGGCTCTTAGAGCTATTAAGTATGGAACCTGAATCCAAGTCTGTGTGGTCTAGAGTCTATATGTACTTTCCATTCTACAACACTGACTCTTGAAGTTCAGTGTTTAAACTTGACAATCTTGAAGGCTTACTAAATTTCATGGTTTGTTTTAATAACCGGTAACTGAAAAGTGAGGAATCATTAAAACTCTACATAGCTTATCCATGGATAATATCTTGTACTTAAATAATACCTTGGTGGTAGATGACAAATATCTTTCAATCAGTACTATTGGTCAACCACTTCAGATTGATTTTTATCTGACAAATCATTAACACGAACACACACAAAGATACAGCCTATCATATCCTTTAAGAGCTCATTTTAGAACCACATTTTAAAAAAATACAATGGCAGAAATAGAATCACAAGTGCATAAACTGACAAGATCTCATGCGTAGATAATGAAAGTAACAAAGCAGAGGCTAATAAATCAACCCAAGACAAAACATTGACTCAAGACAATGAAAACAATGATAGGGATACTTTATTTAAACCATTTTCAGAGAATGAAAAAAGCCTTGCATGCATTGGGGAGGTAAACTCCAGCAGAAAGAAATCCCTATCACACTCCTGTCATCATACGACTGAGAGAAGTGTTGATAATTACTTCAGGGCAAATCGCAGAGGCTGTATTGTTTTAAAATAGGGACCTGGCCAAAGAGAAGGAAGTCTGCAGCATGCCAATAACCAGTCTAGTACTGGGTGCCCCTGAGAAGGAACAGATGTAAACACAGAAAATTGTTCAAATTTGCCAGCAGAACCTATCAGCAATCATTCAAATTCTAGAAAATAATCAAAAAATGCTTTCCTATAAACACAGAGAATTGGAAAAGGAAAGGGAACTAACATCCAGGTTTTGCAATTGCTGAAAAAGGAGAGGATGTGCTGCTATACATTCACGCAGAACAAAGGCACATGTGTCAAAGATGCAGCGTGGTGAATGTTGCAGAGAGGAGCCAGGTGCATGCCCCCTCTCCTTGGGATTTGGGGCTGGAACCATACAGACATAAAGGGGAAGGGTGGTGAAATTAATGGACATGGATGCAGGACTGGTTCACACACTTCATCACAAACAGTGAGGACATTTTACTGAAATGCATCTCCGAAGATAGTCTGTAAAATCTCATTGTGTCTGTTTCCCAGATAAGAACAAAGAATGTTCACAAACTAGAAAACAAAATGCATTTTTGTTGGGATGTTTCATGTGGTATCATTGTAGGTTTCTGAGTTCACTGATCAAAAACTGCCATTTTCTCCTCTTAGGTAGTTTGCATTAGTTGAAGCTACCTATTTGGAATTGCCAGAATTCCAACAGAGACTTAGTTAACAAGATTAACAAGCTTTTTAAATCATCATTAAAAACTCAAAAGAAGAATTCTTTAATAAAGTTAAAGAGCAGCATTAAAGAGCACTTTTAAAAGATGTTATAAAAATATAATTCAAAAATTTGGGCCTCTCTATGACCTATCTTATTGTGTGTCACACACAAAAGAAACATCCAAAAAGCTATTGAAATACAATTTAAAACACAATGAAGTCTCATGAAGAGGCAGCCAAGAGGTCTGCCATTCATAATATATAACAAATCTTCCTAAAATTTCTTTCCCAAGAGTTCTCATAACTGAATTGATGCCCTAACTCCTTTTTTTCCACACACATTCAAATTTTCTCTCCCCCAACCGAGCCTGGCTCTTCTATGTCTAGTTTTCCTCTGTCTCCCCTTCACCTTTCCCTCTCTCACACATTTATACCCAGGATCAAGAATAGCAATTACTCTTTACAATGAAATGATATGTGCCTTCTAATGGAAATTCATTTAGCTCTTCAGCTTTGTCAGTTCTGTATCTGTTCTTCATACCAGATTAGAATAGCAGAAGGCCAAGAACCAACATGACCTCATCTTTCGTTGGAAGGACACTCTGAATCTGCATTTATTATTATTATTATTATTTTCTGTCTTTGTCATATAAAGAAGACTTAAAAGAACCAAATGCTTTGTAACATCTGGATGCATTTTTTCCCCAGTTATCTTTAAATTACCAATTACTACTTATATAGTGTTCATTTTTATTCTCCCTAAATCTTTGAGTCAAATCTTTAGAAAGACAGATAAACTGAGCCACATAAATTCAACTCTCTGGCTTTTCCCATGATATAAAATTATTATGTGCACTTCCCGAAGCTTGTCTCTCATTGTGGGAACTCTAGATACAGTAAGAGATAATAGCAGACCCCTAATCAGAGCCCAGATTATCTAGTTTTCAATTCAATGCTGGTTCTATTTAGAGTTAGCTGAGAAGAGGTATTAGTATGAGAAAGGGTGGAGAGATGGTTAATAAAATTAGGGAGGGGAGGCCTCAGTGAAAAAGATAAATGTGCATTCCCAGACTTGCTTGACCCCTTTTCTGACCTGTCCCTCCTCTGCTTTGTACCTAGGGAGGCTCACTCGATAGGCTAGATTTCTCAGCCTGTCTTACCTGCTGGTTAATGGCCATTGGAATTTCTTCACTGGTGGAAAGTTGAAGAATAGAAGGAAGAGAGAAATCAGAACATGTCTCCTACTACCACTTACTTATTTCAGGCAACAAGTCATTTGGCAGCCAAACTTGACCAGAATCAAATGACAATTTATCATCTTTATTTATCCCACTTTGGGTGTATATGTGCACATTTTCTAAATTCGATTATGGAGTACTGTCCCCGATCTTACTGGAGGTGTGACATAATCTACAGTGCATGCATCATATTGCCTTTCTAAAATCTGAAAAACTGTGAGTTCTGACACTTACCTACATCACAGAGTTTCAGATAAGGAACTGTAGACATGTGGTTTGCAAATTTTGTGTGATCTTTGATTCACAAAAAGTTGGACTTGTAACTGGACATTAAATTTGACTTGACCTGTTCTCTTAGATTTGCATAGAGAAAAATGCAATAGGTCCTTCCAGAGCCTAAAGCACAATGAATTTGGGTGCTGAAGAGATTGACAATAAAATTTATTTTAAAGGACAGTTGTTGGTGAGCTGGACATTTATACCTGCACAACCATAGAGGGTGTGAAGAGCACTTACTCCTCACCTTGAGCCAAGCGAGGGGTGGCTTTAGGAGAAACCTTCAGAGAACCTGACCTATGAACACCTAGAAGATGTGAGGACTAGAATCTTACTGATCTCCAAAAGATTGTCAATGCTAAAGGCTATATCAAAGTTTCTCCTGTTTGGTGCCAAAGGGAAGGGACAGATTAGAGTTGAGACCAGGCTATACTTCCACAATTTGAAAAAATCTTCCTTGTAGTCCAGATGCCAACTCCTGGGAGAGTGTTCTTGAGAGGGACTCTGCAGGGATAAGAAGACCTAAGAAGAGAGATAGACTACTCAAAGCTTGAGGGCTGCCAGCAGGTGGGAGGGGGAGTTATAAAAGTACCCAGGTGAGATTCATCTGTAGATATTGTAACCAGAGGTCTCCAATAGAAATTTCCGGTCACATAAGATTTATTAAGATCCTACACATTTTGCTGACTCTAGAAAATAGTAGATAAACATTGAATATTTAGTTGGGTTATCAAAGCAGAAGACTCAATACACCTTTCCTAGATTGAAGGAGGCCCAAACAAGGGAGGAATTTAAAATCGAATGAAAATATAAAGCTCTATTGCTCTGGATCAGGCATTTTAACACTGGGAGGAAAAAGAGACTACTTGTTTCAAGGTAGGCAGGTGAATAAGTGACAATAAGCAATATCCCACAGGACCCCTCTAGGCAATGCATGTGGAAGCTGCCTGCAGCTCTGTGCCAAGGAGAATTTTGAGCTGTGATCAGGCTGAGTGGAAAGACCTGCATGACCACACGGACTCCAGAGTGGGAAGCACACATGCCGTGTACCTGTCATCTGTAAATTAGGGAGATGGTACTAGTGGACTTCATATTATGTCTCTGAACCATGAGAGCTCTTTGGGTGAGTCTGAGATAGGCCTAACACACAGTAGAATCTCAGTAAATTTTTTGTTAAATGAAAATAATGTGAGCAGTGGGAAAAAAATCTACATATCTCCTGTTCTAGAAGATTCTTTCACATGTGACCATAAGCTTCTGCTAAAGAGGAAAAAAATTTGCCTTTGATTCATCATTAATTGGATGTAAGAACAACCATTACTATCAATAATATGACACCCTAAAGGTCAAACTTGTCCTGGTGAGTAGAGAGCCATCCTTCCTGAGACTAAACCTTTTAGAGCAGAGGTCCCCAACCCCTGGGCTGCGGACCAGTACTGGTCCTGTCAGGAACCGGGCCACACAGCAGGAAGTTAGCAGTGGGTGAGTAAACAAAGCTACATCTGTGTTTGCAGCTGCTCCCCAGCACTAGCATCAGCACCTCAGCTCCACCTTAGATCATCAGGCATTAGATTCTCATAGGAGCACAGGTCTCTGATGCCAAAAAGTTTGGGGACCGCCGTTCGAGAGTTAACACAAAGAATGACTACTAACTCCTTGGCTATGATTTACCTATAAGGCTGACCCAGTGGTTTGCCATTAAGATTGGCCTAGTGTTTGAACAAAGTTTCTAAAACAATGTAACTAAGGTAGATTAGTGTACTAGAAGCAGAGTAGGTGTCTGAGGTACCTTCGACCCTCCTCCTCTATGGCCTCCACCAGCTTGCTTTTGGGGACTTGGAAGCTTTTCTCTAACACACTGACAGACCAGTCCCCTTGGTGTTGTTAGAATTGCCTAAAGAGACAATTTTCCTCCAATTCATCCTATACTCAGTCATCAGATTTATCTTCCAAAAACACTGCATTATCTGTATTTCTTACTGCTCAAAAAATATTCAATAGCTGCTCATTATTTAGCAAATTACTTAGTCAGTTATTCAAAGGTATTCAGTATTGACTCAACCTCCTTTTCCAGTCTGAACCTCCCTACTGTCCTGTTCAGGGGTAGCCACACGACACTCCCTGAGTATTTCTTATGCCTCTTCTGTCTTCTCTTGGCTCATGATACTCCTGCTACCAGAAGTATGCTGCCTCCTTCTGCCTATTCTACCCATTATTTGAACGCTATCTTAAATGCTGCCTCCTGCATGAAGCTTTTTGTACCCAGCTCTCTGGCATCCACAAGTCAGTTCTCCCTTAGTTGGTGCCATGGTATTTTTAATAGAATTTACCATATATTGTCTTATATTTTAATTTAAAAATGGTCAAGCTTCTTACTAAACATTTTTTTTAAGGCCATAAACCATGTTTCATTTTTTAATACAGTTCATTGTACTTGGTGCAATAGTAGTTATATATAAGGTGATTGATAATTTAAAAATGAATTAACGTTTAGTGATAAAAATGTTTTAGGAAAGGTAGTGATTGTATAATGTAGTATATGCATTAAATGACACTTAATTGTTCATTTAATGGTTGATTTTATGTTACTTGAATTTCACTTCAATATTTTTTAAAAGAATGAATTAATGATTGAACAAATTATACTTTTCAACCATTTAGCTGGAACTTTGGAATCATGTCTTTTTCTCTGATTTCTTTCATTTTGCAGAAGAGAACAATTGTATTTTTCATTCTTGTACACTCCCATAGTCAGGCAATTGTATTTTCATATCAGCAGCATGAATATGCTCTATAACTAACTTCTCCCAGTTACTCTATCTCCTGGTCAGATTACTTTTGCAGAGTGGTGGTTCCACTGATCCCACAGCCTCACTCATCTGGAGTGAATAAAGGGTATTATTCTCTATATTCCCCATCTTCAATCTGATGTAATCATGCCTAATTGGCCTCCAGTCAGACTATCTGAGGGAATAGTTCACTATCTAATATAAAAACAGGAGAATAGGTTTGAAGGAGTCTGATCTCTCCCTAGTTTGAAAGGAAGTTAATCCAAGAATTCATCGACAAGCAAGGTATGTTTTTTTTTTTTTTTAGCAGCAGATGCAATCACTGTCGATTACTCCTCTTCGATATAAATGGAGTGTTTCATCTTTTACCAGAATAAGGCATTTACAAAATAAATGATGTACTTTAAAGATTTTGAGTGAAGTCATTTTGCCTGCAATAACTTAGCCACCATGAATGATCCTCCTTTGTATGTTCATGGAATTGATGAATTCATGGTTTCTACCTCTAGTCTCTCCTTATTCCAACACACCCTGAGAAATATCTCCAGATTTTTTATTCTTGTACACTCCCATATTCAGAAACATTACTAACCATTAATTAATTATAAACTAAAACAACAACAAACAAACAAACAAACAAAAGCCCTAACTCCTTAGGATACTCCTTTGTTACCGTTGGCTGCACTAACAGTATTCTTTAACCACACTGATGCCTGGACCATCTGAATTGGAAGGCAGCAAGGCCCAGGTGTTGTTAATCTTTTTAAAACTCCTCAGGTGATTCTACAGCAGCCACAGTCGAAAACTACCATCTTAGATGATCTTTCAGGAACTCTGGTTAAGAAATGACAGGGGCAAGTGTGGGATATAGGATAAGAAATGGGTGAGAAAGAAAAAATCCAGTCACAACAAGAGGAAGAACTGAGTCAATTGAGATGTTTCTTGCGGATGCCCTGGGTGTGTGGAAAATAGAGTTTTTACTCTCTGAGCACAAACAGAAAATGAGCCCCAAACCAGCCGTTGGCAGTTACAGTCCAGTCACCAGCCCTTGGTCTTTTATCTCTTTTCTGGCCTTTTGGGGGTTCCTATTGTGTCTTGGCAGGCCCCTGTTTCCATTCACTGTGCATAAGTCTAACCTGCCCCTTCCTAGGGGACGGGACCTCTGAGAGGCACAATTGCAAGAGCAAGTCTTTATTGGCTGATAATTTTTCCCACTGAATAAACTTAAAGAGGGTGACAGTGTTTTATATGCCATAGCTACTCAATAGGCTCTTTCCTCCCTGGGGCAGGATTATGTAGAGTTTGCATCGCATAGTCTACCAGTCAGAATTTCTGTTCCAATGTGAAGCTGAGAATCTTGAAGGATATAAATGATATTACTCCAAGTAGACAAAGACATCTGGTGCCCCTGAACTCCTATTAGGAGGCATTCATGTCTAGGTTTTGCTGCAAGACCTAGAGTGGGCTTTATCGAGGCACTTTATGACCATGCTTTTGAAAATGTTTCCCTCTAGTCATCATTATGAGGTAATGCATTAGGTAATGTCTTGAAAAATGGCCAGAGGGCTAAAGTGTCAGCTTTACAGCTCACATACCTGAAAATAACAATGTTGGTTTATTCTCTTTTTGTATGACAATATCTTCGGCATGCCTCATAAACAGAAATTAATAATGACAACTCTGTCTCTGTACTTAAACACAACCCTACCAACACATAACACTAGGAGAAGCCAGGCCACTGAGTACTTCGGATAATTCCTCTATTATCCCATCCAGCGTACATTCCGCCTCTGTTGTCCCAGTCATCAGAGCCAACTTCAGTTCACTAAAATCCACAGATAATCTTCCAATCATTTTTTTATAAAGAATTTCAACCTCTCTTTCCATCTTATCTCCTATCAGAATTTCCAAGAAGCAACAGAGATATGACTTGGAATGTCTTGCACTAAAGACAAAAGGACTGCTTGAAATGTAAGAATACTAGCAAAGAAATGACTGAAACCAGATATATATTTTTTAATTCATTTATTCATTTTCTTTCTTTTTATTTAAACTTTTCTGTGTGTGATTTAAAGCTAATTGTTATTTTGTGGAATTTAAGTTATTAGCAAATGAAAAGATAAAGAAATGTCTGCTCAATCTGGATTTAAAAAGCATTAATTTGTATTTGTTCCTATACAGAAATCACTCTAGCAAACATTACCTTCAAATACAAAGTTTGGTCACTTCTCCAGAATGTCTTTCATATTTTTAAAACCAAACTATATTAAGCAATAAAATAATCAATAATCAATAAATTAAGCATGTACTATGTACAAAATAATATCCTATGTGTTTAAAATGTATAAAATATTATCTCTAAAGTAGTCTTAGACTCTGGGAGATTTATATCTAATAGAGGAGATATATATATATATACACACACATACACTTTCCCATGCAATTTTCTTGAACTCTCAATAAAACAGTGATAATGGTCTTATAATACACTAATCAAAATTATTTCCATGATATATATATAAAAAAAAAGTAGTAAGTTCACATGAGGTAATTAATATATGTTTGTTGAATAAATGTACATCCATAGAATGTGTGTACACCTATACATGTACATATACATGTATACATACATATATGCGTAATATATATGAAATTATTTAATATATTGACTCTTTATGTGAAATTTGGTGTGTAAATTTAGAAAGAAATGAACCACAAATATAGCATAATATTTTCATTGTGCCAATGTTGAGACAATAGGTCCATGCCTAATTTATCCTGTGATGTTGCAGTGCAAGTGGTAACCCATAAAATACAGAGACAGAAACTGGTTTGGTCTGCATCTCAACTGAATCCCTGGCATACTGATGTCCTTTATTGCATTTTTTTCTGGACAAGCTTTTAAAGAGTTTTTTCATTAAGCAGATTTTGGCCTTGCTCATTTTTAGTGAGGTCCTGAAAAGATTGTGATGAAAAGAAAGGTAACTTCTATCCAAATATGTATATCTGTATTACATAGAAATGTACAATAAAACATGATATGACATATTTTTTATTACGTGAATTATATATTCTGAGGTCCAAAGACTAAAAAAGAGATTCCAATTTATTTTTTCTAGCATGCTTGAAAGGGAATTTAAATGTCCTTTAAATTTGTACATCATGAGAATGGAATGTGCTCAGAGATCAGCTGAAAGTTTAAAAAATGGGAGCTTTGCAGCTGTGGTTATGGACTTTGACTCAGCAGGAGAGGACAGGTCCCTTTCTGGCCATCCTGAAAGTTCTGATGAGCTCCCTTGGGAGTCACAAATAATACTTCCTGTCCTCATGAAGCCCCATGTAGGCTTTGAGCCAAATGGATGCAGGTGTACAGTAATAATAAGGTCTTACATTTGCATAGCACAATATAATGTTTCACTACAATTTTTTCAATTAGGCAAAAAAAGTAATTGTTATAGACAAGGAAACTGAACTTTGTGAGCTTTAGTGGTTTGAGATAATAGAAAATATATAATTGGTCTCTGCTTTCTAGTCTCTGGCACAGAGTTCCTAAAACCCTTGTATTTCCTAAGTGATGAAAAGCACTAGGAACATCTTTTGTTCTAATATTTGGTCTTTGACCTTGGTTCCTGATACTAAGATTCTAAATGTCTTAGAATTTTCTCAGTGGCGGGATTGTCTTTCATACAAATGAAGTGACTCTGTGTGGGCTTCTGGATGGCTCCTAGATGAGGAATGGTCACCAGAAAGACTGAGCCATGATTAAAAGCTTGGAATTTTCAGCCCTTCTCGCCATTCTCCAGAGAGGGGAGAGGATCTGAAAATGGAGTTAGTAACTGATTATGCCTATGTGATGAAACCTCTGTAAAAATTCCAAAAGTATGGACTTTAGAGAGCTTCCAGGTTGGTCAGCACATGGAGGTGTTGGGAGAGTGGTGGACTCACAAAGAGAATGGAGGCTTTCTGCCCCTTCCCATACGCCTTGCCCTATGCATCTTTTCCACCTACATGTTCATTTGTATCCTTTATCATATTCTTTTGTAATAAACTGGTAAACAGTAAGTAAACTTCCTGAGTTCTGTGAGTTACTCTAACAAATTATTCAAATCAAAAGAGGGGGTTGCGGAAACCTCAGATTTATAGCTGATTGGTCAGAAGCACAGGTAACAAATTACCTAGACTTGCAATTGGCATCTGAAGTGGAGGCATGGAGTGGGGCAGTCTCGTAGGGCTGAGCCCTTAACCTGTGGAATATGACTCTGTCTCCAGGTAGATAGTATCAGAATTGAGTTAAATTGTAGGATACCCAGCTGGTGTCACAGAATTGCTTGCTGTGGGGAAAACCCTCACATTTCTGGTATCAAAAGTATTATGAGTGTGGTGGTTGTGTGAGAGTAAAAGAGAAACAGAAGGAGGACTGGCTTTTCCTACTCGAGTGACTTGCAAGTTCCCACAGTAGAAAGGGGTGAAATTGGAAATAGAACCTATAGATCCTATTAGATCTCCTACAGGCATCAGAGACTATATTACTATTCTCTGGCTATGTGACCTTCTGCAGGTTTCTCAAGCTCTCTGAACTTGAGCAGCCTCATCAATAAAACAGAATAAAAACCTCTCACGTTTTAACTCTGAGGGTGAAATAATGTGCAAAAACTGTCTTATCGACAGTAAAATATTATTCTAAGTTCATGCCATACTTAACTCTTGTACTCCCCTGCAAATAGTAACTATAGTTTCCCAGAAGCATCCAGTTTTTAAAAAATGGATACACTTTGATTATGTGTAATTCCAAAATTCCTAAAGCTCTAAAATCAAAAGTATTTCTAATTCATTTAGCAGCAAAGTTTTCCTTAGTGTGAATATTCATTCATTTCACAGCAGAAATATCAATAAAATTACAAGGTTACGAGTTGCTGCCTCCTACCTGGAGAAGGTATTCTGCAATAATTGCTAACATAGCATATTATCTTTCTAAAACCCAAATATCCCATATCCCAATGCACATCTGATCTTAGAAATTCTGGAGGGATCACGGGGCTTGTAACATGGAGTGGAATTCCTTTGATCCAGTTTAGAGCCCACCGATGACGGGATGCCACAATTCTGGGTGACCTTTGTGTGGATGTCAGAGGCTGGGTGTTTCTGGGGTCAGACATAGTTTAGGTCCACTTCAAAGCAGACTTAAGACAACTTTGGAGATGTCACACACTTCTAGTCCCGAGCTTTGCTTCAATCCCTGGTCCTGAAATGTGGCTGTTCAAATGATCCTTCTTAGAGCAACACCTCCAAGTGCTAGAACCAGAAGCCTTAAGGAAAACGAATGAGCAAAGATGTTGGACAACATAGATCCATATCTGAATCCCTGAACTACTACTTTCCAGCTTTGCACTTTTGACACATTTGTCCAGGTTTTTAAATCTCAGCTTCTTATCCTTAAAGCGAGAATTTTCATGTTTTTGAGGGCTGTGGTAAGTTTTAAATGGCATAGGGAGCAGTAGAAGTTAGAAGTGTTTTCTGTGTTGATTGGTTTATACTAAGTGTCTAGTAAAAGGTATATTCCATTCTCTTTTCCTTTGTTAACATTTCCGTGGTATTTCCATTAACAGAAATCTCTACTCTAGAAATTCGTGAAGTTTTTCTTGAAATTGTTGATTTGTTAATGTTGTTGTTAATTAAAATAGCTGAGGGTTGTTATTTATTTATTTATTTATTTATTTCTGAATCTTAGTCTGGATCTGTGCCATATTAAAGTCCAGAAAATTGAATTTCTGGTATAATTCCAATATTATTCTGCCAAGCTTTTTTTTTTCTTAAGAAAACAAACTGTTTTAATAATGTATGAGTTTTATAATGCACGTGTTTCACAGTTTGCAGGAAACAAAGCAAAACACCCATAAGTGATAAAGTGTGTTTATCGTAGGTCAACTAATTACATTTCTCAAACTTGGAATATATGAAATTTGATGACTGGCTGTAGTCTGTGGAGAACTGCAGGGTACACACTATGTCTTGGCTGTGATTCATTCTGAAGTTCTGGAGGCTGGAGCTCGTGATAAAAGCGCATGAGCTTTGGCATGACTAACTCACTTATAATTTTAAATAGGTCTGGAGTTAAAAAGTTCTCCTCAAAGTTTAATTATAAATTATAAATGCGTGAAGAGACATCCCCTCCAGTGTCTAGTTTCTCACTGCTGCCATGTGGGGCAGCACAAGAGCCCTGTCACAGGCCATCTGAGAAGCTCACTACAAGGTACAGATGTCACTCTCAACCCCTTCTCAAGCAGAGGAGCATAGAAGGCAAAAGGAAGGCTTGCGTGTTTACGAAGCTGGCCTGTAGGTCAGTGGGGAAATACAGGGCAATTCAGTAATGGTTGTATGACAGATAGTCATCATAAAATAAAATAAACCTCACTAAGGTGGATACCAGAAAATCCATGCCAGACAAAGTTATGACTTCAAAGTGAAGAAGGTTTTAACAAGGAATATAAAAAAATGCTATATGACCTCAGGATAGAAGAGGAGTCTAAGACAAAAATGTACAAACCATTAAGAAAAATATCGTCAAATGTTACTACATTAAAGTTTAAAATGTCTGTAGACCAAAAGGTATTAATAAACAAAGTTAGAACTAAGCCACAGACTGGCGCTGACACCTTCATACAACCAACAAAAGATGAGTACCTGGATTAGATAAAGTAGTCCCACACGTTGATAAGTAAAATAACACAATAGGAAAATGAGAAGTGGATCTGGATCACAGAAGAGGAAATCTTACTGACCAATAAACATATAAAAAGATTGTTTAATGGGACTAATAATTAGGAAAATGCAAATGTAAATGGATTTGGTGAAATGTTTAAAATTAATAATACCAAGTTCTAGATATGGCGAAATGGAAAGTCTCATATGCTACTGAAGAAGAGTATAAATTAGTAGAACCATTTTGGGGAAGAAATATTTGGCATCATCTCCTAAGGTTGAAGATGTGTCTACTCCTTCACCCAGCAATTCCACCCATGAGCAGGACTTCCCACAGATGGCCTGAGGTGTGCTCTGCTTAGGTCACATGTGTGCTGAGATATTGATTCTGGAGGCTTGGGGACAGGTGGGGAAGGAAGTACCTGTAGTGGCCTGAAGCCCTGGGCTCCTTTCCTCTAGACTCTCAACGAGGTGCCTCGTCTGTTTTTGTAAGTATGCCATACACATATTTTTATTTCTTATTCAGGAAAAACGTTAAGCAACACTACCCAGAAACATATGCCTCCATTTTCACAAGGAGATATGTAGGAGGGTCATAAATAGGTGACTAGAACACTGTTTATCCTGTATTTAAAAACATGACTAGAGCATTGCCTATGACAAGAAAAATTTGGAAACCACTCAAATGCCCCATTCAAAACTTTTCAACTCAGAAAGGTCTTCCTCCAAGAGACTTTCTAAAGTCTCTTTTCCTCTCCTATTACACTTTGTCCCCTTACTATGTTTTTTATTCTCTTCACAGATTTTCTCAAAAGTGACATTCTATTATATATCTATTTGTTTCTTGTTTATCGTCACCACCAGATGTCAATTCCATGAAGGCAGGAAACTATTTTATTCACTCTACATACTCAGAACATAAAATATGCAGCATAAGAGGCACTCGATTATTTTTTAAATATTTGATTAATGTTTATTTTCTAGTTTAATGTGATATTCATATAACAGAATACTGCACATGAGTTAAAATGTCTAAAATAGAGTTCTATGTACCAATAAAAACATCTTCTCAAAAACATAATGTGCAAAAAAGAAGGTTGAAAAACTAAGTGTATATAAAATACTATTTTTATAAAAAATAGAAACATGCAAAATGTGTCTATAGATTATTTATGGCTATTACATACGTATAATGGTATGAAATATACTTGAGAAAGATATGCATGAAATTCAAGAACTACTGGAGTTACCTCTGAGAACACAGCAGGGGAAGAGAAATGAGAGTGATCTACAGGGGGCTTCAACTATATCTGTAATATTTTATTTCTTTTAAAAAATGACATAAATATGGCAGACGTATTAGTACCCAATAGATTTATATACAAGATATACAGGTGTTTGTTACATATTTTAGTATGTTTTTGCATGTTTGAAAAACTCTATAATATAAATTTAATGTAAAAACACTACTCACTTGATAAACAATTTACTTTGTGTTTATATAGGCAAATGTTTGGAAGAACCAGCAAACTTTAGGGGCCCTGGGACTTTTGCTTCCTCTGCAGTATGGATCAAAACCTTCTCCAACATCTCACTTATTTTTCCTAAGTTTTACTTAAGTGGCAAACTAGAGAAAAGTTTATCACCAATGAACATGGTTCTCTCTCTGCCTTCTGAGGGGCGCAGAATGTTTCCGCCTCCCCACAGCTGTCTTACATGGCTCTATAATGAGTCCTTTGTTCCACTTCCTGCCCTGGTCTCCACATCCTGGAAGTCACACAGAGCGTCTTCCTCTGACTTCTGGGATGTGCTGGGGCATGGCAGTAGCAGGGATTGTCACTTACACTGAGCTGCAGCTGTTGTGATTCTGACACTGGGGAATGTGCACTTTAGCATCGAGTCTCACTCTCTGATGCTAAAGAGCCCTTTTCAGTCTTTTAATAGATCTTTGGGGGAGGAGGAAGTGGAAGCTGAGGTTAGCTTGTTTGCGTGTGTGCCTGTCTCAGCCAGATTGACATCTGGCACCAAGCCTACCATTTAGTCAGATGGCATTGTTTTCTGTTACACACACCCGGGTATGCACACGCACACAGAGCACGAGCTCAAACCATTTAAGGCATATGTCTCTATGCCTACAAGTTACATTGCACTGGCAAAATTATATTTAACAAAAAACTGAAGTATAAGCTGAAAATATATGTTCATTGGCATCTGTAAACCATGTCTAGTGGAGTTCAGTTTTTTTCAAGATGGCAGTAAGATGGAGATAGCAGTTGAAACTCCCTTCAGATAATTTCTGCTATTTTTAGTGAAAAGAACGTGCAGAATATGATAGGAGAGGCAGTTCAACCAATTCTCTCAGATGCAGAGGATTTGGAACCTTTCTACGAGAACTTCAGTGGACCGTTAATGCGACTGAAACTTCCTAAATCTACCCTTCCCCAGACGCTGAAAGACAATGTGGATGAGCACAAAACTCTGCCCTCTTCTTCCACCCTTATGTGGCTCTCTTCCAGGCTAAAAGTGTCCAAGAACCCATTAAGATTTGCCCTGTCACTCTCTATAGTGAGTCCAGAAACTTCAGAACTATTAGACCAAGGTCAGCAAACTATGGTCCCAAGGGCCAACCAGCTGCCTGTAACTTTTTGTAAACAAAGTTTTACTAAAACAGAGCAATGCCTATTTCTTTATAAATTGCCCATGACTGTTTTCACTCTACAATGGTAAGATTGAGTAGAGCTGAGACCACATGGCCTCAAAGCCTAGAATATTTACTACCTGGTGCTTTACCAAAAAAGTATGCTGACTCCTTGGTAATGAAATCCCGTGGCTTGGAGGACTGACCAGAGTACATGTTATGACCAAGAAATAGCACATCAAAAAAAGATGCTTATATTCTATTTATAACAAGTTTACACTAGGTGAGTAGCGAAACTGGGGGCAAAACAAGTACAACTTAATTATTTATTTTTGACTATGACAAAATCAAATACCCCTTTATAAAGCAGTCTTTTCCTTGATTAAAAATTGTCCCTGTCATCCCATTATCCTTCTCTCCAATATTAACAATGAAATAACACACTATTTTAATTTCCCTGTGACTCATCCTCTTTATTCAAACTATGGTTGCTTCCCAAACTTGTCACCCCATACCTGATGGCTGGGGGCCAAGATGACTATGACATTGGCATAGCCCAGAGTTCCTGGGGAGGCTGAGAACACATGGTTAATTAAATGCCCTTTAAAGGGCAGTGCTAACAAGCTTCCCCAAGCTCTGGGTCATATGTTCATAACCAGTTTGTGACCACTACTATCCCTTTTGTCTAAGGAGAACACTTAGGCAGATCTTAACTGGACTTAGAATGGAAATAATACACTTCGTGATGTCTACGAGTTCTAAAACCACCTGAATGATCCAAGCTACAGGAAAATGACGATTTCAAAGAACTCTCATTCACTACTTACTGTAGTTAACAAAGTTGTCATCAAACAAATTGTAACTT
Organism: Pteropus alecto; assembly: GCF_000325575.1. Taxonomy (NCBI): domain Eukaryota; kingdom Metazoa; phylum Chordata; class Mammalia; order Chiroptera; family Pteropodidae; genus Pteropus; species Pteropus alecto. The sequence continues at coordinate 26,848,604 of NW_006442484.1, forward strand.
ACTGATATTGTAAGCATAATAAAGTGTTTGGCAAAGTTAGCTAATCCAAGAAAAATCTGCTCTGGGCATTTTTTAAAATCTGTCTGCTGTGTGAGTCCTCTGACTCAGAGCAAGTTATTCAACCTCTTTGGGTTTTGATTTGACTCAGAAAATGAGCGTTTGGACCGAATGACACAAAAACCATCTTCCTAATTTAAAAAGGTCTTTCACAAGTATTATCCTATGTTGTTATTCTACAATTTTAGATAAGTCGTGTACCTCTGCCATAACCAGCTGGGCAGCCCTTAAGTAGTCTAGAAATAGCAGTTCAAAGTGTGATTCTTATTTCCGTCATGCTCTTTTTTTTTATAACAAAAGTATTGTTCAAGCAACGGAGCATTTCAGGGACATGGATTGTCGATGTTTTCTAGTACTAACCTATGCCCATTACTTACCTCATCTTCTTCATATACTCTTTCCAAGTAACTGGCCTTTGTTAGTTGTTGCCGTTGGCCTAAAATTAGAGCAAATCTGAGAAACCATGGCAGACACCATAAAAAATAAATCTTAAGCCTCAGTGCAGTAGGCCTAGCTCGACTAAGGTCTGAATCTGAGAATGACAGAATGGCCAGTAGGATGCTGCAGCACACATGAGTCTTAGGTGTTTTCCTCTCCTTCCACTAGCCATGCTCAGGTAAACTTGTGTAAAGTATTATGCTCATCTGAGCTCCTCTCTTTCCCAGGCAGCTGTGATAATTCTGGAGGAGTCTTTGTGGTGAAAACCTCAGACTCTGGCCTTTGCTTTCAGAATTCTTGTGTAGAAGAAATCTACTGTGTTTCTGATTGTAAGGACACAGGTGGATTACAGTGTGTACTTAGGGGGCAAGGCTCACGGCATAAGAATTTATACCATGTTTAAGTGGTAGATGAAATGTGGAGGAGTTAAGACTCACTCTGTTGAGGCTTTTGCAAGTTGCCAAATGTTTTCTCTAAAGCCCACGTGTACAGTCATCCTTGGATTTCCTCTCCCAGCATCCTCAGCTGGTTGCATTTGGACCTCTATGGGAGTGCACCTAAGAGTTGGTACTGAATGTTTGGCATAAAAATCTCAGACAATGATTAAAGAAACATGTAAAATCTCCCTGCCCAGAGCTGAAAGTTTAATGTGGAAAGAATACAAAATCAATTTCCGACTCAGTTTCTTGCCCAGTACCTTCTGCTAGTCAATCAAGCCAACCAATCCCAAACACCTAGGGATTTTAATGTAATTCTGGTGCTTCAGAAATGAAATATAGGTGCCAAAGAACAGAAGGCTTGGTGAGATGCTAAGTCCTACAAAAACAAGAATTAAACTAGAAAAATATTAATTGTTATAATATCACTTCCTGATGAGTTAGTTTATTTTATATGCCCCGAGAGAAAAATGTTGCACTTCAGGTAGAAATGTGATAAGTTGCAGTGCACATGTGTCTTACCAAACACCAATTTAGAGGATATTTTTGACACCTTAAAAATATGAATGTAAGTGGCACAGAAAGATTTTTCAGAGCATGAGTTGGCTTGGTAGACACCATGAGTTGGCTTGGTAGACTTCCATTTAGTTGGTTTCCTAACTTGTTGGGATCTAAGCAGCACTCTTCTGTTTCAACCAAAGTAGTGAGCTCCCTTTTATTTTTCTCAGTGCCTTCTACTATTGAGGATCATGATGTGATTTCATTTGAAGAAAATTTCTACTGCTGAAAGCACTGTGAAAACACTGAATCAGGTTATTTCTGAGGATCCTTGTGGCCTTTCTAGCTGATAAGATGGAATGAAAAAGAGGATGAATCTGGAAGAGAATAGCACGACGGACTCTATTGCTTAAATTCTACCCAGATCTTATTCTCTCTTCCACCTTACTCCCATATTTCCTTGCTTGCAGATGTCTGGCTTTGTTCTTATATTTGGAGCAGCCATGGGTTTAGGGATAGAGACCATCTCTGGCCCAAAAGTGAATCTCGATTGGGCTATGCCAATCAGAGTGGTCTCCACTGCTAGTCAATCATTGGCGTAGGCATAGACACATGCTCTAACTCTGGATATGTAGAACTAGAGTCTCCTGCGAGTGTCTGCAAAAGACTTTCTCTGCTAGAGAAAAAAAGATGTACTGTAAAATCTGCTTCCTCTGCTGGAACTCTCCATTAGAACCAGCTATGTCATCTGTGGGACCCAGTGAAACTTAAAATGTGAGGGTTCTTTTTCTTTTCTTCAACTGTTTCTCTCTTCTCTTGTCATGGTGTTTTTTGTTTTGTTTTGTTTTGTTTGTTTTGTTTTGTTTGTTTGCTTTTAGGTGTGGGCTACCTCATAGGCACCTGGACTCTTGCTGCACAACTCAGAGTGCAGAACACACATGACCCTAAACCTGATCCTCCCCACACCTATGCCTAAACCCCCATTGGAGAAAAAGAGTGGCAGCAGTTGGGCAAGAGCCAGGGAATAAATGGTCTATAACTTGTCACACCTACATGGTGAGGTAAGACTGCACATGGTCAGGGCTCCAAGCCCTTGGTGCATTCTCCTTTTTTCCCACCAGACTTTACTTAACAAAACACAGTTTCGAAATAAAATTAAGAATTTCAAGATGGTAACCACAGAACATTAGCCTCCAAGCATGGCACTTTTCTCAGCCTGTGGCCCCATGTGAGTGTATTGATTTCATACCCATAAAACCAGCCTTTGTTTTCATTTCTGCAGGTGATACCTGAATCTGCCTCAGTCATCTTGATACCACAAGTTGATCATGGCCAAATTAAAAAAGAAAGATGAAAAGCATCTGGGTCCTTAACATTAAGCTACTAAATTATTCAACCTTAGAAACTGTCCAGTCTCAAGAATTCTTGTTATAGGAGGTAATAAACCCCTTGTTTTATAGGCCATTTTTACTTGGGCCTTTTGCTGATCACAATTTAAAGTATTCTGATAGGAAAGATCATACATTGACGAAAAAGTCTACAAAAGGACTAGAAAAAGGTGGTTAAGCTAGAGGAGTTTTGCTCTAACATTCAAATCTACAGCCACTCTTCTAGAGAATGCTGTTCCTGCTTTCCCTTGACTACTCTGCAGGACGTGAGAGGGTCAATGTGTTCTGTGGAACCTGAGCACAGGCGATGTCCTCACACTCTACCCCCTCACATTCCTCCACTCTTAGAAGGCTTACCAAGTGCAATAGGGTGGATATTAGCAAACTATGACACAGAGGATAAACACAACACCCACATTGGTTTTTAGGTGTCCAAGAATTGAGATGATGGAAAGAGGTCATTGTGAGCTTCAGGAATAGTGTGAGGCAAATTTACAAAACAGACGAGGCTCATTTGGGACTCTCCTACTCTCCTTATAGTAGATTTTTCCATCCTTCAGAGACACCCCCATCCCACCCTGGGTAAATACCTTGGGTTCTACTCTTGGTCATTCCTGTTTAAGGTGCGAATTAATAAATTTAAGGTACGGTTTTTACATGAAGATTTGATTGACTAGTTCTTAAAGTTCCTTCAGACTCTGAGATTTGATGATGCTTCCCTGGCTTCTCTGTGCCCCTTCTACATAGAGATCTTGGGACAGCAGACTTTCGGGGACCCCAAAAAGTTCCAAATCCATGGAACTCTTCCTCGAATTATGTGCTTAAGAGAAGAATAAATAACATCATCTGGGAAAAGCAGCTTCAGGGAAAGGGTAGTATAGAGTCTTGAAGGATGTGGGTTTGATGACATATCTGGAAGAAAAGCCATTCCGTATAAGGAGACCAGCAGATATGCTGGCACAGATGGGCTTCCCTCTGCCTGAGGAAGTGGATTAAAACCCTTAGAAGCTTCTTTGCTCTACTTTTCATTTAGGCACTAAGTATGCTTCTCAAACATTTCTAGAGACTATAGCAGAGGTCTATAAATTATAAATCACTTTTCAACTCATAAAGTTTATACTGGGTTGAATAACAATCCATCCTCAAAAAAAAAAATGTATATTTCCCTGGAACCTCAGAATGTGATATTATCTAAAAATAAGTGTAATAAGTTAAGATGACATACTGGATTCAGGTGGGCTCTAAATCCAATGACTGATGTTCTTATAATAAGGTATGTGAAGACACACAGGGAAAATGGCAATGTGAAGTTGGAGGCAGAAATAGGAGTCACGCTGCCACAAGCAAAGGAAACCAAAAGCCACCAGAAACTGAAAAAGGTAAGAAAGAAGTATTTCCTAGAGCCTTCAGAGGGAGCATGGCCTTGTCAGCACCGTAATTTTGGGCTTTATAGCCTCCAGACCTGAGAGAGAATAAATTTCTGTTGTTTGCTTCGACCATCCCAGTTTGTGGTTATTTATTATGGCAACCCTAGGAAACAAATATATAGGTGAATAAAAGAGGTTGGCCCCTCATAGGGGCCACTGTCTATAAGGAATGATGAGGCTTGAGAGATGACCACTGACTGGGCCTTTGATTTCAGAAAGGAAAATGGAGGTGGTGCTTCCTCAACAGAGCACCTGCTCACTGCTGTACACAGGACAACAGGGCTTACCTTTTCATTTAGAATAATCCTGTGAGGTGAGCGATATCGAATTGGATTTTGTCTCAAAGGTCAGCATTCCTGACTCCTGTATGGCCATGCATATGCATCTGGATTCCTCCCACTCCTACCTTCTCATCCAAACCCTCTGCCAAACAAAGCTGGATGACAAGGTCTTTCTGTTCAAATCAGCGAGTGTTTTCAGTGACATCAGACAAGAAGGCTGAAAACTGTTGAAAGTTCCCTCCATACTAGATTAGCAGCACTTGGGTGAACGAAGCTCATACATAATTCAGAGGGGAAAAATGTGGGCTTTGACTGAACTTTGAAGGCATCAGCAGCTATTCCAGAGGAGAATGACCTATTGTTCTGCTTCAGAGAACACAAAGAGCAAGTGGAATTCCTTATAGCATAGCTAATGGAGTGCACACGATAGCTGTGATGAACTGACCAGCAGACATCTTCTACGACCCTTAAATCCTGTGCAGAGTGCTCTACTGTTGATCAGAGGAAGGTTGTTCACACTTTTTCTATTTCTGAGGGATTACAATTCAGTGATACTCAGGTCAGGGGTTTATGGAAGATAAAATGGTATTGTCTGTAGAGCATGTACTTATCAACAGCATCACGGTCCCCTCAGAAGGACCACCAGAGAGATTAGGTTGACCTTTATACCGGAGTCTGAAATACAAGAAGACTTTCCCGCATTGTGGAGGAAGAAGAGAAATGGTGGTGAAATTCATTGAAAAAAAAAAAAAAATCTATACCACGTGTGTCTTTGAAGCCAGAAAAGTATTTTCCAAGAATGGGAGAAGGAAACTTTGACCAAAAGGATCAAGTGAAGGCTAACAGGGCCTGAATTAACAGGGTTCTGAATTAATTCTTGAGGAAGACTCTTTTTCAGTCAGTGACTAAATTTTAAGTATTATGGGAAGAACATAGAAAAACCCTGGTAAAGATACTTATTTGAACCCTATGTTACTAGTGTAGATTTCAAGCAACATTAAAATTATTAATTAATTAATCAAAAATATTATTTGTTTATGTTTTTCTTGGCAAAAGTTTCTCACTCTGGATTTAATTAATCTGCCATTATTAAATTTGCTTGATTTCAAAGGTAGGAAATGTATTTATTAAGAAAAATAAATAAATAAACAAATAAGTTTCTATAAGAGACTCACTTTGATGAAAAGACACACACAGACTAAAAGTAAAGGAACGGAAAAAGATATTTCATAAAAATAGAAAAAAAACTGAGGTAGCAGTAGTATGATCAAACAAATTAGATTTAAAAGAAAAGCTATAAAAAGAGACAAAGAACCACCCAATAATCCTACTTCTGGGTATTGATCTGAAGAAACCCAAAACACTACTTTGAAGAAACATGTGTATCCATATGTTCATTGCACCATTATTCACAATAGCTAAAATATGGAGACAACCTGAGTGTTTATCAGTGAATGAATGGATAAAAAAGTGGCACATATATACAATGGAATATTATTCAGCCATAAAAAAAAAAAAAGAATGAAATCTTCCCATCTGCATCAACATGGTTGGACCTAGAAGGTATGGTGCTGAATGGAGTAAGTCAGGCAAAGACAAATGCCATATGATTTCACTTATATGTGGAATCTAAAGAACAAAATAAATGAACAAATGAGAAACAAACGTAGATACAGAGAACATTTTGATGGTTGCTAGAGGGGAGGATGGTTGTGGGTGGTGAAAAAAGGAAAGGGATTAAGAAGTACAAATTGGTAGTTACAAAATAGTCATGGAGATGTAAAATATAGCATAAGGAATATAGTCAATAATATTGTAATAACTGGGTATGGTGTTGGATGGGTACTAAATTTATTGAAGTAATCATCTTATAAGTTATATAAATGTCTAATCACTATGTTGTACACCTGAAACTAATATAATATTGTATATCAACTAATTAAAAAATAAAAATTATAAAATAAATATGTCGATAGTACAAATTTAATTTTAAAAATTCAGTTTTTTCATAAGTATTTCTGATGTTTCACATTTAAAAGTACAATTTAACTCATATAACACACCATGATAATAAAATTTTTTCTTAACTTATTTAACAATATCCATAATATTTAAGCTTGTTTTATAAAGTGTATTTTAGGAATTAGGTAATATTTGGGGAAGCTATCTGAATCATTCCAGATTTATCTTAGTAAAAATGTTCAATATTTTTAGACATTAAAACTTATTTAGAATTCAATAATTTATCTCACATTAAAATCTTTCATTTATTTAACAGACAATATTGAGCTCCTACCATGTTCCAAGTACTGTGTTGATAACTAGGGATAGAGGCAAGATTGGAACAGATGCAGTTTTTCACAGGAATGTCTGAATTAGGAAATATGTTCTCCACATTAGCAAAGTATCTCTCAGACTTCCTCTTTGACGATATGTTTGAACTCCTAATGCTGAAAAGATAAATGATCATTCTAAAACAAGAGGTAGTCATTAACAGTTTATTTTAAGAACAGAATTTATTTAATTTCTTAGGTCTAATTATAATTTTAAGTTGACTACTTTGAATAGCCATAAATAAAGTATTGGGCAAGTATGTAGTCTCCATATTGTGTGGACACATCTCTTCCACTCAGTGGTTTTCAATGAGTAACCTAAGAGCTCTGTGCCTCGGTTTCCTCATCGGTAAAATAGAAATGATAATGTTATGTACCTCATAGAGTTATGGCAATGACTAAACAATTTAATAGATATAGAGTGCTTGTAGTAGTTCCTGGAGCACAGTAAGTTTACAGAAACTTTTTTCATTTAATTTTCTGCAGTCGAATGATGACATGGCTTTAGTGACATAATAAAGTGAAGATAAGTAAACGAGCAGGTTGTACATGAGGAGTATTGACCTTGGCTTTAGGAAACCTGAAGTTGAATCTTAGCACAGCTGCAAAAGAGTTCAGGTAAGTCAGTAAACAGTGTTTATTTTTACTATAAGGTAGAGTACATGGATCCCCTTTCAATCATCTATTCTCTCTGTCTTAGAAATTCAACCTGCTTTTCACTACTTATACGGCAAATGAAGGAACTGAACCACATGCTCTCCAGCACCTTGTCTACCTCTAAAATTCTGTGAAACAGTAATTCCAACAGGACCATAATTCAAGCCTGGGAAATATTGTTAGTGAACCATTTGGTTAGGAATGTTTTTTTGTTTGTTTGTTTGTTTTGTTTTGTTTTGTTTCAAATGGTACTTATAGACATTGTTGAAGGAGGCTCCTCTCACTGAAAATTACTTTTATTGATTAAGATGAGGTAGTAGAAAATATGCAGGCTGGTGACTTGAATTCTGATGTTTAATTGAATATTTCAAATAAACTTTTCTTTATAATCCAAGGGCTCAAAGCTGTTCTCAATAAAGAATTGAGACGTTCTCATAAAGAGTGCCAAATGTGCATACAATTTGAATTCTTCAAAGTGCTTCAATGTATCTACTATTTCATTCTCTCATCCTGACTGTAAGTTTTTTTTCAGAAGAATTCTGCACTATAAACCTGCTATCCCAGGCTTGCCATCAGCCATACCATTGACTCTGAGATCTTTGGCTCAACTTAGCTTCATGAATGTCTTTCTCTTGTGAGCATTTAATTTTTTAAATTACTTGGGAAAAGTTAGTTTTCAAATAGTCAGGTTGTAGTTATAAAAAGAAATATGAATTACACACTCAAACACAGTATTGAGACTTAGCAGCCTTCGCAAGCAGTAGTTTTAGTTCCATACATAGATTTTTAATCATTGTCACATCCTACTCAAAAACTATACATTGGGGACTATATAATTATTTGAAACATTACCATGGCCATGGTGTG
>NW_006442484.1:26857029-26930829 GCF_000325575.1 Pteropus alecto
CACACACACAATTGGGCTAAAAGGAAACATATTCATGAGAAAACAATAATATTCAGCTATCTTACATTGCCATAAGGTTTTCTTATTAAAAATTCTTAAATTATTGTGACACATTGAGGACACATCTAAAATTTGAAAAACTTAGAGAAGTTTAAATTTAGTAGTTCGGTCTGTCTTGACTAAATATCATTGTGCCTGCAAAATCTAACAAACAAATTGTCATGTACCCATCATGATGGTAAAGAGAAATACTTAACAAGAAGAATGATCAATTCAATATATACCACCAGCCTTCTACCTCACAAATCATATTTTTTCAAATAAGCAGAAATAAAATTAAATTTAATCACTTTGCCAACAGATATATATATATGTATATATGGAACATCTACTGTGTGCTTTTACCTGTGCAATACCTTTTGGGTTAAGAAATGGCATTTGTCTGTGGTGGTTTTTTATGTGGTAGAAGAGATCATGCATAAACACACAAAAGTACCATTACTACCACCCTCCCCAAGACACCATCATCTCATCTCTACCTTTCTTCATTTCTCCTTTGCCCTCCTATGATCGTTTTACATAGAAATCAATGATTATCCATTGAGCTTAAGATGAAATCCATACTATTTAACCTAGTGAAGGAGGAGGTGGAGAGGAAGGAGAAGAGGAAGAAGGAATCATCAGGTTATTTTCTCTAACTTAATAGTTTTCAAATTTCTTTGCAATCTGTCTCTGCCTATCTCCCTTACTTTATCTCCTATCAATTTCTACCTTGCTCAGAGGGTACAGGCTATCTTCTTCTATCAGAATTAAAACCCAGGAGAGTCAGTGCCTTTACCTGTCTGCTCGTTGTATCTGTGCTATCTAGAGCAATATCAGGCATGTAGGGGGTAAATAAATTTTTGTAGAAAATAATGAATAGGAGATTATTATATTCTTTCTATATTTTGACATGTTAAATTTGCAAATTGTGTGCTGACATTGAAGAACAAATATTCTTTCATTAAGCTGTAATAAGTAACAAATTAAAAAATAATTTTAAAAAATGATATGGACAGTAAGCATGAGGTAGATCTCATTGGACGTTAAGACTTAATAATCTGAATTTCAACAGGTGAACATGAGAGGTGAAGTACAGCCTTTGGGGGCAATAAAAGACTGAAAGTGACCCAGGAGTGTAAGTAGGTGGGTGGATATAGTTGGAGGAGGACATAAGGAATCTAAAATGATAGACCCAAGCATTCAGACTAAGGAAGAATGGAAACCAAAATGTGAATAATAAAATGGCAATAACTACATATCCATCAGCAATTACTTTAAATGTAAATGTATTAAATGCTCCAATAGAAAGTTAGGGTGGCTGACCGGATATGAAAACAAGACCCTTACATGTGCTGCCTACAAGAGACTCACTTAACATTGAAAGATACACACAGACTAAAAGTAAAGGGATGGAAAAAGATATTTTATGAAAATGAAAACAAAAAATCTGGAGTAGCAATACTTATACTATACAAAATAGACTTTAAAACAAAGTTTGTAACAAGAGATAAAGAAAGACCCAGTAATCTCCCTTCTGGGTACTTATCTGAAGAAACCTAAAACACTACTTTGAAGGGATATGTCCATCCATATGTTCATTGCAACATTATTTACAACACCCAAGATATGGAGGCAATCTGGGTGTCCATCAGTGGATAAATGAAGAAGAGATGGTACAAATTGCAATGACATGGATCGACCTAAAGGGTATTATTCTGAGTAAAATAAGTCAAACAGAGAAAGATAAATATCACAGGATTTCACTTATATGTGGAATCTAAAGAACAAAATAAACAAACAAACAAAATGGAAACAGACTTATAGATACAGAGAACGAACCAGTGATTGCCAGCTGGGAAGGGGGGTTGAGAGGCTGGGTAAAAAAGGTGAAGGGATTGAGAAGTACAAATTGGTAGTTATAAAATAGTCATAGGGATATAAAGCATAGCATAAGAAATATAATTAATAATATTCTAATAACTATGTATGGTATTAGAGTGATCACTTTGTAAGATATATAAATGTCTAATCATTATGTTGTACACCTGAAACTAATATAATATTGTATGCCAACTGTAATCAAAAACTTTTTAAAATATATTTTAAAAAAAGAAAAATGTGACCAAACTATCAAAGGACTTAAACAGATTTAGGGAATTGCTTTCATAACAAAAGTGATGTTATAGAAAAATTCCTTTCAATGCATGCAGGATGAGAAAAGGAGGTAAATAACTCTAGGCAAGAAGACCAGTGTCCATCTTTGAGAATGAGGTGATAAGGTAGGAGACATAGTGTGAAGTTACAAAGGTAATGGGAGGAGAGGCTATGAGAACAAACCAAAGAAGACCAAAAAAAATAATGATGGTGAGAATTTAGGTGAATGAGAAGGGAAAAAGACAGTCAAAGCTAAGATGACATCACATGCACTAGAAAATGTCCTCTTTTTTTTTCATCCAATAGGAAACTAGAGAAATGTAAAGCCCCATTTCTTGTACTGCTTAAATATATGGGCTTCATGTGTGTCTGTTCTCTGTAGCTATCTTAACTTTGGGACAGAGTTAAAGTATGTCATTCTAGATAGAACCCTATTATTAAAAAATGGTTCTTTCAAAGTCTCACAGTGGGTATTCCATCTATATTTACAGGTTTTCTTATTATCAATCAACAAATAAAGTGTTTCAACAGGAATTCATAGGCTGTGTGTGATGAGCATCCATTAAGTTATCTTCCAAGAAATTCTTCTTTGCCCACTCCATTCACAGAAGAGGATCTAGCTGGTAATACCTGATTGAACACCAAAGTGGACACTGAACTCAAACTGGTCCAATCAGAATCCTGCCTTGAGATTTTTAATCAGACAATAAGAAGAAAGGAACTGATACATGTTCATTCTGGAACTAGAGAGAAAAAGCCCAAGAATTTGGAGCAGCTCTGTCTCCATCCTTTCTAATGCTTCATTGCTCAAGTCTTTGGTGTCTTAGAATCTTTCCAATACATTTCTTTTGTATGTTTTTCTTTTTATAAAAAATCATCTTCTGGTTTCAATTTCATACAATTCAAAGAAATTTAATCAATATCTAGAGTAAAATATTCTCAGAACTGATATCAAATATAGATGCAGATGTTTCTAGTGGAAATGATAAATGAGAGCACAGCAAATGTAACTTGGGAGCTTAGACAGAAAGCTTGCACATTAATAATATCCTTCTCAAAACTCAACTAAGAGAGGCAAGCAACACTTGACTCATGAACACAGGATTAGATTTCTGTTTGTCTTTCTCCCCCCAAAGAACTGATATTTTTGGTAGGAAGTTTTCTTATATTTCTCCAAATTATCACCTCCTTCTTCAAAAGGAAACTTCTAAACTTGAAGGGTGTAGAACAGATCAGCTGTGGTTCTATTTAAAGAGGTAGAAGGATGGTGTACCATTAGAGGAGGCTGAAAACCTGAGTGTACAAGATGACATAGGCCCTTAGAGGTCAAGTTAAATGACCAGAAATATCAAGAGAATTGATACAGCACAGTTTAACCAAGGCTATTATTGCTGGGTTCCCTAGGTAACTAGAATTCTAACAGCACAAATGTTTAGCAAGGTTGTGACATCCACTTTCCTAAAGTTTGAAAGCAAATGAAGAGAGCAGAGTATTTTATTAAAGTGGCACCAAAGGAGGTTTCAATTCACCAAGAATAGTATTTCTGTTCACTAACAAATATATATTTATGTTATAGTTGATTGTTTTGTGTTTTAATTTACTTCAGAATATTTTGATATGCTCACAGAAGTGGGCTAAAGAAACTCTTTTAAAAATAAGAATCAACAAGAGAAAGCTAAGACTATTCCTTCATTTGCTCATTCATTCAAAAATATTTATTATCCTGCTAGAAAGTGATTTTATAAGATATTGATTGTAAGGATGTTGTTTCTGCTTGCATGAATCTTGCTCTGGTAAAGAGGCAAACATTAAATAAGGAACCATATAAAATACAATTATAAATTATGACAAGTAAACTGAAGAAAGAGTACATGATATATATTTTTTAATAATATGAGAAATCAATAGAGATTTAATTTAGTTGGTAAAGATGATTAAGAAAACTGTCTCTGAGTAAAACTTATTTAAAATAAGTCTAGAGGAGTGACTGTGCCTTAGCCAAGAAAAGGTGAGGAGTGGGTGGGTTTGCAAGTAGCGGAGGGTCAATCCAGAAAAATGAAAAGCATATGCAAAGGTCCGGTGGAAGGAAAAAATTTGGTGCCTTTAACAAATGAAAGTGTCCAGAGTGGCTGGAGTATAGTGAGGCAGGGCTGGTGTGCCATTAGAGGAGGCTGAAAAACTGGGGCAGGAGATGGAGTAAGATGACTTAGGTCCTTACGGGCTAGGTTAGAGATTTGGGTTTCATCATGATTAATATAAGCCTTTGAAGGGTGTGATAGTGACATGAATTTTGTTTAAATGTTGTAAAGACTACTCAGATTGCTGTGTTGAGAATGGGTGTTGTAGTAGATCAACAGTAGAAGCAAGGAGACCAATCTGAAGGTCAAGGAAGTAATACAGGAGAAAGATGAGAAGCTACCAATGGAACATGGTGATTGCAAAATGATAAGCCGGTGTTAAGGTTATTTAATTCAATTCTACTAGAGTTTGTCTACTGCTTTATTTGGGAAACTACTTTAAAAAGAAAAATAGTTATGCGGCATCCCTTAAGTCATGATTTCATCTGAGGTGTTTTTGTTTGAGTATTTAATTTATAGATTTTAATTTTAAGGTGTTATCTATAAAAGGTTTTAAAATACTAACGTGTGGGGCTGGCTCCATAGTGTAGTGGTTAGTATGTCTGCTTTATACGTGGAAGGTCCTGAGTTCGCACCCCAGGTGGAACCAGGCTCCAGGTGCACACCGCGATCCTGTGGGAGGAGATGACTGGCCTTCAGAGATCCAGTTCTTAAGAGAAAATGACAACATCCATAAGTCAGGGGTAGGAAGTGGGGTCAGGGAATTAAAGAAGGGGAAAAAAATTTAAAAATAAAAATACAAACGTGCATAGAAAAAAGAAAACTACCTTGTTTGCATACACGCACATACCTTTATCTAAAATATAAAACCATATTATATGGACTGTTTTGTCACCTGTATTTTACACTAAGCAACATGTCATAAATATGTTTCTTTGCCAAATACTGTGAGTCTTTTTACTGAATGAATAAGCCACAATTTACTAATTTTTTTTATTGATAGTCATTTAATGTTTCTAATTTTTTATTAACAAATAATGCTGCAGGGAATATATTTATTTTGCACACATTTAAACTTTTATAAAAATTTCTATAAAATTAACTACTAGGAATAGATTTGTTAAGTCAAAGGGTTTATACATGATATAAATTTATAACTATTGGAAAACTGTTTATTTTGATTTAGATACCTCCTGGTTTTACTATACCTTTGAAAACTATGGACTTTTACTGTTCTGAAAAAGTAAAAATGATTCCTCATTGTTGATTAAGTTTATAGGTCTTCTTAACCACAGAAAGGTGGAACATTTTTCTATATGGTGATAAACCTCTTGTGTTTCTTTATCATGAGCATGAGAACATTTCAGGTGGTCATTTCAGTTCTTTTTAATTCTTACATGATCATAAGTACAGAACTAGTTCTCTTTCACTAATAAAATTTTCTATTTATAGATACATTTTCACTGAATTCTATCTAGGTCTTAACCAAAAACTTCAGGTTAATGTTATCTGAAAGTCTTAAGAAAACTTACTCCTAATTTATAAAAATAAGTGTTTCTACTTATATAGAATGGTACATATTCCTGACTGTAAACTGCCTGATGACACAGACTGGAGTCCCTCTTAAAATATCTTAAAGTGATAAATGTCACTTGTCATTTTCGTTCCCAGTCACCAATTCCTAAATTAGTTAACATCAGGATCTCTCTATATATATTTAAAAACAACTGAAAACATATTATCGAATCTATGACAAACAAGGAGGTAATTCAATTTGATGTTAATCCAAGAAGAACAAACATAATTTTCACTTTTCTTTTGATGTTCTATAAGTGAATGAATTAAAAACACTATCTGGCCTTTTGCTACAATTGAAGTGTGGGAGTATTTTGAAATATGATCCCTTGTGTTCCTGATTTCATGCTCTTTAATGTAAAATGCTTCTAGACAGAATAATATATTCTTTACTACCACCTCCCCTTTGATGATTCAGTACAAAAAGTGGACAATATGTTTAAAAGATTATAGGAGCCTGTTCGATAAAGGCAATCAGGTCCTAAATATTCTTGAGAGCAAATAATGCCACTACCTTGACTCATTAAAGAATTTTTTTTAAGATAGAATAATTAACTAGGTAGAAACTTGCAAATTTGGGGGGGGTGCTGAAGGCAAAAACATTTCCATGACTCCACTAGCAAGGAAGAAGGGAAGATAAAAGTGACTAATCTCTTCCCCTTTGATGATTCTATTCCTTTTGTTTCTTCAACTGTCACAGAAGATTCCTAGAGCGATATTCCTAGGAGAAACAAAAAACCTCCTAAGAAATACATTTGGAAATAGATATGGGACTAAAAACAGTTAAAGAGATGTATTACCAAAAGAATTTTCAAGACCCTTACGATGCTGATGTCCTTTATTAATCTCTAAGAGAGGATATCGTCTTTTGCCTTCTGAAACCGAAACCTATTTCTCAAAAAATGCAATACCTCTGAACATTGCATGGATTTTAAGAAAAACAATTTTGTATATGCTGCCCCAGGACATCCAGGTGGCTCAAATACAGACTTTATATCTCTCCTCTAAGACTGAAAAAATTAGCTATTCCCTCATCTGTTTTGAGATTCATCACAGACCTGCCATACTACTCTTTGTCTTCTCCATGCTACCCTTTAATTTCTTCTCCTTTTTCCTTTTCCTTGTATAAAAATACTCAGGATTTATGCCTTCACTGTACCAGTTCAGTGATTTATACATATATTTCTTTGTCCCTTTTATTGTATTTACTAGTACATTTTTTAAATTTTATGTTTCTCATTAAACCATCAATATCTTTAGGTAATAATACATGTTCTCTATTTTTGGTGTAATCATTCTCTATTCTCTACCACCAGGACACACACACACATAATCTAGCTAATTCTCTGCCCAGCGTAGATTCCAGAAAACATAGCTGGCCAACCTTATTTGAGCTAAGCACAGGTTGCTACGTGGGATGCATGAGCATGAATTTGAGTGTGTGTTTGTCAATGGTGACTGCATCCAAGGGCAACACCTAAAGCAGAACGGAATCAATATTCAGCAGAGTCATTTCTTTGGCAGCTGAAATGAACCTGCAGGAATCTTGCTGTCACTGATACACTCTTGAATGCCTGCAACTGTAAATTCACTCACACACCTGCATAATTCAAGAGAAATAATTCCCTTGGCTTTGGAATACATCCCCCTCACAGTGGGTTGGATAACAAGCCTTAAGGGGACACAACGATGAGTAATGAGAGATTGAGAGAGTTGAATCCAAGTGATATTTACAGGAATCTTTAGTGGGCAGAGTGTAATTACAGGATTCAGCTTACATGTTGCTCTCAATTAATCACTTTTTTTTGCCACCTCCTATCTCCTTCCTTTGTCTCACCATCATCAGACAATAACCCCCTTTTTATCTGAGTAGCTAGAGAATGGAATGCTTTGATTCATCAAATATTCCACAATAGTTTAATAGTTAACTTTGATTCACAAGTATTCTGCATTTTACTGCAAGTCATTGGAAGTAGGTACCTGGATAAATCACAAAGATATTCAAGGTCTTGTAACAGCAGGGCCATTATTAGGAAAACCAAGTCTCTGCGTAAAGTGTTATATGCACAGGAAAAGAGTTGAAACTGTTCTGACCAATAGAAATTACTAATTTGGAAAAAAATCTTATTTGCTTGTATTTAGTTTGTCTGTGTCACTCACTCAGAAATGAACTATGAATGAACCTTCTCTCTATGCAATTTAGTTGATGTTACTTGTTTGCTAATCATATAAAATAGGAATTTATTTTCAATTAAGTGGCTTTTCTGTGACAATAATCAGTCTATCATTTCTTTTGAATTTTCAACTGAAGTGTTCTTGTCAAAAAAGGAAGCCATTGTCCAGAATGGGGAATCATTGT
This sequence comes from Pteropus alecto, assembly GCF_000325575.1. NCBI lineage: Eukaryota > Metazoa > Chordata > Mammalia > Chiroptera > Pteropodidae > Pteropus > Pteropus alecto. Next base: position 26,865,238 of record NW_006442484.1, read on the forward strand.
CTCTTTCCGAGATTTTCTTGGCTTTTGTCGGAAATATGTTCCTGACCCAGCTCAACCCCACTTAGTTTCTCAGAGAAGATGAGCTCATATCCTGGTGGGGTGGTGCTCTGCATGGTACAGTCCCAATAATCTGACCATGACTTGTGTATAAAATGAAGCTCAGAGTTTCAGATTGTACAGCTAGCTAACAGAGAAGAGTACTGTCTGTGTGGGGAACACTACATAATTCATATTTCCTTCAAAAAACTAAAGTCATATTTTTTCGATGTGTCAACAATGATGACTGAAAGCAGATCTCAGAGTTTGCACTAAACTGGAGGGGGGGCAGGGAGAGAGAGAGAGAGAGAGAGAACAAGAGAGTGAGACAGAGAGAGCAGGAGAGCAAATGAGAGACTTCTCATAGATCGAGCAGGGAGAGTGATATTCTCAGGAAATGTACATAAACCAAGTGCACAGTCCTTGGAATGTAATAGCAGAACCTAATGATGTGAAAGAAGCAATAGTGAGAGGAAAATGTGAACAGAAATTATTCTTGGCTAGATAGGAAAATAAATGAACTGAGTGCACCGAGAGCATCTAAACATCGTGTAGACAAGAAATCAAAGACACACACTGAGCGAGAGAACAGGCAGGAAGAAAAAGGTACTGTTCCCAGAGTTATTTGGTGCCATGTCTAGAGTGCCATATTGAGACTCTTTCTTTCTGTCATTATTCTGCTGTGATCCAGTCAGCATAACATCAAAGATGTAAATCTCAATTTATCCCTATGCCGAACACACCTCACACCTGCCAAAATACAAGGTGAAAAAAATGAGCTCTATGCACAAAATGTTTTTCTAAATCCATTAAAAATAGGCAATCTAATTCTATGATCCTTGAAGGAAAACAGGCGGCAGGTGGCTGCCCTTCTCTCAAGAAGGCGAGAAGTTTGAAACAGGGGTTAGAAGAAGGAAAGAAGGTGATTCATCCTCTTCCTCATTAGGAGAGTAGTTCTCTAAATGATTTCTCTCTCACTGCTTCCCAGAGTTTAGGGATTTTGGCAATGTCACCTGGTAATACCGATAGGAGCCGAATCACAGCACTTCACTCCCCTAATGATCTTGTTTTCTCACCAGGCTTCTGGAGGATTGAATGGACATGTTTCTGAATGGTCTAGGTTGCCTTGTCAAGCCAAGGCTGGGACAGTATCTCAAATGGGCTCAAGGGAAACGATATCCACCTATCCTGCATTAATGAGCACACATTGAGAGAAAGAACTTTTTCTCATTGTTCCCTCTGGGACCACACAGAATTCCCAGTATTTCATGAAGAACTCCAAGATGCTCCAAGGCAGCTGCTGCGTCTCTCCTAGAGAGCGCACACTTTCTCTAATAAGGCTCTTCCAACTCTCTCTCTCTCTCAAAAAAAATAAATAAATAAATAAATAGATAGATAGACAGATACTTAGATAGATAAATAAAGGCCCAATATAGGCAATCTTGCCAGAGAGAAAATAAATCAGGTTGGATGCAGAAGTTGCAACTAGGGTGGTAAATTTGAAATCACTATATGTAACACTAGTTTCTCTGAGCAGAATCAAATGCAATTTCCATGGTGAGATCTCAGTTATTTAAAAAAAAGAAAGAAAAGAAAAGAAAAGAAAAGAAAATGCGTCTAAGAAGTAAAAAAAGAAAGAAAGAAAGAAAGAAAGAAAAGAAAGAAAGAAAAAGAAAGAAAGAAAGAAAGAGTACGGAGAATGACTGGACACTCCAACAACACATCGGTAGCATAGAGCTGTTCCTATTAAAATCTGAAAATACTCTTATTAAATGGAGGCAGAAAGATTATCAGGAAAGGCTCCCTCCATTGCTTTTTAGGAAGTGTTACAAAATGGCGAGGACATAAGCCATCCCAAATTATAGACTATCGTGCTGACAGCTGTAGCATCATTGGCTTGCAAAGACCTCATTGAATGCGACAGGCTGGAAATCTATGTGGTATAATGAGGCACATACACGGTATTTTCAAAGGTGCTAGCAGCTACTTCATGGCTCTTTTCCCTGAAGGCAAGTAAGCTTCCCAAGTTCATCTGTCTATTTTCATATATTCTCTTTTTCTTCATTGTTCTTTTCCCTATATCTAATGCACTGACATTCAGTGGGCTGTGTCAGATTTCAAATATATACATCCCTCTAGAAAATAAAAGACACTTAGACTTCTTGACCATTTAAATTAAAAGTGAACATATTACTAGAGGATACATGATCAAAATAGTTGTTTTCTAAAGATAATCTCATGTAAGATTTATAGCTTGCTTTATTCAGGAATTATACTTTGCTTGAAATAATTAATTTTATCTTGCATCAATACTTTAAATTTTTTAATTAAAATAACAAATCATCAAGGTTCATATGAGACAGGTATCTATGATATTTCTTATTTTAGAAATGAGCAATATAGAATAAGATTGAAGCTGTAAATAAAAAGGATGGTGTGGACTGAAAGGGGATTATATAATTGAGATGTCCCAGTTTTCTGCAGAGACTGACCTCAATTACACACAGGTTGAAGTATCAGAATTTGCAGATTCTCTGACACACAATTAAGAAAAATGTTATAGCTAAAATGTAAAAAATGTTATGTACAGATATGCAAAGAAAGATAAGCCATGAAGTTTATGTTTTTATTTTATAGATGATCTTTCAAGCATATTTAATCATACAATTCTATTGTTCAACAAACTAGTTTTATTTGTCAGATGATTCTACAACAGACTATAATTTTTTTTTTCAAGTAAACTTTTTTTAGTCATCCAAACAACCAAGATGTCAACCATGCAGTCATTTTCTATTTATTTGTACAGTAACTGGTAGTTGAAAGACCCATCTTGCATTGCTGGTATACTCCCATACTTTCTGAGGGCGGGGAAAGCAGGACTTAGCACGATGAGCAAGGAATTCTGAATTAGTAGACCCGAGTGAATAAGATATTTCCTGCCCTTTTCAGCTGCAACATAAGAATAATATTTCAGTTTTTTCAGCTATAAAATGGGAATCATAACCCCTTTCTCAAGGAGTGCCGGCTGTGAGAATCTGAGAGATGTTCTCCGCTTTATTAACTCTCTTCCTCTTATCCTTTTCTTCCTCTTCCTTTCTGTTGTCACTCTTGCTCTTTTGCTCTTGTATTCACCTTTGAACCAATATTTCTGAGGGCAGCAGTGGGGTTCATTACGGGAAACAGTCAGTTACTACTTTCTGGCCCAGGAAAGGAGACTTGCAGTGAGTGTATGTGGATAGGTGGGATAGGAGAATAAACACAGAATAACAGCTATTTCCTCAGGAATTCTTTCTGCTAATACATCCCCTGATTGTTGATGCCTAACTCAGCCTAATCCCATGAGCTTGATTGCTCCATTCACTCGAGGTTCTGATAGACACTGGTTTAGCTCCCTCAAGCATTGGTTATGCTAAGTCTTCCTGAAGATTTCTAAGAAAATATAGAACACAGCTAATGATATTTGAAAGAAATATTGCAACTTCCACCCTCTCACCTGCAGTGCAAGAGACACAGTCAGAATTGCAATGCACATAGGTCTCTTATTAGCTATGATGAAATTATTCTAGGGATAAAGTAATCTTATCATCATCATCATTGTTAACATTTTACTAAGTCCTGGGCAATGTGCTAAGCACACAACACTCAATATATTATTGAATACATCGACGTTATGAGATAGGAAGTACCATCATTCCCACCTCACAACTGGAGAAGCCTACATTTTCCCCAGGGTCACACAGGGTAAAATGTGATCCCAAGCGATTTACCTTTAGATCCAGCACCTTAAACCACAGTGCTCTTAGCAACCATGAGCTTTTCTTTTGTTCAGAACAATTGTTCTGCTCACTTCCCACTTCTAGACTACAGCAATTGTAATTCATACTGAACCATTCATTCCCAGTCTGTTTGCATTACCTAAGGCACCTGGCCAACTTTGGAGCCTGTTTATGGCCCCTAGCCTCAGTGATGCCAACTTTACTCTCATTTCTTGCTTTGCTGTTTTTCCTAAAGCTTGCCCTTTCTTTGATTCCACCTTTCTGAATCTTTTGCTCGTCTCTGTGCCCTGAGAAGAGACCTAAGATTCACCTTACCTCCTTTCTTCAAATGGAATCTTTTTGTAGTGCCTTTGTCACTGTTGGCTCCTGCTCTCACCCCGGGTCTCCCCTTTCCTTCCCTTTTAACTAGGCTTCTGACATCCTCTGCAGTAACAATGAAAGACTGAGAAAGCACTTGGGAAATTACAAAGCACTGTAAGAATGTTAATTATTAATAATTAATTAAAATGCCATTATTTCAAGAAGCAGTATAGTATGGAATACAATAAGCATGTTTATCGATGTCAGCCTGAACTAAGTTTAAATTCTTGTATCACCACGTCTTGAATGCTTGTACTAAAGTCTGTTACCTAAGGCTTCTGAGCTTCAGTTTTCTTATGTCTAAAATCAAGATAATAATGCTTACTTCATAGCACGGTTGTGAGGATTAGATTTGAAATATGATGCTAGTAATAACCAATGTTTATTAGTGCTACTAAGAAGCTAGAGCTATACTATGGAATTTGTGTGGAAGCCCTAACCCCTAATGTGATGTATTTGGAAATAAGGACTTTAAAGAGTTAATTAATGTTAAACGAGTTCATAAGGGTGGAGCCTTGATTCAATCTGATCAATGTCCTTATAGGAAGAGACTCCCCTGCTATGTACTGCACACAAAGAAGAGGTCATGTGAGCATACAGTAAGATGGCAGTCATCTGCAAGCCAACGCAAAGGTCTTCACAAGAAGTCAAACCCACTGGCTCCTTGATTTTGAAATTTCTATCTTTGAAACCATCTGGTCTATGGTGTTTTGTTATGGCAGCTGGAGCAAGCTAATACAACACCTATATGTATCACTTCATATAAGGATAAATGGTAAGGCCTGTAATTATCCTTGTTTACAAAAAGAAAATTGAACCTTAGCGGTATTAAGTAAAATGTTTAAGGCCCCATGAACTTAGTGCTGTCTGACTCCACACAAGGATTTAGTCACCAAACCAGTCTGCATCTATATCTACTACAATACACAAAGTATCCTGCATCGTTCAGAAAAGATGTCTCCCCTCCTCATATTTGGCCCAGATGTGTCTGCTGGCCTTTTACAGAAACTAGAAAGTTGGCATTTTACCAATGCAACTTTGAGGCTTCTAATAAGAAATCTTCAACTCTCTTTGTATTTCCAAAAATTATTTCATGTTGGAAGTATTGAGACAATAAGGGGTTTTCTTTTGGACTTAAGAACACTTTAGAAAATATTTTTAAAAAGTAAAATTCCAAATAATTTTTACAAATGTGTACACATATTCCTAAGATTTTTGAATTAAAAAAATATATTTACTGCTATTTTTTGGCATAGTTTTTTTTTTTTTTAGATGAGATTCGATACCATGGATAATTAATCTGCCAACATGTAAATCGAAGTGTACTTTAACCGAATGTCAGACATCGCTCAGCTTGGCTGGTGCTCTTTAAAACATGTGTTCTTGTCAGATAACTCAAAGCAGTAGTACTCAATAAATATTCTGCAATGATATATGTAGTATATTTGCCTAGATATATAATCTTTGAAAAACAATATGTCACATCTATATTATCAAAAAGAATTGAAGAAAAGTAATTTATAATATAACTGATATTTTAATATAATTTTAATAGAAAACAAAATGAAACAGATGTTTTTACCTCCACATAGAATTGTTATGAATTTGACCGATAAAAATGTATTGAATCAAAGAATAAAATCTCATAAAGGAATTCCTATGAGTGATAGCATTTTCTAAAATAAAGAAAAACTTTTAGTAAAAGTTCCAGAATTAGCAAAGAACAGTAAAACCACAAGGTAACTCATTTCTTAATTAGTAGACGTGGATAAAACTAAGCAAATCACTACCATTCTCTGCCCAACCTCCTTCTCAAATGAAGGTGGACTGTTTTTCTTGTTGGTGGATGAAGACTTAGAAGCAAGAGCAAAACCAGGCAGGGATATAGCAGGCAACTTTTTCTAAGGAAGCCCCAGGGTAAAGGTGGGTTATTCTACTGAGGTCATGAACCGATAACCAACTAATCAGGATATTCCTGGAATTGCTACTGCAATTCCTGAATTGCTACTGGGATCCTAGAAATCCCAGCCAGTCACAGGACCCAGAATTGTCCCCAACATTATTAACCTGGAGCAGATAACTAACTTAAGCTTGTGCCATACTGCACCTGGGACCTGGACATATTTGGATTGTGGATCTTGCATTTGAGCCACTGGAACCATTACTTCCTAGCAAGCTGTGCAGGTTTACACTGGTCATTTTATTAATTTGTAATAATACCACTCAGCATTTTGCACATTAATAGATCTTTTTAGACCCCATTTCTCAAGTTATGGTGGAGTTTTATGTACAATCTTCTCTCGATTTGCATGTAATTTCATTCTTAAAAAACTCAGTGCATATTAAAACAATGCAAAACATTGAAAATATGTGTCAATTGAAGTTAGGTTCTAGGTTCAGGTAACTTTTAAGAGTTTATTCCCTATATAAATATCTGGCAATAACATGAAAAATTATGTGGGACCCAAAATAATTCTTTGTTGGGTGGGATTATCCCCACACATTGCTGGATATGTAACATCCCTGGCTCCTAACCACTAAGTTCGAGCAGTTTTTTCCTATAAACCTCTGCCCCTCGCATTGCCCCTATCAATTAAAACGCTTCACAGAATAGATGAGACCACTAGTAAATGTTAAACACATAGGCTCTGGAGTTGAAAAGAGATGGCTTCCAATTATAACTTGGACTTTGAACAAGTTATTCAAAATTAAGACTGGTTTGAAGTTCAACTCTATATTAAAAGTCTCTTGAACTACTTGAACCAAATACAGCCTTTCTTACCTAGAAACTAAATCACTTTTTCATTTAACAAATTTCATGAATATTTATTATGTTCTAGGTAATTTAATAAACATAGAGAGAGGTGAAATATGAGATAATATATCCTTCCTTGCCTTTGGAAAGGAGCAGGAATAGGGAGAGAAACAGATATGTAAACTTATTATTGCAACAACTGAGAAAAAATTTTGTTACTCTGGAGTTGCTAGATTAAAAAATATCCAAAACACCCAGTTATATTTGAATTTTAGATAATCAATAATTTTTTTTTTAGTATCAGTATTGCCCGTGCATTGGAGTATATTTGAATTTTACGGAAATTCCCAAAGCATGGAATACTTACACTGAAAAATTACTTGTTGTATATTTGAAATTCAAATGTAATTCGGTGTTTTGAACTTTATCTGGCAACCATAGTAGCAGTTGATACAATAATATATTATTGTCAACTCATTCCCATGCTTTGTTAAATACTTCAAAATAATTTAATCATTAGCATATATAGAATCTTAAGCCTAATATATCTTTAGAGAGAGAGGAAAGCTTATCTTTAAAAAATACTTCATTTACAAATAAATCAGCTTACTGAGCAATTGATAGACAGAAAAACTGAACTTGGAATTTTAAAAAGATGTCATTTTATTAAAAGCCTTTATTTTTAAAATTTAAGCTGTATTTCTTAATCTTGGGACCGAGGCTGGGTTTTATGATCCCTTTGAAATAGCAAGCAACATTTCTTGAATCTCAATACTTTTCTGGAGAATAGGATCACAGCAGGATCACAGCATTTGTCAGATTCTCAAAATCTTAAAAACCAAATTCAGAATAGCCAAACTCAAAACAAAGTTCAAAAACAACTGAGAGAATGAAACAAGGAGCTCTCTCGTTCTCTTTCCCAAACATACATTTTCCAAGAATTTCACTCCTTCTCCTGAAATTTTTTATTCTAGAGAGAGATCACATAAGTCTTTGGGAGGACCAGATAAAGGATAGCATGTTCCACATGACTAAACCACTTTTTCTCTAAATTTCCTTTTTTAAAATCTCTATGCTAGATTAAATAAAATAAAGACAATACAAATTGATAATTTTATTATTCAAGCATTATACCATATATGCCACCTAAGCCTTTATTTACTACCTCTGTCCTCAAATATTTTTTTCTTTTTCACTTTCTTTTATTTTTTAAGGAGAGACATTACTGTTGTTTATTAATCAGCATAATAACTAGTCTGTCAGGATGTTATGATCTTGGAATGATTACTATTTTACTCTGATAATAAAAGTTTTCTCACAAAAATTGTTCTAGTCACCATTTGTTAATTTTATTCATTTGGAAAATGGGACAAATAGTTCCAATTCTGAGGGTGTCTTAGTTCAGGCCACTATAACAGAAAACCATAGACTGATTGACTTAAACAACAGAAATATATTTCTCACAGTTCTGGGTTTGGGAAATCAAAGACCAAGGTGCCAGCCAATTTAATTCCTTGTGAGAGCACTCTTTCTGCTTTGCAGATGGCCATTTTCTTGTATCCTCATGTGGCAGAGAGAGGGGAAGCAATATCTCTGGTATCTCTTCATTTAATGGCATTAATCTCATCATGAGGGCTCTACTCTCATGACCTAATTACTTCCCAAAGGCCCCATCTGCTAAGACAATCACACTGGAGATTAGAGTTCTGACATACGAATTTGCAGGGGGGACAGAAAGATTCAATTCCTAGAGGAAGGCTACTGTGTAACAAATATGTAAAAGGGTCTTGTAAACTCTAAAATATTACATCAACTGAAAGCGTTGGGACTATAAGGCATGAATAAACTCACATATTTAATACTAATAATAAAAGGAGCTAACCTTCATTAAGTGCTCACTTCATGCAAGTCATATATACATTATCTCATTTAACCTTCAGACAGGTCTATAACACCACTGTTATTATTTCTAATTGAAAAGACCAAAAATAGTAGATTGATCATTGGTCTTTGGAAAGGACAATAAAGTAAACAAATTTTTGACATGCTTGATCAAGAAAAAAACACAGAAAATAAAAAAATATTAGGAGTGAAAATATGACAAAAATTGCAAGATAGTAGAGATGAGAAACTTGAACTGATTGCTGTTCACTTTTAAATCATCCACTAATGAAAATGGACCAGATGACTTTGCCGCTAGATAAAAATTATCAAATTCAAGTGGTAGAGGAAATAGAAAAGAAATAGGGAATAAAATGGACCACATTTCTAACAGTAGTTAGATTTGGATAAGGGAATGGGAGTGGCTGAGGGGGTCAAAGGAGATCTATCCCATTTCAGTCCCTATGCATTAGAACTCGTTCACTCTGTACAAGCTTTTTAATCAGGGATATATATGCAGATACCAGCTTTAATTTTTAAAACACATATAAAGAGTTTGGGCAGCACTGCCATGTAAAATTTTAGTTTTAGCTTTCTTCTAGGACAGCTACTAAAATTCTAAAAAATACCTTAAGTAAAATGAGAAATAGAAAAATGATTGCAACACAGTTCACAATATGTGAAAACAAATTAAATCCCTTTTACATACAAGCAGCAGAAAAACTTGTATTTTGTTCCAATTATTTGAATTGAGTTATGTCTGTCTGAGACTAGTTCATATGTAAAAACATTCTTTAATGAATAAATTCCTCAAGATCTGCCAGAATTGGCAGCTTTGAAAATAAAATCACTCTGTCCTGCAAATAATTATTTAGTGTTTATATGTTCTTTTTTTCTCACCTTTACAAAATGCACTTTATGATGACTTTATAAGATAGAGAGCAGTTAATTGTATATTTACAAGGTGCCTTCAAGAGAGGTGCTGAATTCCCACTCTACTCTTCACCATCAATTTCTGGTAGCTGTAAGAATAACTTTTCTTTGCACAACCCTTATATTTTACAGGTTTTCTGTTAGCAGTCACTGGCTGTTACAAGCACAAATGAGTAGAATCACTTCAGGTGGGATTTGGGGGTTTGTTTTGGATGGGGAAGATACTATCTCAGTCAAGGTTCAAGTAACCCTCTTTGGAAGACAGCTTTTCCACCTTCATAATCTATAATAACCCAGTTAATTAATTAGCTTGTGTGAACTAACTGTCATTAGTGTTCATTGGAGGCCAAAGGATAATCACACATTGACAGTTGAGTAGTAAAAGGAAAAATATCGATTAAACACTTAAACAATGTGCCAAATATTTTCCATGTATATTCTTACTTAGTTCTCACAATAACCTACTAGAAAGGATTTATTCTACTTTTTTTTTTTTTTAATAGACAAGCAAACCGAGGCACAGAAAGGTTAAACAACTTGATTAAGGTCATATAATTAATAAGTTGGAATCTGAACCCTCCAGGCAGTCTAACTCTAGAAAACTCTACTTACAGCTCTCTTAGTCAGCATACATCAGAATAACATTGTTACATAGTAAAAAGAATAATTCTCATCCTAGTTCGATATATCTGTATGTCTGTGTTCCGATATGATTACATTTCAAGATTACTACAAGTTCAGATTAGCTTTGAAGACAATGAATGCAGTAGAATAGTCAGAAAAATCAGTACCAGGTGATATTAATTGAGCCTCATGAGTTGTGACAGTCAACACAATACTGTATGTGAGGCATTAGCTTACTGGAATGTACATATAAACTTCCTAGCACCCTGCCATCCTATATATTTTCCATTTTGCTCACCTCATTTCAGATGGGTTCATTTTATTAGGGGAGATACCTAAGTACGTAATCAATAATGTGAAAATAAAAACTAGCAGCTCTCTAGATTACAAAAGTTCTTGTGTATCCCATACTTGTGCCCATAGACACACAGAACCCACTGCAAAAACATTAAGACAATGCATATCGTGTAGAAGAAATCTCCCAATTAATAGCATCACCTCTTCAGCGCCAGTCAGGAGGGGAACAATTAAGTTTATCTGGAATGCTGATGGATGGAATGACTCATCTAAGAAAACCAACAAGGGTCCCAACGCCTTTCAAGTGCATTTACTGACAGTACTAATGTTAATATCGAGACTTCTTGTGGAAGTTCTGTTTTAAGATGACAAGTAAAAAATGGTATGGAATGAAAACAAGCCTTACATTTTAAGAATTTTGGAAAATTTTTTCAAGAAGATGAATTTTAAATTATGACTTCAGGTCAGCAAATCAAGGTTTGCCTTCCAAAGAATGTAGAGAACCCAACAGACAATATTTCACCTTTTACATGTATGCATGTGCTTTTGAGATGTGTATAGAGTATGTGGGTCTGAAAAAAATTTCTAAGAGAGGAGAGGAATAAACTTGACCAACTCAGGGAAGCTATGGCATAAATATTACAAAACTAAAGATAATATGATCAATAATTCTCTAAAATAAGTAAGAGTACATTTCATACTAAGGTACACAATACAAACATACTCCCTGAAATGTAGATCTTATTTACAAATTCAACTTGAACACAATTGAAGGCAATTGACTTGAAGTTAAAAAAAATAAATAAATTATGAATCGGTTTGGCCTCCAAGTAGAGTCTATGGCACCATAATAAAAATGGCAGTGCTACCAGAGTGAAATTTTGCATTTGAGGATGACATTGCTGTCATCTAAATGTGTAGGGATGGCTGAGAGGACTTTCCACACTGTAAATACATATGGCTCAAATTCCAAACTCTACCTATTACTATGCACCTTTGGTTCAGACTGAGTCACCATTTTTTCCTTGTACCTCTCCTGATCTCACCCAGAATCAAACTCTGCAGTTGCAGGTGGTCTGATCCAGACCTATTGGGAAAGCTCAAGGCCATTGCTATTTCCAATGCCAAGAAACTTCCCAAGGTAGGGCAGCCTAATACTCTTACTGGTCCCCTGACTCTACTATCAGCTCTCTCCAATTCATCTTCTATTCTTGTTGCCAAAGTGATAGTTTCAATATGAAAAATCTAACTGTGAAACTTTGGCTTAAAGCCCTTAAAATGTTTTTCTAGTGTCTACAGAGTAAACTGTAAACTCCTTTACTTGACATACAAAGAACTTCAAGATCTGGCCACTACCTATATGTCAAGTCGCATCTATCATTTCCTGCCTTGGTCTTTGCAAGCCAGCAGTATCAAACTACTTAGAGTTCTCTGAATGCACCAAGCTCTGTGTTGGCAACCTGCCTTTACACATGCTCTCCCCAGAACAGTCTCCCTTTCTTTTGTGCCTGGCAAACATATTCATTCTTCAAGCCTCTTTTCGAATGCTACCTCTTTGAAGTCTTTCTTGTCTCCCCCAAGCAGGCTACTATGTCACTTCCCTGGTGATCTGACTTGAGTTTGTACATACATCTTTAAAGGAATCATCCTATTGTTTGATGACACATCTCTCTCACCTTTGCTTAAATTACATGAGGGCAGAAACCACATCTTTCCATTTTTTATCCCCAGCATCTTGGATAATGCCTAACATAGAGTGAGGCTTAATACATGTTGCAATACATGTTGTTGAGTGAATGAATGAATGAATGAATATGACATAGACATTCTCCTCAAATGAAAAAGAGAACAGTTCAATCAGCAGAAATAATTCAGACTTTAAGGACTCGATAAGAGTAAACAAGGAAATTCTTCCCATGACTTAGTTGGGCCAGTCCCTTGTGCTCTTCTCAGCAAACTAACTAATAAGAGTGAGCATTTTATAAAAGACTGACAGACCCATTATAACTACTCAGCAGCCATTTCTTTGCAGTGAAGGTTTTGAGGGATATTTTCCACTCAGCCTGTCCAGTCATCTAATAAAGTCACCAATAACTGACTACTAATATCAACTAGTAAATGCACATTCTCTGTGTGATCTCTGCTCTCTATCACCTTAGCAGTAAATAAGCACGGTGATTAAGAGTACACACTCAGGTGCCTTACATTGAATCTGCCACATACTTTATGCCTCTGTATGAATCTGTAAGTTAGAGATATTAATAGTACCAGCCTTAGAGGGTTGTTATGAAGATTAAATAAAATGTATGTGTGTGTGTGCATGTGTGCTTAGAATAATGTTTGTCACATAAGAAGCTTTAAATAAGTTTAGTTATTATTATCACATTTTTTAAACTACTCTATTCTTCCTGACCTTCATGCAACTTGGTTACAGTAGGCCTGCCTTGCATTGTCACAGAGGCCTTAAATAAATCCAATCTCCTCACATATGAAAGCAACAAATTATAATCAGCCACAGATGCCCAAAGCTACATGTAACAATTGCTCAGGATCCTGTCCCTCATTCTCAGTAAGCTGCTACTCTACTTTGCACTCTACCTGGCCTCAAAGCCACAGCTGGATCTGGCCACTGGGTGATTGGAGTTTGTATTTGTATTGTGTCTTCTTAGAATGCTAATTAAAACTTTGCTCACAGATTCTGCTGCGGCTTGCCCTCTGGCTCTCAAGGACTATTACCTCAGGTAGAACTCTCAATGGTGGTTGCTCAGAGGTCAGCCAGGATACCCCCATCATTAATACCAACTCCCCTGCACACTTGAGAGAAAGGGAAGGATCTCACAAAGAACAGTGAAACTTGGCTTGCAGGGCCCCCTGCAGATTCTTTAATGTAACTTGTAATCACAACCAACCTTAGAGTTGGTATTTACTTTAAAAAATAAATAAATAAAAAATAAAAACCTTCTAGGAAGGGCTAGAAACAAGTTAAATACTCTGTAGATATTGGGTGAAAATGACGTGTTTCCTTGGGTTAGATTTTTCTGGGCTTTTCTTCACTGTGGAAGTGGTAGAAAAGTTGAGAATATGAGCTTAGGAGAAAGTTCCAAGCTGGCCAAATGTTCTAACACAGTGCCACTTCTGCTTTAGCCTATGCTTTCAGCCAAATGGTCTAAAGTAATTCCTAGTTCAGCTCACCAAAGATCAAAGCCCGATAACTATAAGGAGAGTGCATATTGCATTGATCAGTGTTTACTCTTAGAATTTTCCTCATGAAACGGCAGCAGTGGGAGTCTCATGAAGAATTTGGGGGTTTTGGTGATGCCAGAAGCATGGCAGTGTGAGGGATCTCCCCTGATTTCTCTCCCTTTAAAGAGAGGAGAAGACAACAGCTACTGCTAGAATCTGCAATGGGGCATGGAGATAAGGTGCACCAGAAGAAAAAGGACTGCTGCATATATATAACCTTCCTTTAAATAAACTTAATGGTAACCACACACAAAATATCCAGAATTGAGACACATAACATAAAGCAAGAAAGAACAGAGGGAAAACCATAAAACACTACCATATTAAAATAACAAACAGAAACACAAGGACGAGGAAATAATGGAGACACTGAGCTACCGGAAAACAAAAGACAAAATGGTTATAGGGAAATCTCATATTTTAATAATTACTCTAAATGTAAATGGACTGAATTAACCAATAAAAAAGCACAAAGTACTAGATTAGATCAAAAATCAAAATCCAGCCATATGCTGCCTTCAAGAAACACATCTCCGTTGAAAGGACAAATATAGACTTAAAATGAAAGGGTGAAAAATGACATTCCAAGCAAATGGCATCCAGAGAAAAGCAGGTGTAGCCATACTTACATCTGACGAAATAGATTTCAAAATAAAAAAGTAACAAGAGACAATAATGGACACTTCATAATGATAAAAGTGACCATACATCAAGAAGACATAACACTTATCAATATTTGTGCTCCCAATCAGAGAGCACCAAAATATTTGAAGCAATTACTAACAGAACTAAAGGGAGAGACCGACAAAAACACAGTAATAGTAGGGGACCTAAATACCTACTGTCAGCTATGGATAGGTCATCCAAACAGAAAAGCAATAAGGGAATATTATTTTTAAATGACACATTAGACAAATTGGACTTAATTGACATTTACAGAGTTTTCCATTCTTCTCTAGTTCACCTGGAACATTCTCAAGGAATGCTGAGACACAAAACTAGCCTCAACAACTTTAAGATTGAAATCGTACTAAGCTTATTAACTGACCATAATGTTTCGAAACTGGAAATCAACAGTAAAAAGAAAGTGGGAAGAACCACACATTCATACTACTAAACAACATACTACTAAAGAACAACTGGGTCATAGAAAAAATAAAAGGAGCAATCAAGAGATACATAGAAACAAACAAGAATGAAAGTACAACATATCAAAATTGTTGAGACACAGCAAAAATGGTAATAAGAGGAAAGTTCATACCGTTAGAGACCTATCTCAGGAAACAAAAAAAGATCCCACGTAAACAACCTAACATTACATCTTTAAAAAACTAGAAAAAGAAGAACGAATGAAGCCCAAAGTCAGCAGAAGGAAATAAAAATTAGAACAGAATTAAATAAAATTGAGAACAAAAGGACAATAGAAAAAATTAATGCAACAAAGAGCCAGTTCTTTGAGAAGTTTAATAAAATTGACAAACCTCTGGGTAGACTCACTAAGGAAAAAAGAGAAAGAACACAAATAAACAAAATCACAAATGAAAGAGAAATTACAACAGATACAACCAAAATACAAAGGAGCATATAAGAATACTATGAAAAATTATATGCCATGAAATTTAATAACCTAGAAGAAATGGATTTCTTAGAAATATACAATCTTCCTAAATTGAATCATGAAGAACCAGAAAATCTAAATAGATTGATCAACAGCACAGAAATTAAATCATCAAAAACCTTCTCAAAAGTAAAAGTCCAGGACCAGATGGCTTCACTAGTGAATAATACCAAAAATTTAAAGATTTAATACTTGTTCTTCTCAAAATTTTCCAAAATATTGAAGAAGAGGCAATATTTTCTAACTCATTTTATGAAGCCAACATTACCCTAATACCAGCACCTGCTAAAGATAACACACAAAAAAAGAAAACAATAGACCAATATCTCATCATGAATATAGATGCAAAAATCCTAAATAAAATACTAGCAAATCGAATACAACAACACATTATAAAGATTACACCATGATCAAGCGAACTTCATCCCAGGGGCACAGGAATGGTTTGACATTTGCAAATTGATTAATGTGATATATCACATAAACATAATAAAGTATAAAAATTATATGATCATATCAATAGATGTATAAAAAGTATTTGACAAGATACAGCATTCATTTATGATTAAAACACTTAATAAAATGGGTATGTAAGAAAAGTATCTCAACATAATAAAGGCCATATATGATAAACCCTCAGCTAACATCATACTCGGTGGTGAAAAACTAAAAACTTTCCATCTAAGATCAGGAACAAGACAAAGCTGCCTACTATCACCACTATTATTTAATATAGTATTGGAAGTTCTAGCAAGAGCAATCAAGCAAGAGAAAGAAATAAAAGGCACCCAAATAGAGGAATGAAGAAGTCTAATTGTAGCTTTTTACAGGTAATATAATTCTTTATATATAAAACCCTAAAGACTCCACTAAAAAACTATTAGAAATAATAAACAAATATAGTAAAGTTTCAGAATACAAAATCAATGTTCAAAAATCCATAGCATTCCTATACTCTAACAATGAATTTTCAGAAAAAATAAATAAATAAAAAAAATCCTTTAGTAATTGTGAGAAAAAGAATAAAATACCTAGAAATAAACCTAATGGGGCATGTGAAAGACCTATACACTGAAAACGATAAGACATTATTAAAAGAAATTGAAGAAGAAACAAAAAAATGAAAAAATATTCTGTGTCCACATATTAAAGAATCAACATAGTTAAAACAACTTTATTATCTAAAACTTAATGCAATCCCCATCAAAATCCCTTCAACATTTTTTAAAGAAATAGAACAAAAAATCATCAGATTTGCATGGAAGCACAAGACCCCTGAAGAGCCAAAGCAATCTTGAGGAAAAAGAACAAGGCTGGAAATATCACTCTGCCTGGCATCAAACTATACTACAAAGCATCAATAATCAAAACAGCATGGTATTGGCTGAAAAAAAAAAAAAAGACATAGACCAATTAAACAGAATTGATAGTCCAGAATTAGCCTCTCGCATATATGTGCGAATGATTTTTGACACAAGAGCCAAAAACCTACAATGGAGAAAGAAAGGTCTCTGGTGCTGGAAAAATTTGAAGGTCACATGCAAAAAAATGAAACTAGACTGCTATCTGTCACCATACAGCAAAATTAACTAAAAATAGACCAAAGACTTGAATATAAGACCTGAAAAAGTAATTTGCATGGAAGAAAACATAGGTACTAAACTCATGGACCTCAGATTTAGAGAGGATTTTATGAATTTGACCACAAGAGCAAGAGAAGTAAAAGCAAAAATAAGTGAATGAGATTATATCGAACTAAAAAGCTTCTGCACAACAAAAGAGACCATCAACAAGACAAAGAGGCAACTGCACAAATGGGAGAAGATATTTGCAAACAACACTTCTGATGAGGGGCTAATATACAAAATATAAAAAGAATTCATACAACGCAAAAAAAAAAAAATAAAAAACAATCTAATTAAAAATGGGCAGAGGACCTGATCAGATACTTCCCCCGAGAAGACTTACAAATGGCCAACAGACATGAAAAGTTGCTCAGTTTCACTAGCTATTAGGGAAATGCATATCGAAACCACAATGAGATACCACCTCACACCTGTAAAAATGGCTATCATCAACAGGACAAGTGATGAATGTTGAAGAGGTTGTGGGGAAAAAGGAACCCTCATACACTGCTAATGGGAATGTAAATTGGTATAGCCGTGATGGAAAACAAAATAGAGATTCCTCAAAAAACTAAAAATAGAATTATCATATGACCCAGCAATCTCTCTTCTGGGTATTTACCCCAAAAGCTTGAAAACATTTATCTCAAAGATATATACAACCTGATGTGCACAGCAGCATTGTTCATAGTGGCCAAGACATGAGAACAAACAAAATATCCATCCATAGATGATTAGATAAAGATATGGTACATATATACAATGGAATATTACTCAGCCATAAGATGAAATACTGCCATTTGCGACAACATGGATGGATCTTGAGATTATCATGCTAAGCGAAATAAGTCAGACAGAAAAAGTTGAGAACTATATGATTTCACTCATAATGTGGGATATAAAACTGAAAGCAACAAACATGACAAATAAGCAAAGACTCAAAGACATGGACACTGAATTAGTGTTTACCAGAAAGGAGGGGGGAGGTAGATAGGGGTTAAAGGAGACAACTATTTGGTGGCGAAAGGAAATTTGACTTTTGGTGGCGAACACACGTAGGACATATTATCGAATCGTACATTTGAAACCTATTTGATTTTATTGACCAATGTCACCCCATTAATTTTAATGAAAAAAATGAATTTGAGGGTTTTTAACTCAGCCAACTCAATTTTCAGATACGGCTATTATTTGGAAATTTAAAGGTCCATTTATTTGGCCCACAGACAGTTTACTCAGAAAGCTATCTCATTTCTGAGATGGTAAAACTTCATGTATGGAAACTACCTTACATGTATATACTATTGGATACAGATTCAGTTGCTCTGTTGGCTACTGCTGCTAAATCCTGGCATTACAAGTCTAGGTTGCATTATTTAACACTATTCTTAAAGTTTTTCATATAGACCCTCTTGGGCCTGATGTGACTATGGATAGGTGTTCAGTTAGCATTGCACAGGCCTGTATAAAATATATCCAAGAAGCAAGGCCCAGTGTAAGTTACAAATCTATAAATCCAGTTATGCACCAGATTGTTATAAACCAATTTCAAAACTGATACTTTGCATTTATCTTTAGAATTCTATATCTGAATATTTTTTTGTCAGTGCCTTAAAAACAAATGACCTAAGCAAGTTTCATTCTGAGCTTATTCATAACCTTCTAATATTTTGCCAAGGGACTAGTTTTCTGAACATTCGACGAGAGTTTTGTCCATAATTTATACCATCCTATCATACTAGATACTTAGTTTCAAATAATTTTCATGCATTGGAATTCCTCCAAGCTGAATCTAAAATGCAGTCATAAAACCTAAATGTTGGGAAAAATTGAGTAGAAGTGAGTATTATAACCTAGCAATACTAGACATCTTAATTGTTGCATAGTATTATATCTCATACAAAGTGGCCCAATACATACACATCCATTCCAAAATGACTCATGTAAATGTGATAAGAACAGGTGGTAATCTAATTGGAATTTAGAAATGAATTGGCTGGATATTGGATTGTACCTCATAATGGACAGGGTAAATACAGAAGAAAGTTTTAGCTAAACATTAACTAAAAATGAAATGGCTTCGGAGGATTGTAATCTAGCAATGTTCTCATTCAGCCCAAGGTTAAATTAAAAGTAGACAGTCAATAATCTTTTTGGTTTCTTCGAGGAATGTTTTCTCCAATAAGATTCTTGGCTGAAGTTCCTAATGTTTTCTCCTAAAGCCAGTCTTATTGCTAAAGTTAGAAAAACAAATTTGTCAAAACCAAGTCTTTGAATTCTGAAAATTAATATGATCTTATCTAAAAAGATGACTGTTTCAATAGATTCTCCACAAAGAGCTACCTTCTGGACAGGTTATTTACATGGAACAAGTTAAGACTTCAGAAGGAATTCAGCCATTTACCATTAAATAAAGCTATATTTTAAATTACAAAGATAACACAACTGTCTATTCATAAAAGGTACGTTTCTATACACCTCCTCATTACATAAAATCAAAATACAAAATGTCATAGATGAATTACCTGACAACTCAGTTGGAGTTAAAACTGTTTTATTTTTCTAAACTGTGGTAGGGTAGTGCCTAGATTGAAAGTCCCTGTCAAAAGAGACAAACTATGGTGAAACTGAAGACAGAATATTTGGGGCAATCTAGTTGAACCAAGCCTATGGAATGGCAACTAAATTCCTCAAGGGCCTAATTTAAAAGGGGACTAAACATCGAAATCCCAACTAGTCAACCTCTTAATCTGTTTACCCTAAATATAACTCAAATCAACATATACCAAACTGACTTCATTATTCTGCCTCCATCCTATTTTGTATAACGCTACTTTTCTTCTGGTTCAGTTATAAAGGTGTTACCAACTCAGATATATGTGAAACTTTAGTATACAATTAAAGTACACTTCTAGTCAGTATGAAAAGATGTTATTCAATAAACAGTGTCAGAAAATAATAAGACATTTGGAAAAAAAAAGAAAACAAAATTGAGTATTAACCTCATTTCCTAAATTCTTCAAAGAATTAAAAAGGAAATGTGTAATTTTGTTATTATCAAAGAATGAAAAAAGTCTTTATATGAAAGACTCTTAACTCAAACTACATTAAATTTTTCATGATCGATAGAGTGACACATAACTGAAAAATTATAACCAGCACATTTGAAATAGGTTATTTTTAATCTTTAATCTTTACTGTATAAAGAATTTTGACCCACAATTTATCAGGAAAATAGACAAACAGTGTGAATAAAGAATTCACATACATACACTCCCCTATAAATGAATTATAAACACATAAAAACATGCTCAAACACCCTTATAATTACATAAATTAAAACCAAAAACAATACTACTTTTTACTTAATAGTCTACTTAAATCAGTCTGTCTATAGAGTTTTTAGAAATCAGGGTGACCATACGTCATATGATGCACAACTCCAGGAGCAACCATTCACATAGGATTGTATGTTGTATATTATAGGAGACATAGGGAAGACAAGCTCTCTCAAATACTCACTGTTAACAATATTGTAAATGAATATACATTAATGTTTTGTATATCTAAACTTAGAACCTTTGTCATTTTTAGGAAATTATCTTCCTCGTAGCCACTGAGGACAGCCTTGCAGAGTGTCCCATTCTCATGGTCTATGGAATGAATGATATGCCCTCAGGAACTGGGCAAGTAAGTGGCTTGGATGGCTTCTCACACATGTATGCAAAGATTTTCATGCAAGGATGTTCATTGTTTCAAGATTTGTAACTTAAAAACTGGAGTGGAGGGGAATGTCATCCAATAAGGAATTTGGTTAAATTACTTAAGGTACGTTCATAGAATAGAGTAAGAGACAGTCATTAAAAGAATGAAGTAGTAGCTCTCCATAGATGTTGATCTGGGGAAGTCTCTAAGATATATTTTTATATTTTAATGAAAAAAGCAAAATTCAGAGCAGTGCAAATATATGCTCTGATGTATATTATCTGAGAGAGAGAGAAAGAGAGAGAGAGTGAGAGTGAGAGAGAGAGTGTTTGTGTTTAAGAAAATATAAGCTTTTAAAAAGTGAAGAACTTTTTCAGAAAAATAGCCAAAGGAATTATTGTCATTAAGAAACTGAGCTGAAAGGGGAACAGTAGTTATTCATCAGTGTACATATTTTATGTTCTTTGCAAATGTTTTAAGTACATGTATTATCTTTCAACAAAATAACTTCATGGAAAACAAAGGCATTTTTCACCATTCGAATTGAAAACAATGATATAAGATTAGTCACATTATGAGATCCTGAGGAAAAAGATTACAGAAGAGGTAAGATGCATTCCAGAGTTATCTCATTGAACTTGATTATCTTTCCAAAGAACATTGAAGCACCATTCCCAACAGCACAGGCTCAGACCAGTAATGAAGAGCCAGAGAAAAATTCATTAAAGTTAATGACTGGGCTCAGAGCAAGCTAAAGCAAATTTTAAAAATTGCTTTAATGTGACATTTCTTGTATGTGACAAACATGTAGTTCAGTCTTCTGCAATTCCAAAATCACAATTCGCTTGAATTCAGAATTTATATGATATACACACACACTCTTCTCTGATTGTAAGGTTTGATTTATATTCTTAAAGAACGCAGCATGGGATTATAATGTGCACCCAAGATTTAAAATTGCTGGATTACAAGAATCGTAAGCTAAGGACAAGCAGATTATTACCAGACATGCAGGTGTCTGTGTATGGGTGTGTGTCTATGGATTGGGGAAGGAAGAAGTTGAGCAGTAGAAAGAACTTTGCTAAGCAGAATAACTTCAATACTTGTTTCTCTACTGAGGAGGGGCATAAATTTTGTTGAACAAGAAATGAGAGGATTTCAAATTGCGCTAAATATCTATATGTAGAAAATTTGGCTGCAGGATTTCTTAGGGAAGTCAAAGGAAATACTAATCATATCACCATAGCAACAGTCTTCCTAATTCTGCTTCTGTCTCTTCACTTTCTAGCACTAGTCTTCAACATTCAAATTTTCATATGCCCCCTGTATAAACAGGCATGAGCCTCATCATAAAATAATAACCATGCTTTCCTATCTCCCCTATTCTATTAAAATCTGAGTGGACTATCTTTTAGGTTTAATATCAAAACCTCTCTTCTAAACAAGAGCTAACTGATCAGGTGAATTGAATCTACCCAGGGCATAGTCTTATAAAAAATCCTTTGCCCCTGAAAGGTAATAATTTTGCAGATCATGGTAGGCTGAAAATGTCCACTCCCCCACATCCTTGACCAATAGAGATTCAATTCCTAATCTCTAACCTATGAATATTACTTTGTGTGGAAAAAAGAGTGTGACCTTATATGGCAAAAGATGTGATTAAGTTAAAGATATTGAGAGGTGGAGTTTATCATGGATTATATCCAGGTAGGCCCTACATGCCATCTCAAATGAATTTATAAAGGAGAAGCAGAGGAAAATTAGACACAGACACACAAAAGAGGACGAGGAACCACAGAGGCAGATATTGGAGTGATGTGGTCACAAGTAAAAAAAACGCTAACAGCCACCAGAAGCTGGAAGAGACAAATAATGGATTCTCTCTTACTGCCTTTGTAGGGAATATGCTCTTTCTGATACTTAATTTGAGACTTCTAGCCTCCAGAATTGGAGAGAATAAATTCTTGTAGTTTTAATCCACCTATTTGGTGGTAACTTGTTTGAACAACTCCAAGAAACCAATACAGAGTTTGGTACCAGAAAGTAGAGTGCTTTTGGAACAATGCTTAAAAATTTTAAAGTGGCTTTGGAATTTGATAATGAATAAATGTTCAAAGAATTATAAGGTGCAAGATAGAAAAATTCTAAGTTGCCTTGAATAGATCATTGCTAAAAATATGGATATGAAAGGCAGTTGCTGATGAGGGCTCAGAAGGAAGTAAGAAGTACAATAGGGAAAGTTTCTATTAGAGAATACATATATTGTTATGAACAGAATGTTGGTAGAAATATAGATGTTAAAAGCAGTGTTGGCAAGGATTCAGAAGGAAATGAGGAGCTTGTTATTGAAAATAGGAGAAAAGGTGATACTTGTTATATAGTTGCAAAAATTTGGCTGAACAGCATCTTACAATTGTACAGAAAGTAGAATTTGCAAGTGATAAACTTAGACATCTAAGCAAAATGTTAAAGGTGTGGCCTCGATTATTCTAGCTGCTTATAGTAAAATGAGAGAGGAAAGAGATAAATTAAGGAAAAAACTGTTAAGCAAAAACCAAACAAACAAACCCAGCATTTTATAATTTGAGAAATTCTCAGCCTATTCAGATTGCAAATGATGATAAAATCGAGAGATTCATTGTTAGGAAAGCATGCTTAAAATACACACAACCTTTAGTTGAAGAGATTAGGTATGTGACTCATAAATCATCTCAAGGAAGCCACAAATCCAGATTATCCAGAAAAGATCTTTGGAGGACCCTCTTGTTAAATGGTGTGAATACCCATAACATACACAGAAGACTCATAAGTTTTTTGAGAATGTTATATCAGGAGAAACACTGTCAACTGGGACTGAAACAAATAGATAAAACAACATGAAAGAAGGCTGTTGGGCTCCAAAATTGTACAAGCAGGAAACAGGCTGATAAGACTATTCAGTTACAAACATGTGCTACGCATCAAGAGAAAGGAAGAATGACTGAGGGCGGAGCCATGGGTGCAGAGAACCATAGAGCTGAACCACAGAGGATTATTCTCAGGCCTTGAAACCTGATGATTTGTCCTGCAGTATTTTGAATGTGCTTGAAACTGGTATCCCCTTAATTCTTTCCATTTTCTCCATAACACTGTCCAAGAGGAGAGGCTATTGCTTGGAGGAACTTAAAGTCCTGAAAGAAGTTGCTGTGCAGTATTGACCCTATTAGTAGCTGATACCTACATGCGGCTTCTCAATTAATATGCCACTAAGCTTCTGTTCCTCTGTTCTCCTCACAGATCCCCTCCACTTCTCAAGCAAGCTCTCATCCCTTCCAGTAGTTAGTGCATTCATTCACCCGTTTGCAGCAGTGCTTAACTATACTCAAGTAAGAGATGTTTGTAGGTACAAACTATTTACTCTGTAGGTCTGTCTTGTATCTTGTTCACTGCTGTATTCCCAACTTCACTTAGTTAACAGGCACATAATCAGTCTTCGTCAAGTATTTATGAAGCAAATGATTCTGTACAATAGAACCAGGTCCTATTATGCTTCTCAAACTAGTGCAGGCAGCACTCTGAGGCTTTGCCACATGTTCTTAGACTTACAAGAGACAGGGGATAAATACATGCATTCACTGAAGCACAAAATTTACTTAACTATAAATCATTTAAAACATGCTGTAATGTTAAAACAAATTTTAGTCTGTTGCAGAAAAAGAAAGCAAAGTTCACATAAGGTTAAGTTAAAGGTGGTGTCTTCAGGCATCATTCTCCCTCACTTTCTCTAAGGATCTGGATTAATTCTCAGTTGTCCCTCTTATACTAGGTATTACCAGATGCCAGACAGAAAATACAGAAGACACTTATATTTATTCACAGATTAATACAGATAAATGTTTGTTCAAGTTCAAGAATGATAACCATTATGAGGTCATGTAAAGATTGTTTTCCCTGCTTCTTTCTAAAGCAAAACAAAGAGAATTAGACAATCTATAGGAACCATATAAATGCAGCTTTGCAGAGACAATAAAGTGAAAAACGCAAAGGCTTTTAATTTATAAGAGGAAATTTGGTAAAGAAATGCTTAATGTTTCATAAAATTAGTTACAGATGGTAGGACCTCCTAAGATCTCTTGGGTCAGTTCTCTTAATCCTATCCTGATATTCGAAAAATATATACTTCTATCTAGATTCAGGAATAATGTCTCAATTACTTGCTCTAAATTCTGTTCCAATGGTTACCCTGTTCTGGTACTCTCTGAACACTCTTCCTTTATTATGCCACATCAATGTATATGGCAAATTCCTGACTAAAAATTATTCCTCTGACATAATCTATGTGAAGCACAGTCATATGCTATTGGTCTCTCTTTCTTTGACCAGATAGCTTGATTCATTTTAGAAATGCATTGTGGAATTCTTTCTTTCTTTGCAAAAGCACTCAGATTGACTGTGAATTGCAGCTCTCTGCCATTCACACTTCATCTTCATCATTTCTCTTCATTGTTTACCAGTGATTTTAGAAAAGTTTCTACAGATCAAAAGGACCTTGTCTGTTTTTTGCAGCAGCAATATGATTATGACTCTTGATCATTAACCCTCAAGCATCTTGAGGATACACTTTGGTCAAGTTATAGTTATGTATCTTTTGTCTTGCCCGAGAAAATGACTTTAGGCAGCCCCTTTTCTTTCTAACTATTCTTGATTTCTGTGCATTTTTCATTTTAGATTTGTCTCCAAAATAAACCCACGCTTTCACATCTGCTTCATAATCTTTTCAATTTGCCCTCTGTGTTTGATCACGTTTACTCAGGATTTGACTTCCAATTGTCCTTTCTATTCATAAAAAATCAAGGAAATGTTAGCACTTGATGTTTACTGAATTCCTACTATTAAGAAGATCGTGAGCAATTTACTCTGTCTCGAAATGTATCTAAAAACAAATAAAATAGTTTAAATCCAGCACTTATCCAAACTACCTTTTGGCTATCTGCATACACAGCAGCGATGAAAGAAAACTGTGACTGTGCCCTTCAAAATTATATCAGGAAAAGAATTTGAGATGATTTATGACTTCTTGAAGCTGAGTGGCCTTGCTAAAATTCAGAATACAATCAAGAAACATTATCAAACATGGCGAGCAGTGCCTCGTACAATTTATTTTTTTTTTAAAAAGTAATGTAAAACTTTTTCATCTAGGACAAAAATAGAGAATCATGATACAAGGAATATACTTTAGAAATAATGGCTGACACAGAAAGCAGATGTCAAATACTTAAAGAGACCTATCTCCATCTGTAACCTGATGAGGTGTTAATTTACATAAGCATAATGTGGACAAGATTTGTGAACCACCAGGGATAAAGCCAAGTGACTTTTTGATGCATTTAACATAACTGCATAAATTAGTCTAAACAGCATTTATTTTTTTAAAAGAAAATTTCAATAGCAAACAGGGTAAAAGATCTTTTAATGGCCCTGATATCAGTTTAAAAAATGAGAGTTGTGTTCACATATTTATATTCAGTAATAATTTTGAGGAAACACAATTGGCAGATAGACATATTAACTGTTACATGTATTCATGACATCAAAGATGTATTTTTAAATTTTGTTTTTTAAAATTATTCTCAAAAGGCATGACCTAGGAAATTGAGACTATGCCAATGCACATACTAGCTTATTAGAATAAAATATATCATCATTTGGTTTTTAAAATTCAATCCAAGAAAAAAAAATAGACAAAGGGTTTGAAGTAACAATTCAGAGAGAAAATCCAAAACATGTAAAAATATGCTAAACTTCATTAATAATGAAAATTAAATCAACATTAAAATACCACTTTACACCCATCAGTTTTGTTAAATAGAATATTTTTTAAGTATTGGCAAGGTTATAGCAAAACTATTCTTAACAATACTAGTAGAAGTGTAAATCAATATACCACATCCAGAAGAATTTGGCAAAATCCAGTGATGTGGAAAAGATACATATCCTATGACCCAGTAGCAATTCCCCTCCTAGGTTTAAGAAGTGCATTAAAAAGCACAGAAATATTCAATGCAGAAATATCTGTACTAGTAAAAACATTGGGAAAATATTATATGTATCCTTACAATGAAATTTCACAAGGCAGCCAAAATAAATGCACTAAAACATCAAATATTAATATGGTTGAATCTCAAAAATGGAGTGAAAAAAAGCAAGATACATGCAGAACAATATGTAAGTATGCCATTCGCATTATTTTTAAAGTGTAAAAATATATTTGATTAGTGAATCTATTTAATATAAAGTCATAAACATAAATATAGGAGAATGATTACATTGGGATCAGGGGAAGGAAAGAAAATATGATGGATGAGGGATGCACAGGGAACTTCAACTGCTTTTTAAATGAATTGTTTTTTAAGCTCGGTGATTGGGTACGTTGGAGTTCATCATATTATTCTTTTTACTTTTTTTGGTACATATATAATAATTCATAAAAATCTGTTAAATCTAGTGTTTGATTAAACTGTTAAGATTAGTTTAATAAAGCTCAGTAAAAATGTCATGTCAGTTGCCAATATGTGACTTGATACCACTTTATTTTTTTGCTTTTTCTTTTACCATAAATGAATGCGTTAAGTGGAGATTAATTCATATGTTAAAAAGGATAAGTAAGAAAAGCTAAGTTCTATGTACAATGAGCATTCTTTAGCAAATCTCTTTATGCTAATTTAGATTGCAGACAAATAAACACATACCTGCTTTGACCATCAACCTCTTCTCTCTGTAGAATGATAAACTTTCTCTGGCTTAGGGCTGAGTCAGTGTTCAAGTTGTGGCTATGCATCATCTTTTTTCACCTTCGACATATTTTCTTTATGCTCTGTGCTTGGAAAGATCACGCATGGCTATTGCATTTATTGAGTCTGGTTATGAATGTGTAATAGCTTTCTATCTTAACTGAAAATCAATCTGTGCCCCTGTTGCTTGTTTCTCATTTGTATTTCTATCTTTGTGTAGATAAAAAAAGGCACAAAGACAAAAGATATTCAGCACAAGAGAGCTGCAAATTCAGATGCCACAGGGGCCAGACAAATAACTTATATAAATGATGTAGGCTAGAGATAAGGGAAAAAATGGAGAGTTTCTGTCCCTTCTTTGAGGCACAGACACTAGTCATGTGCAGGCTGTTTGGGGAAAGTAAGAATACAGGTTCCTTGTTACCAGATCCTCCAATTATTCAAAACACACACACACACACACACACACACACACACCTCAAATCCAGATCTATATGTTAAATCTCTTGATTTTTTAAAGTTGGTAACTAAGTTAACATGTAATTTTAACCTGATTTGGGCTAAACCAAACAGATCTGCAGGCATAATTAGGCCCTGGGCTTCCAGTTGGAGACTTCTGCTTTACACATTATGGAAACTGCTAATTAAGAGAAAATAACTATCCTTTGGATGAAAAAAAAAAAAATAACACAAAAATCCCTCAACAACCAAAATACTTTATTTTCTTAAAACAGCAGGCAGAACTCAAAGTACTTCTGTGGAAAGTATCTACAGATGTCTTTTGGAAGTCAACTCCAGGAAGCCACCAGACCCTCTGCTTCAGGATTGCATCTTGGGCTTGATCTTTCTCACCCAATGGTGAGATGACTCTGCATCAGAGGGCCCTAGATGTCCTTTTAGGTAAGTGACTGCCCTAGATGATCTTTCCATTTCTGTCATTTTGTTACTGTTCTTATGTTTTAAATATTCTTATGTTTGAAATACTCCTGGGTATTTCAAAATATTTGTCACAATCCCTAAAACAACTTCTTTGGAAACATCCTAAATGTCTAAAGTAAGAAAGTTGTTAAGTAAATTATGTTACATACATTAGATAGAATGTTATACTGATATTTAATCAATTACTATGAAATCTATATTCAGGGTGGAAAGTGTTAAGATTGTTAAAAGAAAAAAGTAAGATGTTAATATTATGATTATAACAATGTTAAATGTATAAAATATCAGCTCATTAATATTATCAAAATTGTTTTAAGATAGTGGGATTAATGGTCACTTGTTTTACTTTCTTCTAAGTTTTTCCTTATGTAGTTAATACTTAACATGACTAAAATTATTTTTAAAACAATATTTAAAAATAAACCCCTTAATTGAAACATTTTTAAGTACTTTTTAAAAATTCAAAAAATAAAACCCCTTTTTCAATGCTATGTTTGTAAACAGAAAGATAATTACTTCCTCTTCCCCCCAATATCCTAAGGGACTCTCCAAGTAGAAGATAGAAGAGCCTCCAATAATCTATTTTCTGTACACTCACATTAAGATTCACCAAAAATTTATCAAGGGAGGCTTCAAGAAACTTCATAGTGTTACAGTTTCAAATCTCTTCTCTGTTGTTCCACACACTTCCTCTGGAGTAGTATGATCCACCTTTGCTCCAAATGCCATGGGTGAGGTGAAGCTGGTTTGCTATAATACCCATGTGAGTTTCCTTACTTTCTGTTTCTAGGTGAAAGAAGCCAAGACTGGTGGCATTTATAAGCGGTTGTGTGTCTCTGCAGGAACACAGGGAATGTTCCTGAGACAACTTAATCCCAACGGACAGAAAGGCCAAAGAAAGCTCAACAAAGTAGCTCCTCATGTATAATAATCTTTGCTTCTTATCTACTCAGCTTCAAATATGAAAATTCGCCCTTTTTATAAACAAAGAAAAGATTCTCTAAAACAAAAGCCAGATGATCTGCCAGTCTTCTGTTATTTATATTAGTCTGAAGAAAAATTCATATGTATAGAAATGGCAGAGTTAAATGCATAAATTGTCTTAAAAATATATATGTTCTAATGCGATATTTGAATTAGTTAGATAAAATCTAGGACATATTCTGAGTACCAGATAAAGTTACTATTTATGGTAAATAATTTTGGGGGAAAATAGGAGCTAATTCTTATTAAGTATCTGCTGTGCCCTAAGATTTTTACATATATTACTTCCTTCCATATGTAACAGTCGCATTTGATAGGACCATTGCTTAAATTTTATAAAGGAGGAAATAAAATCAGGGAAGTAAAATAATTTGCCCACGGGCAAACAGCAAATACGTAACAGAAACAAGATTCCATCTCAGATCTATCTGATTTCAAAACCCATACATACTTCACTCTATCAGGCTGCCTTGACTGAAATCTATGGAAAACCCGCTCTAAATTAAGAAACCAAATCTTTTGTTCAGAGTAACATGTAGAATCAATTTCAGAACCCCTTTTCACGTGTACCATATCAATATTTTGGGAAATATAACATTCTGAGTTGTTTTTCCATAAGTGCTATGATTTGGCGAATAACCAATAAAAATTAAATACCTAGCTCATCCACTGCTTTAAGCAGTAGTTTTCCAATGAATATTTTTGAAATGTTCCTGGTGTAAGGGACTAAAAACTTTCTTCTATCCTCTTAAGTTCTGTGGCAGAACCTTGGAGTTCAATTGACATGAACCAGATTAACAGGGAAAAAAGCATACACGCTTATTTAATATTTTTTTATGTGTATATAAGAGTCCTAGGAAGGTAAGTGAAGACCTGAAGAAGCCGTTATGCTCAAAATGGTATATACATTTTACACATACACACAAAAAACAACAAGTTGTGGGAATGTGACAAGACAAAGGGATGTGGGCTAGGAGTAGTGGAACAGTGACTAGGAAACGTATGGGGGAACTAATAGATGATAAGGGGTAGTTTAGTAGGTTTGTGTGTACAAGCCCATTTTGGTGTCAATTCCAAGTCTCTGGTGATAAGAATGTTCTCTTTCTGGTATGGAGAGGGTACCTTTCTCATGAGAAATTTTATGACCAACCTGCTTTTAGGTAGAAGGGGAAGATCAGAAAACCCTTCCTGCATCGACTGTTTCTCAAGTGCCTACAGCTCAAAATAGCCAATATACCAAAGCAGCATATTTTAAGGTAGCATGTTCTGATCCCCTTCACTGGCTTTTTTGTTTTACTTTTCTGAAATTGTGCTAGCAGGACACAATGGTTCAACCACTTGCGCTTGATTACAAACCCAGTAAGACAATGGCAAATTCAGGATTTCAGATGAATATTTTAAAAGAAAAGCAGATAAAAACAAAGCTAGTTTGCTTAGCTTTAACTGGGTTTTTTTCCTTTCTTTTTTTCTTAGTGTTTTTTTCTTTTTTAACAAGAAGTTAGTATGTTAATACCTCTGGAAGAATAGACAAAAATCCCTACAACTGGAATCTAGGCTCAAAATGATGGTGAAGCAAAGATGTGGCTATGTTTGCCAGAGCCTGGTTCTGGTGGTAATGCTCAGCTCCCCTCCAGAGAGGGCTTAGAAAAATGCATATTTGGCCAAAAGAAAGATTTCCTCTGAGTTATCTATATATACTACAGTACCTTTTTAAAAATCTCAAGAAATAACAACAGCAACAA
The DNA here is from genome assembly GCF_000325575.1 of Pteropus alecto. Lineage (NCBI taxonomy): Eukaryota > Metazoa > Chordata > Mammalia > Chiroptera > Pteropodidae > Pteropus > Pteropus alecto. The sequence continues at coordinate 26,896,526 of NW_006442484.1, forward strand.
AAATTCTGGAACAGTATTGAAATGATATCTATATATTTATAGATACACATGCAGATAGTAGAGATACAGATATAGATACAGTCTGTAGCCTTGAGATTAGGCTCCTGCAATATCACCAAAAAGTATGTATAGTTCAGACTATCATACTATGAACTACAGCAAATCATGATTTAAGTAGTATTGCAAATAATCATTTACAAAATTCTTTAAGATATCTGATATTCCCACGTGTCAGGAAATTACAAGCATTTGCATTTTGGTCCCTCAATTTTTGGTATTGATACCTCTCTAAATGTGCCTTAAAGTCTAAATCAAGCTTTATTCTCCACTGGTTCTTTCAACCAGTGCAGACTTTGTAATCATCTTAATCTACAGCAATTACCCTTAGTGCTATTTCTTGACATACTTTATTATATACTTTCTATTATTACTTAGCACCGTACATGTGTGACTTAAGTTTTCCTGAGATTTCAAGTTCCTTGAGGTCGGCTCTTATGATTTATATTCTTTTGTACCACTTTGCCACCAAACGCAATCCTAATTTCACAGTGTGTGCCTAGTAAATAGTTATTAAAATTAAGCTGTGTGGGCAAAAGAGAAATGCTAAATTCTCACTTCTCTTCTCCTCACTTGGAATAATGGAAAAATACATAGTGGGATGTCGAGAGGAACTTTTCTCATTGCCTTGAAATTGGCTCCAGAGCAGGAGGTTAGTAAACTTTGTCTGTAAATGGTCAGCTAGTTAATATTTTAGGCTTCGTCATTGATGTGTTGTTTTTTTACAACCCTTTAAAAACCATTCTTACCTCACAGCTAAATAGAAATAGGCCACAAGCCTTATTTATTTTACACACCATAGTTTGTCAATCCATGCTTTACAAACGAAACAACATGTGCTCAGTACCCCTGTCAAAAGAGCCACCAACAACGGGATACAGACTCTTTTATTTAGGATTTATTTAAAGGGAGCAAAATCTACTCATCCATCTGTCTGTATGTCTGTCTATCTACCTATCTACCTCTCATCAATCATCTTTCCATCTATTTATCTATAATTTATCAACTAAATCACATATTTATCATTTGTCTATCATTTATAACTGAGCAAAACTATCATCTATAACTGAGCAAAACTCAACTATTTATCATTTACCATCTATCTGTCTATCTATCTATGTATCTTTCTATCTAGGACTCAGGCATGGAAAGAGGAGAGGGCGTCAAGAGCATCTTTGGCTTTGGCTCATGGGGAATAGTACATTACTCTTCAGATATTATTTCATACCTTCTTTAAAGTGTGAGGGGAGTCTGGGCATGGAGACTCCAAGAGAAGCTCTCATAGATATTAGAAAATACCACCTATTTCGCATTCGGATGTCTGCTTAGGGAGGGGACTTGCTGATCTACTTTGAGCCTGATGAACAGGAGAAGAGAATTAGGGGGAAAAAGATGAAATTTCCATGGGTTAAAGGGAATCCCATGGAATGTAATTGGCTATTAGCCAGCATGTCGACACTCCATTTGTCCCTAGGAGCAAGAATTTTGTCGAGTATTCTTCTGGGGGCAGAAAATTAAATGAAAAAAAAATAAGTAGAATAAAGCCGGCTCTCCCATAGAGAGCTATGCAGTTGGAGGCCTTGCAATGACCCCCAAGGAACTCATCCTTGCACCCATGAGAGCCACCATGACTTCATTGATGCCATAGCCCTGATGCCTGGCCAGGACTAGTCAGAGAAAAGGTGGCTACCAACACAATGAAGACCATAATAGGAATTGTAAAGACCACAATATTTTCTTTCTTTCTTACTTTCTTTTTCTTTCTTTCTTTCTTTCATTTTTTCATTTGCTTTCTTTCTTTCTGCTGCAAAAAGCTTTATTATTTTCATTAGATTTTATTTCTTTCTCTTCCTTCTTTTCTGCTTTTGTTCGTTCATTTGTTCCTTCTCGCTTCCCTTTCTTTCTTCCCTCCTTTTTTTATTCCCTTCGTCTTATCTACTGATAGATGCGTCCATAAACATTTAACTTCAAGTCTTTTCATGAAATTTACTTGTCATTTCTAGGACCTGAAGTCTGTTAAAGGAACCAGGAAATATATTGTCTGAAATTGGTTTCCTGGAAGCAAACCTAAGAGGATGATTCCAGTTTAAGTGATTTATGAACAATGTGCTTCCAGGGGAAGCCAGTCAGTGAGTAGCAAAAGGAAAGGGGGAAGTAGAATAGGGAAGAGGAAGAGGCTGAGCCAGCGGATTTTCTCACGTAAAGTCTCCCAAAGGCTAGCTTCAGCCTGAACCTGCAGAGAACTATGGGCTGTGCATTCTGCCTCTGATAGTTCTAACCCCAGTCAAGGAGGCTGGGACTGTCATTCTCCCATACCTAGGAGTCACGGGTTAAGGGCTACCCTTGGAGGATGTAAATACCAAGAATTTCTGGCTCTTGGCCCTGGGAAAGAGGGCTCTAGGACCCCACAGGCAGTCCTCCAATGAGGAAACAAAAATTGTAAAAATGAGATCCAAGGGTATCTGGACAGAAAATCAACACTATCTGCTACATACATTCACAAATGTTACAGTAGGCGAGTCCTTGGAGGATGCAAGGCCATGGCGTACCTTGATTCATTGTAAGTTGTGTCTCACACACACACACTACACACACAGACACACACACACATGAATATATATGCACAAGCATACACGATGTTACTAGTAATGAAGTGAAAAAATTGTAAATATTTTTCCCAAATAACTTGTTTAGAATGCAAGGTTCTCCCTACAATATTGTCACTCTTGCTAGCAATTCCACGTACTTTATCGGGAGAGAGAGTCGGAGGTACAATTGGAACTCAGAATGGCATGTACCTCAAGGACTGCCTTATTTCTATTGCAGTTCACCCTAAGAACCATTACTATGATTCTGGTGATAGTTATTGCAATTAGAACTGATTTAAAACTTAGAAGTTGTAGTTGTATAATTACTTTGGGTTTTTTAAAAACTTATCTGTGAATAAATTTAGGTTTATTTCTAAATATGCCTATATAGGAAGGTATGCTGCTTGCTAGAAAAACATGCTGATAATTATTACTGTAGCACGCATCCTAGTATAGAGGTAAGGCACTATATACTAATGATTAAAAGTTTGCAGTTAAATTGCCTGGGGACAAATCCTGGTTTTGCTAGTAAGAAATTGTTTTTCAGTGGAGAATTTGATTAACTTTTTACACCTAAATACTCTTATCTACAAATTGAAATAAGATTGAAACCTGCTTTATCATGCTGTTGGAGATTAAAGGAGATATGTGTAGAGTGCTTAGATATGGTGCCAGCATACAGTAAGTGTTCCATAAATGTTCATTTTTATTAAGAATATCGTTTCAGGAGTTGGAAAGACTTCCGCCTAATTCTATGTCTGTCCTTGGACAGATGAGCTTAAGTTCCTGTCAGGGAAGTGGGTTTATGTGGGAATTAAATGCATAATGTATGAAATACCTAGCAAACCTGAAGTACAAAATAGGTGTGAATTACCTTTTTTAAAATTATTATTGATTACACAAATAGTCTCCACACATGAAAGAGAAATGGTTGTACAACCTCAGCTTGAATGCTTTCACTCTTCCATTCAATCTCTTTTGCATATGTACAATGGAAGTCTAGTTTATTCTATGCTTTAGCAGGAATCATTCAACCTCCACAAAGTTCTAGTGTCAGAATATGCTCCCTTAAAATAAATTGATATTTGCTTCCATCTAACCTCAACCAGATCTGCTCCTGGAGCAATATAAACTTGAACTGTTCTTGAGTTAATTCAGTTGGCCAACAGAAGTGAAAACTTTCCCTTACACTAAGACATACTACCGGAGACTAAGTGCTCATAGGTTTAGCAACATATTAGGAGGAATATTTCCTGTGCCTTGACTCTTGCAAGGCTTCAGTGCAAAGGAAGCCAAAGTATTCACAGGGTACTCCAAACAGTTATGTTCCCTTCAAAATCAGTCTCTTGAGCCTGCTCTGTAGCTTCTGGCTGGTTGAACCCCAGACTTCATTTTTTGATGTTCAACAGTCCGGATTTCATTCATTGAACCGAGTTGAGGTTGAGGTTGGACAATTAGATACCTCCTTTTAAACATGTCTAATTTAGGGTGAACGTTGTTACTTAGAGTATAAAATATGAAAAAAGGTCATTTGTTTTACTCTCAACTGCATTGAGGGCTTAGAACAAAACATTACACAGGGAGCACATTCAAGATCTCTATTTGAATTGTAGCAGCAGCCCCATAAAGAATAGATGCCCTTTATGTTAACATCTTTGAGCAATAGTGTGGCAGGCAACAGAGTGAAGGTATGTGTCCTGGTTTGTCCCCATCTTCCTGAAGACCCATGTTCATTGCAGTATTATTTACAACAGCCAAGATGTGGAAACAACCAAATGTCTATTGACAGAAAAATGTGGTATATACATACAATGGATTTATTCAGTCTTAAAAAAAGAAAGAAATCCTGCAGTATGTAACACTATGGATTCCACTTATATGAAGTGTCTAAAATAGTCAAACACGCAGAAGCAGACAAAGGCCATGAAAGCAAACACAAACATATGGGATGGTATCAAACTAAAAAGTTTCTATATAGCAAAGAAAACCAACAACAAAATGAAAAGACAACATATGATATGGGAGCAAATATTTGCAAACCACATATCCCAAGATGGGTTAATATCCAAAATACGTAAGAAATGCATTCAACTCAATAGTCAAAAAATAAATAAATAAATAACCCAATTTAAAAATTGTCTTTTGGGTAAAGGACCTGAATAGACATGTTTTCACAAAAGATACACAAACAGCAAAGAGGTATATGAAAAGGCACTCAAAATCATTAATCATCAGGTAAATGCAAATCAAAACCACAATGATTATCTCATACTTGTTAAGATGTGCATTATCAAAAAGATAAGAGATAACAAATGCTGGTGAGGATGTAGAGAAAAGGGAATACTGGTATACTATTGGTAAAAATGTAAATTGGTACAGCTACTCTGGAAAACAGTATGGAGGCTCCTCCAAAAAATTAAAAATAGAACTACCATGTTATCCAGTATTGCCACTTCTGGGCATATATTCAAAAGAAACGAACCCATAATTTTAAAGAGATATCTAGACTCCCATGTTCATAGAAGCATTATTTACAATATCCAAGGTATGGAAACAACATAAGTGTCTTTCAACAAATAAAAGAATAAAGAAAATGTGGCATACACACACACACACACACACACACACACACACACACACAATGGAATATTATTCAGACTTAAAAAGAAGGAAATCCTGTCATTTGTGACAACATGGATGAACTAGAGAGCATTATGGTAAGTGAAATAAGCAATACAGAGAGAGACAAATATTGCATGGCATCACTTATCCACGGATTCCAAAAAAGAAAAGTTGAACTCATAGAAACAGAATAGAGAAGTAATTGCCAGGGGCTGGGGGGTGAGAGAAATAGGGAGAGTTTAGTAAAAGGGTAACTTTAAGTTATAATTGAAATAAAGTCTAATGGATGACATGGTGACTATAATAACTCTGTTTTGTATAACTGAAATTTGCTAGGAGAGTAGAATTTAAATGTTCCAACCCCAACTCCCAAAAGGGGGTAAATATGTGAGGTGATGGATATGTTAATTAACTTGAGGGGGGAATCCTTTCACAATATATACATATATCAAATCATCACGTTGTACGCTTTAAATATCTTATAATTTTATTTATCAATTAGACCTCAGTGAAGCTGAAAAAATAAAGGGAAAGCTGGGTGGGATGGTTTTCAAAGAAACCCAATATTTATTAACCTTTTGTTAGAAAAGTTATGAATTGAGGGTTGGCTATTTACAGACTACGAGCCCTGGCCACTGCCAATAAGGGCTACCAGGCTAAGGCATATGGTGTTCAAACCAGAATGGTAAATGGCATAAGGATAAGGTAACCACAGAAACAGCACATGGCCTTTAACTGAGCACACCCTACGGTATGACCCTCCAGCACCTGGTCCTGTGCTAGGCTCTGGGGAAAGGCAAGGACCCCGTTCTCTTTGGAACACACTTTCCAGGGCAGACCAATAGAATACACCAGATAAACAAGATACAGTCCAGTGAGGGTTCACATTGTCCATTTTGAACTCAGTGGACATAAGCCAGTCTAGCCCTTGATGTCTTGCGAGAAAATGCACTAGCTGGAACTTGAAGATGGCATAAGAAGTAAGGTGGTTACAAGGAATAAAGCATACTGTTGGCCTGGAGAAAAGGTAAGAAAAGGCACAGAAGTAAAAAGTGATGACAAAGGTCTCCAGGGGCCTTCCTGGTATCCACGGAGGAGTGTAGGAAAAGGGCCAAGGCAGAGAGATTGGATGACTGACTCTGGGAGCTGACGACGAGCTTTGGGGTGGTCTTTTAGGACTTAGAGAGGCTTGACTAGGCCTGACTATCTCAGTCAGGAATCTTCCAGCAGCAGGTGACCTTAAACCTAGCCCCAAAAGAATGTATTGGATCTCGTAACTGAAAATGTCAAGAAAGAAACAACTGGAGAAAAAAATAAACTAACAATGTAACTCCCTCACACCAAAAACAAACAAACAAACAAACAAAACATCACATAGAAGCAGAGTGAAGAATGGTGGTTGCCAAGGGGTGGGGAGAGGAGGATATTGGGAATTGTTAATCAATTGGTATAAAGTTTCAGTTACACGAGATGAATGAGTCTAGAGATCTGGTGTGCAACACTGCACCCACAGTTAACAGTACTGTATTGTACACTGGAACATTTGTTAAGAGGGTAGGTCTCGTGTTAAATGTACTTACCACAGTGAAAAAAAATTAAATTTCTATTGAAGCCTCAGTGAGGAGTATCAGAAGTCCCAGGGAAGGCTAACAGCAGGGACCTTCGCTCTGCTCTCACATTTCCTTTTTTCTTTTTTTTTCTTTAGACAAATGGAATGATCTGACATTCTGCCATCCGCCCTTTCAACTCCTGGTTCAGTCGGACACAGCGATATCCAAAGGTAAATCACATGTTAAAGATAGTTACATATATTAATTGATATTTTTCCCTTTCCCCAGCATTGACCAGTCTCTTCATTTTTTATTTCTATGATAAGAACCAGGAGATGGTGACTGGTGTGACATCTTAAAATTTCAAGGTTGCCTTGTCCAAACAAACAAACAAACGAACGACCTTATAAATAGAAATTTCCAATCCTATCCTAAAGCAAAGTGCCTTTGTACAGCCCCATACTGTTTCAACGAGCAGCAGACACAGCCTCAAAATTATTTCTTGCTTCCATCACTAAATTGCAGTCTTAGTCTGAACAAGGACAAAAAAAAAAGTGTGTCTGTCTCCAGAATAATTTTTGTAATTGTGTTTCCATAGCCGTCTGTCTTTGTTTTTGTTTTTTCCTCACAGTCTCTTTGCCAACTGCTGTTTTAAGGCAAGTAGTGGTATTATAGAGCATTCGGTGTTGGAAAGGATTTGGGACACGTTGTCGTTCACAAAGAAGGAACCTAAAATCCAGGAAGGATGAAAATTTACCTTGAACAGAGACGCAATTGTTAGCAACAGAACTGCTACGAGACACCAAGGTCTTAGAATGTCCATTCTTCATCCATATGGGCCCATGTTGTTTTAGCTGACTGGCACAAATTAGCCCTTTCCTTGCTGCTGTGGCTTTCTACACCACTCCTTGATAACTCTTAATGAGCACTACAGGCACAAAGCTTCTAGATCTTTATTGTATTCCCGGACATCTAGCTTTCTCCCTCTCATCTTCCCTTGCATCATAATTGATAAACCCAGAAATCACATCATGCCTTCTCTTCGAGAAATCACACAGGCTAATCTACTGAAAAGCACCCTGGGCAACCCCTCAAATGGAATCAGTCTCTTTTCCTACTTTCCTCCTTTTATTTTACCCTCCTCGAAGCTACTCCTGTACTCTCTGTCCCTTGGTGTCCACCTTTCTCGAAACTGGCTACAGACTCTGTCACACTATTTCAGCATCTTTCACATCATCACTGACTTTGAACACAAGCAAATAAATTCTTTTCAGTTTAAGAAAACAGAGTGATCATGAGAAAGCATTCAATTCCAGAACCTTACAAAGTTCTCCCAAGACCTGTTGCCAATTATAAATGGAAGCCTGTTAGATTCTAGATCTCTTTTATCCTGAGACTGGAGTTTCCCAAAACCATCTTGACTTTTCTTACTCTTTGCATTATGCACAGGCACACACACTTCTACTCCCAGAAACCTCTTTTTTGAATAGATAGGACTAAAGAAGAAATCGGGGCGGGAAAACAGGATATCGCTATTAACACGCATTTCAATAATCACAGCGGGTACAGCCATTGTGCCTTTAGATTTTTTTTTTTTTCATTCTCTTCACTAAAGGAAACTAGTACTTTTAGCTCCCTGCAGTAGCATTTTATAAAATATTCGAATTTTAAAATGGAGAAATGGAGCATATTACACTTCCTCTTGGAAATTCAAAGAAGATATAACAGTCTAAGTTTTGAGCAGTTCTGCCACAAAGTTAAAACTCTTTTAACTTTGCTTGAACTATTGTTTACTAACTCTAATTAACTGATGCTGGAATCTCTAGAATATAGAATATTACTGCCTATTAACATCCTACCTGAACCGTATATTCCTGGAAACATTTTTCTAATACAAGGGCAGTACCGAGTTGCTGTAAATGTTTATTTACTATAATCCCATACACCTTACCTGCTCCTTCAGAAAATAATTTATCCTCCTGAAATGTTTAGTTTCATTTGATCTGTATTTTCTATATACTAGCCATTATGCTCAGATAGAACTTTTTATTTCCATTAAATAGACAAATAAATTTGGATTAAACCATGTATTGGTTAAGAAGTTTTTGCTATAAGAGAAATCTCAACTCATAATGGTCTAAGCAATTAAGATTTTTTTGCTCTGTGAAACAAGAAATCTTGAGGCAGAATGACTTTAGGCTGATTGATTCATCAGCTCGATGGCATCATCAACAAACTGGAATCTTTCCATCTTTCTATTCTCCCACATTCAGTATTGCCACTTTGGCAAGACTAGCTGACCTCAGAGTCACAAATATGCCATGCAAATATAAAAATGTATAGCAAAACAGAGAGAGAGAGAGAGAGAGAGAGAGAGAGAGAGAGAGAGAGAGAGAGAGAGTCTTTCTTTGGACTCTTTTCAAAAGTAAGATTTTTTTTTCTATAAGCCCTTATCATATATGAAAAAAAATCAGACCCTCCATAATCAGCTTGATAGTTAGAGAAACAAAGTTAAATGTCAACAAAATAATTGATTCTTAATTTCCTACTGGACCAACTATAACCCTTTTCATATACTTATAATCACATTTATTCAAATATTATTTTTAAAGTGTTCTTAACATCACCACAAAGCTGCCCTCACCTCTCCTACCACAGTTTTCTTCTTTCTCCTACCAGTGTCTCAAAGCCCCTCCTCCAAACTGGCCACAGGCAATTCTTAGACAAGGTCTTAGGTGGTACTAGTGTATAAAAGAAAGTCTATAATTATAATGTCTTAAAGAAATAGGGCTTGATAGAAACTCAGCTACTGGCTGGTGTATCATTTCCTTTCCTCCTTTCTACAATTAATTCTTAGTAAACAATAAGTTCAATTCTAAATTCCTAGTCTGCAGTCCACAACATCGGCTGAATCCTTTTAATGTCTCATTAGACAGACTTGCATACTGGGACTGTGGCGATCCAATCGCTGTGGAAGGAATGACCTCAGGAATGGGCTTAGGACTGCCCACAGAAATGAGAATAGAGACAGCTCTCCTTCCCTTTTCTGTGTAAGTCATGGAACACAAACAGAACTGGGACTGTATCAGGAAGAAAGAAATGAGGAGAGGCTGTTTGGTAGGCATCCAGTAATACTTGCTATACGTATCTTAGTATCTGAGTATTAAGAACACAAAATTAGTTGGTTTCCTGAAGATGCATGGCCATACCCTCCCATCTATACTTTTATGTACCACCTTAAACTCAAACTGAGTACTTAGGTATTGAAGGAGAAGTCTTACTCTTCTAGGGCCTTAACAGCAAGATGAACTTGAAGAAGAGCTGCTGACCGTTAGAATTAGAATACCACTAAAAATTCCTGGTACATACTTATATCGTCATTCCTTCAGAGTTTAAATAACATCAGCCTTAATTGTGCAAATATGAAAAGCGGCATAGCCATAAATAAGTTACTTCAGGGAAAAATATCCCAACCCAACTACTTGTAGCTTAAAATGTATATTTTAAAAAGAAAAGAAAAGTGACCCAGACACAGGTCATTTTTTCCTTGGTTCGATCCAAGTGGATTGAAATTTATTGGCATAGCTCACAAACCTAAAAGATTTTTAGTCTTAAAAACATGAAAGCCCCAGATGGTTTTATTGGCTCAGACATCTTTCTATGATTGTATTTTGTCAGAGCAGTCACCTAAGAGTATAACTAACACTCATTTAAGTTTGTCCCTTCCAAATGTGTCCAAAAATGATGGCATCAAAGAGAAGAATAAGGCAATAATAAGTTGGTGTTTTATTATGAAATACAAAATGATCCACATAGTTCAATAAAATTTCAGGGCCAGAAATAACTTATATGGCTTAACTTGATCCAAAAAAAAAAGAAATTATTGGGTGAAAGATGGTTTAGAGATGATCCAGACATTCACTAGCTTCTAAATACTTGCACATAGAGAAACGGAAAATCTATACACGTTCATCATTTCTGCAAGTCCACCTGGCCATCTAAAGCTGTCAGTCTAAAAACCAAAAGGGAGTGTGCTAGTGATAGCAGGAAATTAAAGTTTTTGTGGGTTTTGCACCTTTTTCAGAGACATCTGCTTATAGTCATCCTTATAGTCTCACTATTTCCATAGTTTAACAACAACTATTTTCAATGTGGGGGCCAAAGCATGTTTTCTTCCTTCTTGCCAATTTCTATTTTTTGGAGTTAAGAGCTATGGGGTAATGTGAAATAGAGCTCATCAAGATAAGAAGTCATAGTCGAAAATGGAAAGCAGGGTTTATTTGCTTCCTTCAGGAAATCCATTCTGTTTCTCCTCTCTATTTCTCCTTTCATTTTCAGTGAAAGCCCGTTTTGCCCTCTTAACAAAATTTCTTCTTGAGGGAGGAAACACTGACACATGTAATATACACACAGTGTATGTGTCTGTGTGTGTGCGTGTGTGTATAATTATATCAGTCATTTACACCCTAGTTTTAATAAATGTTTGCATTTAAAAAATTTTTACATATAGTTAGACATTAAAAGGCTTTGCAATCTCTGTAAAAAATGTAATTCAAATATCTCTGGACTTCTCCAATTTTTGGATATAGGGCAAACCACGTTAATTGTTATAGCACAAATTTTACGTCTTGTCCCCATCTGCTAACCAGGACCTTTAATCTCTTGCCAATTTTTCTCCATTTGCACAATCATCACTAATGGGTTTCTCCTTGTGTCCATGAATGCACCCATCAAATATAGTCACCACTGGACCATGTAGGGTTTTCTACATTCCTCCTACCCTGTTCTAGCACTTCTTGGTCAGTGTACATTCCTCCTTGAACTTTAGCATCCCTAACCTCTGTCATGGCACGTGTGGCCCACTGGGAGTATGTCAATACTACGCTGAAACTATGCTGCCAATAGTCCCAAATTTTTCCATCTTTGAGGTGCTTAGAATGTGTTAGGGTTTGGTCGAAAGGAAATAGTTGTCTATCTTTGAGACACACTATTTCATCCAGGAATCCTAAACATTATACTTATATTGCCCTTGTTTCTCTTCTTCCTGTGTACCCATTTATCAATTTTCCCCCAGTTTCTTTGGTTAAAATAAATAAGAGGGCCCCAATTTAGTCAATTCTTGCAGTTAGGCCTTTGAGAGAGTGCCTTACGTCCCTGGGGCGTTTACCATCTTGTAAGAAGACAGGTGCAAAACATATAAAAATAATTGTAATTAAAAGTCTAATGTGTGGCATCAGAACAGATGTGCAAGTTTGTGGCACAGAGGAAATGATTATTTTTTGGCTAACTGGGATGAAGAGACTTGAAAGATAGAAGTTTAATAAATGAAGAGAAGTGGAACAACAGCCCATCCGGCATGGTCTAGAGCAGATGGCATGGATAAATGAGCAGGGGTGGGAAATGCAGTGTGTGCAAGGCACATTGAGCCCTCTAATTTGGGGTCTGGGGGTCACTGAAGGAAATACAACTGAAGAAGCTGAGCTTTCTATGACAATCATAGTCACGCAGTGTCTGCTATGCCCTCAGCTCAATGGTATTCAAATTTGATGGTCCAGATCCAAAAATCTTTAAAACAGAAAAACTGATTCTCATGTGTGCTTATTTATACTGGAAAAAATATAATCACCAGAGGCTGCTCAGAATAGGTTCCTGGTGATTTTTGAGATACTTGAGCATATAGATTGTGTTCTCATTTACTCTTTTGATAGAAAGCTATTACTTTGGAAATGAGAGTAGGATATAAGTAATGTATAGCACAGTGTTTTACAAATGACAAGTACTCAATGAATATTCAGAAAAGAAAAGAAGAAATTGCCATAAAAAGAAAAGACTTTGTTTAACATGACCTTATCTTGCAAAACTGGTTTTCAAGCTGTGCTCTGCAGAGTGTGGCATTATAGAGTTATCACCTAGGTAAGGCCTCCTTCTCCCACCACCCATGTGCATCCTTTAACTAGCAGACCCTCACTTTAATATATTTTATATATAAGGGCTCTGGACAAGATTTCCTTTAAGGGAAATAAAAATCCCAGGGCTTAAAACTTTTGAAAATTATATTTTTACAATAATTGAATTTGGTCCTCAGAAAAAAAGTGTTCAAAGAACACTTTAAAAATTCTGAGGAAATGTGATTCCAGGAGTTTTGTTAACTTGATTAAAAAAGCTTTAAAGTAATATTTTCATGAAAGAGAGAAAAATAGATATTATGGTGAGCAATAAGAATGTTATAGAAATAAAGATGGTTATACAGGAAATTTGTAGTATCAGAAAATAAGAAATATTCATTTTTTTTAGTCTTTATAAGCTACCCACTGAATAAATATTTTAAATAATTTAAAATTAAATTTTAGATGCTAACAAGTAAATGCCATCCTATGTAACTCTGATACTTTGCAGTAGGCATTCATGATTAGGAATGCAGAATGGGAGAAAATCATTTTTAGACAGAAACTGATCTATTAATGGGGGATAATCAAGAATATTTTATGAAAATGTACTATAAACAGTCAGCCAGGTATCAATGCACTTTTGGGGATGGTTAGAAAGGATATAAGAATACATATGAGCAAGGAGGAGGAAGAAATCTAGGAAAGAGCTAAAGTCTACAATGGAAGATGTTCTATAAAGGTAAGAACCAGATGGAAATAACAACTATATTAAGATTAGCATAGCCTATGGGAAAATATTTGGAATAAGACATATAACCACAATATAAGTTGGGGTCTTAAGTAAAAATTAATATAGAATGGAAGAAGGACTATCTTGGTGAAGGCTTAGACAACTGGGGGATTGGTTAAGTGTCATTATTGTGGAAATTTAAAGGATAAATTTTAAATAAATTTACTATAGTTATCAAAATTTAACCAATAATTGTGATGATTTATAATGATGATGATAGTTAATGCAAAGCAAACATTTGCAAACTTGTTATTATAATGAAATATGATTATGTTTTATCAATTAGAAGTTTTTATTTGGAAATGCTTATTGCTATTCACCTTTCAAGTAATATAATAAGATATATAATAATTATGTCATTCCTGTGGCCTGAGAAGGTGAGTGATACTCATCTTCTCTCTTTACGTAAAATAACAAATAAGAACAAATAAGTGCCACTTCTGCATGATACTTGTCATTGAGGATCTTTAGGCAACACTTATCAGGTAGACTGAAAAACAAAAGAGTGACAAAATAAATTCCACCCATAATAATTAGCCTAGTGTTGTTATCAGGATGCATTAATATTAGAAGCTTTATCAACAGCCTGGAACATTTGGCTATTGCTGTAAAAGTGATTCACGTCATCATACTTGAGAACTTAAATCACTTTACCAAGAAGTTTTGCCAAGATAGAGGAGCAGAATATGGAGTTCTTTCATATGATATAGAAGAAAGGGTTTTTAATACAAGTTTGATTAACTTTGGATAGAGCCCCTAAGCCCCATCCAGCCATCACATTTTTTACTCGATAGAAGAAATCTATTTATAGAAATATTTGGCACAGAGGATGCCATTCTGAATTGCCTCACTTGACAAATATTTTTGGCCACAGGAATTATGTAAACCTTTCCATAAGGCACTGTAGTCAGCATTATAGATACCATTTTATAACTGTAAGACATTTTGGCCAGACATTCTGGGACAAAAGATTGGAGAAAATCAACTCTGAAAACTCACCTTCGCTAGAAGAAGTGAATCTGTAGGCTGAAATCAAAAGCAACAAAGCCCTGTCAATTTTTAAGCAATCCAAAATCTATAGACTCCTAGAAACACCACAGAATTTTTTAGATTACTTCTCCTCAGGTGACCTGAAAAAGAGATGTGTATTCATAATCCTTACTTTGCTGACTTGCAGGCCTACTGAAAGTTCACCTTCTTGACTTGAGAGCAAAGGACATGACATGATATAAATTCTACCTGAAGACCTTGGAAATTCTGATGCTCCTTGGAACAAACCTATTCTCTTCTAGCAAAACCAGTAATGGGAGTTCTGATTGCAATCGTTTTACTATTACAGACATTTGTCAGTCAAAGTTTCCAGTATTTGCAGGCACAGAAATCAAAACCTCAAAATTGATTAATAAGATGATTTTCACAGAGCAATGTAAGTTCCTTCCAATGTTTACTTCTTATTCAAGCCAAAAATTAACTGTGTTCTCACAGAAATTTAAAATGAGCATGAATTAAAGTTTATCTTTCAGTTTTATGCATAATTTATATTGCTATAATTTTTAAAGCAAGTAAATTTTTTCACATTAAAGTTAAGAATAAGAGTTGTTTTTTTTTTAATTGTTTTATATTCTATCTCCATGAAGAAAATGGATATCTAATGCAGTAAAAAGCATGATGGCGTGTGTGTGTGTGTGTGTGTGTGTGTGTCCATGTGTATGTATTTATAGAGAGGAAATAAATAGCTCTCATAAGATTCTCAGAGATTCATAAGCCAAAAAAGTCAAGAATACTAATAAAGAGTTAGTTCACAATCATGTCCTTGATTCTATTCTACCTTGTAAATATTAGGTTGAACCATATATAGCTACCAATGTATAACCATTTTGACCTACAAAAACAGCAGTTTTACAAGGCTCATTCTAATATCTTAGATAAATTGATAGGAAGCATGAAAAATTAAGAATAATATGCTGGACCCAGAATCAAGTTTGAAAGAAATCTGAGCATTCTCAGATATGGGATAGAAAGTTATTACAATGAAAGATAACAAAGGTAAATGAAAACCTGGATAAACAAAATTTTTCAAGTATAAGATAGCAGAGATATTTCACCATGGAGATAAAAGAAACTTCAAGGACTTAAATGACAAGTTCAACATAAGATAACATGGCATGGCTGCTAATGATTGCTAAAGCAATCTTAGCACGAGGAGAATCATAGACGTTCACTGAGTACTCTCTAAACGCAAGACTTTGTCTTAGGTATTTTTAGATTTGCTTTCTCATTTAACTCTTACAACACTTTGAAGTAAGTATCGATGACTCCATTTTACAGGTAGAGGAACTGAGCCTCAAAAAAGCTACATAACTTGTAGCTTACCATAACTAGTAAGTTTCAGTGCTGGAAAATGTAATAACCATAGTTATTAATAATAATCATCGCTAAAATTATCTAGCTCCCTTGCAAACCAGGATCTACGAAAAGCATGTTACCTACATTATTTCATTTAATAATATTAATATTTATAACAATTTATTAGGTAAGTATTATTATTCCCATTTTACAAATAAAGAAATTGAGGTTCAGAGACCTCATCTAGCTTGATAGAGGTCTTCATAATCCAGCATCAGACACAAAGTCAACAATCAGAGAGAATGTTTAATCAGTTCCATGACTGGGAAAGGTAAAATTCCTTACTTTATGTATATCTCCACATGGTTCTACTTCTCTGATCAAACCGTGACCGATATGCATGTGTAATCCTACCCGTGTTTATGTTTATGTTTATGTTTATGTTTATATAAAACTCTGGGAGATTATACATCAAAATGTATAATCAGTGGTTATATGAGAATAGAGTTTGCAGTGATTTTTTTACTTTTATTTGCTCATATGTGTACTCTAAATTTTTAAAAGTCAATATATATTACTTGAGGCCTAATGACTTTTGTAATGAGATCATTTTTAATCCTCCTTATTTCTGAGTCCATTTACTAGAAAATAAAATTAATCTAACTGGCCCGACAAATTTGAGTTCTAAGGTGGTACCACAAATCCATGCAAGTTCCCCACTCTCAGAAAAGCCAGTAGAGTATGTGGGAAAGGGTGATAAAAGCTAAATTTTGTACTTAAAAAAATCAAATTAATGGAGCCAGAATAGTTATCTGCCTCGTAAATGTACGAGTCCAGTTGTACCATTTCTTTCCGCAAATGAGTAAGGGTGGGCAGGGGGAAACTCATACTGCTGCCAAGATGTTTCAGTGAACTAGAGGCCCAGTCTTAAGAGTGCCTGATCCTGCTCTGCAGGGCCAGGTCGCACCACAGAGGCCCTGTGTGTGGACTGTGGGGAAGTTACCTAGAGCAGATAAAAGCAGAGAGAGATGAGAGGCAAGTTGCAGTGACATCTTCAAGGTCATGAGCCTGAGGTTAGTGCCAAAAAGCAAACAGTAAAAGAGGAAGTAAGAATGAAAGAGAGAATCAAGTAAGAAATTCAGAGAGAACAAGTAGGAAATTAGCTACAGGCAAGAAATGGGCTTAATAGGCAGGTCAATTTAGCAAGTTGGGGCGAGGCAGGAGAAATGGGGAGAGGAGAATAAGCAGCAAAGAAAAGTGTGGGGAACAGAGAGTTTGACCTCTCATCACACATTCTTTCCTGACTCACATAAAAAAACTACCTCCTTTTTGTGTTTCTCTCTTTCATCATTTCCTTTCATCTCTCACCTTTCTGGCTTCCTCTCATCTGTGTTGTATCAAATTAAAATACGTTTTGTTCCGTGAAGCCTTAAAATGACATAAGTAGGGAGAAAAAGAGTATGGAAAGAGAGAAAGGGAAGGAACTGGAGGTTATTGAACTGTATCACATGACTCTAATAAATGAAAAATTTGCAAATGAAACTACAAAAAATGCTTATACATAACACATTGAAACTTAGGGTAGGGCTTGGGGAACCCCTGAATATCAGTTTGATCCAGTGCTCTTTGTTTGTCTGGGATTCCATCACATATGTTGTCAGAGTAGTCTTTATTTGGGCTGAGAGTTGGACATATTTATAAGCATGTGTTTAATAAAAACAGGAGTATAATTTTAGGCTTGAATCTCTTGGCAAAACGTGTTAGAATGCTATATATATATGTCTATGTATAATATATATGTATATATACATGTATGTATAACCTTATATATATGTATGTATGTATATAAATGTATCTAGGAGTTTTAAAATAAGATTATTATTTAGGGCAGAGGTCAGCAAACTACAGCCCAAGGGCCAAATCCAATACTCTGTTTTTATACAGCCAGTTTTTATATTTCTAAATGGTTGAAAGAAAAATCAAGAGAAGTATAATATTTTGTGGCATATAAAAATAACATAAAATGCAAATTTCAGAGTCCAAAAATAAAGTTTTATTGGAAGAGGCACACCATTCCAAGTACTTCCAAAGGTTTGTATGTCACTGTCTCAGTGTCTCCACTTCGACTGCCTACTGTCTCATCTATTCTAGGGCTGTTTCAAACAAAGAATCTATGGGTGTGTTAGGCTACCCGTTTACTTCTTGAAGGTTTTTTGTTTTATTTTGTTTTGGTTAGTATTTGCCCATAAACAACAGACCCAGATTATCGTCCTGGTGTTATTGTCTCTTTTGGTAAAATAAATTTTGTAAATAAGTTTGAGTGAATAATGGATGAGTTTAAATGCCAAGTACATCCTATTTTTGCTTCTCATGTTTACTCATATTTTAAGAGGCTGATACATCAACAAACCAAAGGGAAAGATATCTTCTTTAGATAAACACCCAAGGCAGTAATAAAATTGTCTTAATTATTCAACTCATGAGCTAGATTTTTTGAATGATAAAGGTCTTTCTGAATATTAAACAAAATATTATGCTAAATGAAAATATATGACAGCCCTCACAGACCTTGGGAGCTAGATGTTTAGCATGGCAGAAGACATTGCCAAGTAAATAAGCTGCAATTTCAACACAGTTTCTGTAAAATTTTCAAAAACAGAAGATAATTAACTTTGAAAAAAATGTAGGTTAATTGTATGATTTTTATATAGTAAAAAATATAGAAAGGAGATTTCAGAAATCATGAAAATAATGAACATTTAAAAATAATAGTCTTTTTAGAAGCCTAAGTGAATATTTCATTAAAACTCACTTTTTGAGTTACAAGGGGAATCTTATTAACTCAGCATTTAAGTTCAACTAGAGAAATATTTAAGTAATAGTTCTCTTTTTTTGAGATGGTAAAGATTCAGCACTGACTACAGCATTAAATGCTTTCAGAGCTGCCTTTGTAAAACTTCCCATTTTATTATTCAAATTGATTGAGTTTTGTGTAGATGAGACTATTGTTTCTATAAACAAAGCATAATGTTGCTCCCGAAAAATGAAAGCCAAGGTAATTTTTCTCTCATGCATTTGTTTTCTGATTGATTGCTTTTTGGCATTCATGTTTTAGAACATTTAGATAAGTGAAATAGTAGATCTATTAAGCAATGTCAAAATAATTAGAATTATAAAAATTGTAAATAAAGCTAAAGTGGAAGTTTCAAATGCTATGTTTCACTCATATAGCTTCAACTCACAATCCTGCTAGAAGCCGTTATCCCATTAACCATCAACTTTCCAATCAGAGATTTGGGAGTAACCTTTTGTAATTGGTATACTATTTAAAAGTAACTGATAACTATATAATTTATAAAAGTCTCCACTCATTATGACAAAGCTACTCAGGGGAGTCATGGAATACATATAATGTAATGTAACATAACAGTCTGATTATATAAATTGGTCAGCCACATCTCTGCTATTACCATTTGCGGAACAATAAGTAATGGTTCAGTTCAGTCTAAAGCTCATCACTTACAGCATGCTTACATCTTACACTGCTGGTTCAAGGCTTTTTAAAAGAACTAGTTGATGATGTCAGATGCAGTAGAAAAGTGACATCCCTAGACTCTTACTCAGAATCAGTGCAAAACAAATTAGTTTCAACCCATTAAAAAGAAGAGTGCTCCCACAATGGAGTTGATGCCATGAATTAAGAGCAAATGGAAATGGACAGAAAGGATGTTGTTGTAATTTGAGAGGCCCACTGATGGCCTCCTCACTCAATTACTGACTCTACACAGGGAGTGTGGTGGAGATGATGTCCAATTTTACGCAGAAAGTATTGTTACTATTAGTCCAGCTACTTGCTTTATAGACCTTAAATTGTGACGTGTGAATTACATGGATATTTTCAAATTTGGCACATGCTGTGACTTCTGTATTTAAAAATACATATTTAAGTTTAAGTAATAGTTCTCTTTTTTTGAGATGGTAAAGATTCAGCACTGACTACAGCATTAAATGCTTTCAGAGCTGCCTTTGTAAAACTTCCCATTTTATTATTCAAATTGATTGAGTTTTGTGTAGATGAGACTATTGTTTCTATAAACAAAGCATAATGTTGCTCCCGAAAAATGAAAGCCAAGGTAATTTTTCTCTCATGCATTTGTTTTCTGATTGATTGCTTTTTGGCATTCATGTTTTAGAACATTTAGATAAGTGAAATAGTAGATCTATTAAGCAATGTCAAAATAATTAGAATTATAAAAATTGTAAATAAAGCTAAAGTGGAAGTTTCAAATGCTATGTTTCACTCATATAGCTTCAACTCACAATCCTGCTAGAAGCCGTTATCCCATTAACCATCAACTTTCCAATCAGAGATTTGGGAGTAACCTTTTGTAATTGGTATACTATTTAAAAGTAACTGATAACTATATAATTTATAAAAGTCTCCACTCATTATGACAAAGCTACTCAGGGGAGTCATGGAATACATATAATGTAATGTAACATAACAGTCTGATTATATAAATTGGTCAGCCACATCTCTGCTATTACCATTTGCGGAACAATAAGTAATGGTTCAGTTCAGTCTAAAGCTCATCACTTACAGCATGCTTACATCTTACACTGCTGGTTCAAGGCTTTTTAAAAGAACTAGTTGATGATGTCAGATGCAGTAGAAAAGTGACATCCCTAGACTCTTACTCAGAATCAGTGCAAAACAAATTAGTTTCAACCCATTAAAAAGAAGAGTGCTCCCACAATGGAGTTGATGCCATGAATTAAGAGCAAATGGAAATGGACAGAAAGGATGTTGTTGTAATTTGAGAGGCCCACTGATGGCCTCCTCACTCAATTACTGACTCTACACAGGGAGTGTGGTGGAGATGATGTCCAATTTTACGCAGAAAGTATTGTTACTATTAGTCCAGCTACTTGCTTTACAGACCTCAAATTGTGATGTGCTGATTATATGGATATTTTCAAATTTGGCACTTGCTGTAACTTCTGTATTTAAAAATACATATTTAAGTTCTATCACAAATATATGTTATTTATGATTGTTTAAACTACCAGAAAATGTCCACAATGATATAAAATAATTCTTAAAACTTTAAACTTAAATTAGGGAACAATTATTCCTTACCCTTTTGCAAGATGCCATTTAAGCCTATCTGCTTTATGAATCAAGTAGATTAAGTATCAGTGTAATGTATATAATTATAAAGTATTATTTTAATTGGTTTTATTATTTAGGTATGGTAAGACTAGCAGACCAAGAGATGCCTTGAAAATATAGTTTGTTGATTGCAGGTCCTAAATGGAGGGAATGTGTAACACCATATGGGGGACACAGGAAACACCAGGGTCAGTCAGCAGGCAGAGAAAAAGGGATAAGCAGGCTTGGTATTGGCTAATTTGAATAATTTCAGTTGCCCCTGGGGCATAAAGGGTATTCTTAGTTATCTGATATCTGCCTCTGGGGTAATTAGGTCAGGTGGATAAGGGCCCAGAATATGAGAAACTGATAAAAAGATGGGTTGGGAGTGTGAGCTGTGAATTGGTTGGTTTGCATTTGAAGAGCATACTCACTGGCTTTTCTATATCTATATTCAGGAATATCTTTATTAGGAATTAGCTAACCCTGGGAGAGGCAGCCCCGCCAGAGCTAGCAAGGTCCCTGATGTCAAAGAATCAGAATACAGAAAATAAAAGACATCATTAATACAAGCATTTACCCATCTTTACTGCCAAATGTTAAACGCATTTCTTTTTACTATGAAAAATGGCTTTGATTTCTATTATTACTAAGGGTGAGACAATCCGGTTCAAACTTTTTCATATTACCTTTCTCTTCTGGAAACTCTTTTTTTATCTTCTATCATTTTTATCTCATGTCTCCTAACTCAGAAGAAGAATCATCTCTACTATAATTGTGAATATTGGTCTTCATCTTACTGCTTTAATGCCAGTTCTAAAGCAATTTTTCATGAATAATGAATAATTCTCTTCTTTCATATATATTTTAATTTTTTTTTTAATTTCTATAGCACCATCCCTTTCACTTACAATATATTTAAATTTTATCTACCTAAAATCTTTTTCTCTATAGGGTTAGCCCATCAAGCAATCACCATAGCACTCTTTTCCTTTATTGTCAAGATTCTTGAAAATTTGTATATACCTATGGCCTCTGAAGCCTTGATTTTACTCCTTAACCTCTTACAGTCTGGTTTCTGTTCCACATAGATACGTCTTTCATTGTGATCAAATCCAGCAAAGTTTTCTAAGCCCTTAAATCTTCTTATTTGTCTGCAGGATTCAAGGCTATTGGCCTTTTGCTTAAGCTGTCCATTCCTCTTAAATATTGTGGCATCAAATGATCCAGATTAAACTGTTAGGTAACTTTCAGTCTCTTCCCATGACTAAAACTCTACTTTTCTTATAGAAAAATTCTGTTTTTCAAGTCTATAGTCTCACTGTCAGCCACTTATTAGACATTTGCCCCTAGATTTCTCCTCACAACCTTGAAATCAATCTATCTCATTCTGGTTTCAGCATCCTCTCATCTCAATTTGTACTTTATCCTGGCTCAAAATATTAGAATCATCTTTGCATCCTTTACTTCTTTTGTTTTCTACATTATACCATTTGGCAAATCTTGCCTGCTCTGTCTCAATGAGCATTTTCACATTTTGCTTCCTCCTTTCCCTAATCAAGTCAGCATCTTTATTTAAGTTATTATTTATTCACATAATCTAATTTGCCTCTGTTTTCAGTTTCTCCTCCTTTAGTAATAGTCTGTAAGGAATATTTTAAATGCCTGACATGCACACAGCCTCATCATTTGCAATTTTCAGTTCCCTACGAGGATTCTTTTATTCTACAACCCTCTCCCTAGTAAATAATCTACACAAAAACAAACAAACAAACAAAACTCTAACTTACAGACTAATCATGTTGGGAAGATTATCAATGAAAACGATATAGCTAACCGTTGTAATGCTCTCCTACGTCCTCTGGTCATTGAATAATTCATGTAACCTTTACTTCCTGTTCCCTCCATGCATCCTTGTGATAGCAAGTAATATAACAGTGGCAGGAGCCAACTCCTGGATTTTCATTCTGACTTCAGTTCAGAAAAAAAAGCAGACAGCCTCACTCCTTATATTCTTCAGATACACCAGAGCCTCCTATAAACTCTTTTGTTAATCTCTGCAATAATATGTGATCACTTATTTGATCCACCTTAGACTTTGTGTATACCATTTTATGGCCTTTTTTTACTTTACTCCTACTATCTGATCTTTTTGGATATTAAGCAAGTCAACGTTAGAGATTCTGATATCACATCTTTGTATTTTTTTTGTTATTTTCTGGAACAATGCCTTGGACAGAGTAGCTGCTCATTAACTATTTGCTAAATAAATGGTCTTAAATTTCCCCCAAATGTGTCTGAGTAATATACAATCTGATGAAGTGTTCATTATATCAATAATAAATGCTATGAGAAAAGCAAGATGATGCTACAATCCATAAAATAGATAACCAATCTCTGGACTACTGGGAACTGGTTAAGCATCTATAAGTGAAGGAAATAGAAATATATATTGCTTGATGGTGAAAAGCACTAGCCTTGAAGTCAGACTTCCTGTTTTCAAATACCAGCTCCATTGATTACTAGTTGTGTGACCTTGGGAAAATAATTTTTTAAATGGGAATGATACTAATAGCATCTATCTTATGGGATTGGGTGAAGATAAATTGAGTTAATATACATATGTAAAGCATTTGAAAGATATTACACATTGACATCTGCCTCAAGAACCTGTCACAATCTTCAATAACAGCAGAGAAGTTTGCTTGTTAACTTCTCAAGTTCTCTCTTTCAACTTCCCAGAGTCAAGTTTGAGAAATCATCAGATCAGATTCTAAACAGAAGGATAAGTCATCAAAGAAAGTTGCAAGATGGTGCAGGGAAGCAGAGCATGACAGGCAGAGAAAGGTGGGTTCAAATCCACCTCTGTCAGGTTTTTCTACCTCTCAGAACCTCAGTGTCCTCGCATGTAGAACGGGATTGCTGCGAGAATTCGCGACAGGGGCCTGGCCTTTATAGTGTAATTTTTAGGGCCCAGGGAAAGCTCTCTCTTTCTCAGAGTCCTCAACAGAGCAAGACATCCCTCTATCAGAAACTAAGATTGATTCTATAATAACTTGGTCAAAGTTTCCCTTTATACATAGGTATAAAGAAATTCTATTATCCAGAAAACAGGACACTCTATTAGTATAGATACATTGGCTGTCTCTCTGAACAAGAAACTGTTTCTTGCTGTCTGCCATAAATGTCCCTTTACCTCAGGTGAAACTACTAATTGTTTACATTTACTTTCCACATGCTTAGCCAAATTCTCATGTTAAAAAATTTTTAATTAAAGAAGGTTCATACTCATCTATTCCCTTAGAGAAGTATCTAGCAATTCTGTTGATTCTGAGAAATGCATTATTTTTAGTATATAAATATCACTTTTGAAATGTAGAGATTTAGGGGCATATTTTCATGATGCTTCATGACATTCTAACGATGTGTTACTGTTTAGACTTTCTCTGAGAGTCTGTCTATAGTCAGTAGCTGCTTTTCTAATTTCTGTGACCTCAATATGAACTTTCACATCTATAAGGCACATACAATTCAAAAAACTTAAAGCAAGCAGTGTGCGTATACACACACACACACACACACACACATATTCATAAACTAACACTGTCTGTGGGAAATTAAGCAAAACTGAAGTGACGGGAGTATGCTCTGACTTTCACAACAGTGACTTGAAATTCTGGAGCAGACACAGCATGCTTTCAAAGCTCATCACATTACAGAATTTAAAAGGCCCGGAGTCAGATCTTGATGCCCTCTATGGTACACGCTGAGTTCAGCTCTTTATTAGAGCCATGAGTATTGATTTTGATATTTCCATATTTTTAATGTCATCTTGATTTGGACATATGGGCTGAAATTGATTAGAACTGATGCTAAGAAAAATTAAGAAAGCAAAATTTATTTTTATTGGCCTTCCACCATCTTTCTATCTGCATTCTTTCTCCAATGCCTGCTGTTCATCTATCAGTTTTCCCAATGCCTTCATGATGTTTAAGGCCTTCATTAATGCTGGACCAGTCTCCCTGGAAAATGCTTCATGTTCCAGCCCAGTGAAATTAATCTGTTGAGTGTGGCCATCTCTTAGCCTTTGCTTAGCGACATTATGATTTATACCACCCATTCTAATGTTAGTGAGTACTTATCTTAGTCAGCTTGGGCTGCTATAACAAGATACCACAGACTAGGTAGCTTAAACAATAGACATTTATTTCTTATTGTTCTGGAGGATAGAAAGTCCAAGATCAAGGTCCCCATAGAGCTGGTGTGTGCTGAGGGCACTTCCTTGCTTGTAGATGGTCATCTTCTTACTGCGCCTTCACATGGCACAGAGCAGAAAGAGAGAGAAAGAACGCTTTTTCATGTCTCTGTTTATGAGGGCACTAATCCCATTGTGAGGGCTTCATCTTCATGACCTAATTACTTCCCAAAGGCCTCACCTTTCAATAACCTCCCATTGGAGATTAGGTTTCCAATTAAGACTTATGAGATGACACAAACAATTCAGTTCAGAGCAGTACTACTAACTTAATGAGCTATTTCTCCCTCTTACGAATTAAAATATTCTTCATTTCTCTGCTCCATTGAAAAATTAAACTTATTCAACTCAAGTATAATTTCTTTAACTCTTTCCTGATTCCTTCTAGGGAAAATTAGTTGCTCTTTATTTTGTGCTCCCAAAGTACTTTGTATAGGGATTCTATGTTACTGCTTATACAATTTTATCTTATTATTTTATTTTGTTTTATTATTTTGGAGGGTTGCATTGTCCTCCTTTTTCTCAATAAATGCCGAGATTTTCAAAGACTGGAATGTCAGAGTATTTGTTCTTATGTTTCCTCTATCTAGCATAAAGTCTGGCACTTAGTAATTGCTCAATAAATACTCATCGAATAAATAAGTGATTATGGTAATGTGATTTTGAAGTCCACTCAGGTTTCCCAAGATATCTTGTCTTTGAGAGGTTAAAGAGAAAACAATCTGGTGTCATCCCAATAAAAAGGTGTTTTGTGCAGATATTTTTTTCTGAAAAAACAATCTGAGGACAACAGCTCGCTCATAGTCGTAGCCAGTAGTATCACACATATTTTACACTGACATAAACCTTAGAAATGACAGAGCTCACAACTGCAGCTCCCTTTGTCATGAGGCTGTTCCTCTGGCCAGAGTGATTTCATGTCATTGATCTCTTTTTGCCAGAGAGGATCTGGCTGCACAATGTCCCCATCCAAGTACTTGGGGTCCCAAGTTCCTTGTGAGTAAACAAGATATTCTTAAACAAAGCAAAAAAGACATATTTTATCATAGAATCTATTCATTTGTTGAGTCCTTTGTCCTTTTGGAAAATGATAGCCATCAATGATTCCAAAATCTATCCAGCCAGTGGGAAACATGTTGGAGATAAGTGGACCTTTCTTCTGTGCTTCCCCCCAATCACATCGTATTGACAGTCATCTACACTACTATGTAGTTTAGGCAATGACAAAAGGCATTCTACAGGCTGAAGTTACACTTCAAACATGAATGAGAGGAATCCATGTTAAATGAGATATTCTCATCTTTCATCCAGATGTGATTGCCTCCAGAGTAAGAAGGAAAAAAAGAATAATGCACTTCCATCCCTCATCATCAAAATTGCCTTATTTCAGGTCTTAACATGATGAGAAGAGAATGATGAAAGGTATTTGCGGTGGTACTTTACTGGATATTTTTTCCTATTGCATAGAAAACCATGTTAAATAGACATTTTTGCTGTTATTTTTGTGGCAAAATATGGAATCACAAAGCTAAGACCTAGGCTTTTGTGGGAAGCTAGACACATGCTAAGTTAGCTATGAAAAACAGATCATGTTGATCTTTGAAACATTTGCTTTGATAGATATGTTTATATAGTTTCTAGATATTTCCAGATATAAATATAACATATTAAAATGTATAATATTTGGGATTATGGTTATGAGAACATAATATATGTCGAGCAAAGTAGAAAAACATCCATCTGGCCTTATCAACATACTCTAGTTTATGTAAAAGCTACCTTTTATTTCCTCTGCTTCCTTTATTTCTCTCCTGCTCCAGATGAATATTTTTTAAATTACTTTGTATGCTGATTCAGTTGACTTTCTTATTATCTAATTCCATATGTTTATAATCTTTTGCATGAAATATTTCTGCTTGAGTTTCTTACATTCCATATTCCAAAGATCTTTAATTAATTCCTCTAGCTATACTCTTAATCCCATTCTCTCTTAATTTATCCCAAACCCTGCCATCATTTTTTTTTCTCCCCTGGTATCTTCTCCTTAGCCCTAATTAAGAAGATAGCAGCAAATGATTGCACACTCATTAGCCATGCATAGAATTTAATTCCAATTAATTTAATTCTCTGAACCTCAGTTTTCTCCTCAATTTAATCTATATTGTTCACTACACCCAGGTAAGCAAAAAATAGAGTAAAAATAACTGATAGAAAGTAGTAATCCTATAACCACATCCTTAACCTACTTTGTGGGAGCTTCATCCTTTATCGAATACTTCCAAACTCCTTCTACTAGTTGCACTGTGCTCTAAGACCTATTCTTCCCATTTGTCTCACGGCATGCGACCACACAATCCCTTCCTCATCTAGCCCACCGCTGGAATCTGCCAGTGTTGCACACTGTTGCCTTCCGAAGGCTGTAAGGTTGCCAATGCCCAAGGCTCAGGAGTAGCCATATCTGTAGCAAGGCTTATGATTGCCAAAGCCAATGGTATGAAAGACATCAACAATTAAGATGCCTCTTTCTCTAATGTTGCTGTCACCAGAGCCAATCTGCTACCACCTGTACTACAGCTCCTCCTACAGGGACCAGTCATTCCTGATGCTGTTGACAATTTGTTTGTCAGTGTCCATGGGGATTTTAGAGAATCGACTCACTCTAGGATTTGGCAGGGCTGCATGTGGATTGAACCAGGGACCCTCTGACAAACATCAAGCTGTCCTTGGAATAATTCTGTATACTCTATGCAAATCACATTTTGACTCTCTTTTTCTTTGAAAGAGCTCCTCTCCTCATACTCATCCTCCCCAAGCACATAGGCCTCTTTCACCATCTAATTTTCCAGGTGCATTCACACACACGATCCTCAAATCTCATTTATGCTTAAGCTCTGACACTTGCTACAGTTAAGTTACCAATAATAGTAACTGTCTTGCGGTATTATTTCGAGGATTAAGCAAAGAGTGGCATCTGGGGAAGAGAAAGAGCATTTCAAGGGAAGAAGCAAGTGCCCCAAGACTGGTGTCAGAGAGGTGCCACACCATAGCCCTGGCCCACAAGAGAACTCCAGGACGGGTGTGTGATACTCGAGTAACCCCAGAGAAAGGGTTTACTCCAAAATAAAATGTCTGTTTGGTACGACTATGCACACCATGCCATCCCTGCTCTATAGACTCCCCCACTAGAACATGACCCAGTTGGAGAGAGAAAGCTGTAAGTTGGAAGATCCTTTGAAGATGGGCCCAGAAACATCTCAGTAATAATCTGCTGCACTCACAAAGTGGAGGCTGCCCATCCTATGAGAAAGAGGCACAGGGGTAAATCGCCAACTAATATTACATTTTCTCTTCCTTAGAAGAATGAGAATTTGAAATAGAAATTATGTTGAGTTATCAACTGTATATATTACTCCCTTATAAAAGGAATGTATTCTCAAAATAATCTATCTTTGAATCTTCAGTTGCTTCAATGTTTTACTAACATCATGTTATTTCATTCCCATCAGTTTATTGAAATTACTGCCTCAGGGGTCAGTGATGATCAACACATTGACAAGTCAATATCCCTTTCTCTGTCTCATTCTAGCAGACATCATATAGGATGTGATGTTGCTCTCCCCAGAGCCCCTATCACCTCACCTCCCTAAAACATTTCTCTTCCCACTACTACTTTTATCCTCTTTGAACTGTTTGTTAAACTCTGCAGTTTTTGCAAACTGGTACCATTCCTGTCCACATCTTTGTCCATTTGTCCATAGTCTCTCCTAATTCTATACTTTCTCCCAGGTAATCTTTTCTACCATTAGGCTTTAGTTATCACCTTTATCTATGGTTCTCAAAAATTTTAATGCATTAAAATAATTCAAGGATATTTTTAGAAAGGCAGATTCCTGGGCCCCAGCCTTCAGAGAATTTGATTGAGTATATCTGTAATAAAGCCCAGGAATTTTTACAAGCTTCCCAAGACAAGTATCTGCTGCAAATGTTCTCAGATCATCTGTTGAGAAATGCTAACCTCTATTGCTTTTGACTTCCAAGTCGAAGAAACCAGTGTCTTAATAAGTTTCCTGCTGTCCAGATCCATATTTCCATTTAGCTATTTAATATTACCATTCATTAACAAGTAATACAACAGTCTGAAAAGCAAATTTTATTACTTACGCCCCCAATACAATTTTACTTTCTTGTTTGTATTTCTTGCCTTAAGTCAGAATAGTGCTATCAACTCAATCTAGAAACTAGAAATTCTCTCTACTTATCATCTAATGAGTCAACAAGTTCTTTTAATGTTATTTTCAAAGTATTCTTTAAATTCCCCACCCTCCATCTCTGTCTTATTTTAACATCCATTGTTTTTTCATGGGAAATGAAAATAGCCCCTTACCTGGCCCCTCTGCTTCTAGTCTCTCTCACCTCCAGTCTTTTTGGCCTCAACACTGCTAGCACTTTGTTTTCTAAAAGCTAGAGCCAAGCATATCAATATAATACCACAGCAAAAATCAAAAACAGAAACATTTGATGTTTTCTTGGCTCACAGAATAACTAAAACCCAAATATAACATACAGAATTTGCCCAGTCTGAGTCCAACCTCAATTCCAAACCCCTTCCCTTCAGCCTTCCTGACATATACAACCAGCAAGCTCACAGCTCCCCCACCCTTTTCATGCTGCCATACTTTAAGCATCCTTCTCTGTTACCCAAAATGTCCTTTACCCCATGTCTATATGTTAAAATATTTTTCAAGCTTTCAAACCATACCTTTCACTGAAGTATGTCAGAGTTACATGCTGTCCTAATAAGATTCTCAAATTGTGAAGATGTCATTTACTTATTCATTAACCAAATATTTGTCGAACTTCTATGATATACCAGGTTCTGTGTTAGGCACTGAAAATCCAACAATGAATAAAATTCTGTGTGTGTGTGTGTGTGTGTGTGTGTGTGTGTGTGTGTCCTGTTGTATGGATAAGAGATATGAATGAAAGAAGAGGAGAGTAAGGGTGTATTTTGAAGGGAGAAAAGCAGACCCTTGCTTTGGAGGGCACTGTGGATTGATTTGCTAAATATTAAAACCAATCAACATTTCTAGGCACAGAGGCTAAAAAGCTAAATCCACAGGTATTACTTAGGGTAAGACCGGGTTGTTATAACCAAAATAACAAACAATAATCCAGTGACTTAAAGAAAATTCAAATTTTCTTCTCACTCATGTAATCATCTACATAATTAAATAGACTTTGCTTCACAAAGTTATCCAGGAATCCAGGGCAGAGGTATAGCTCTAGACTCTGTTGCATTGTTGTCATTCACATGGTTGAAGCTGGGTCAGATTCCAGCCAACAACAAGGAGAAAAAATGTGAACGAGATATGGCCATTGTTTTAAGTGTATACTACTTCAATTCACATCCTCTCTACAAGAATATTGACACAGAGCCATATACAACCACAAGGAAGATTAGAAAACATAGTCTAACCATATACTCAAAAAGGAAGAAACTATTTTAGGCAACTAACACTGCTTTTTATAAAACATTTCCTAGAGTCCCTTATGGTGAGATTCCAGACATTGTCTTATTTTAAATATTGATTAGTTTATGAAGCAAAGCAGGGTGAGGAGCATCCATATTGCTGCTACAGATTTCACTGCTGAAGTGACTTCTTGATTTCATAGGTAGTTTCTTCCTTTGGCAACTTCTTGGCCAAGGCAGCGGTCTCATTCTAGAATCAGCAGCCATGATGACATATTTCTGATTCTATAATAAAGTTATTGATTACGGCAGAGGCAGCACCTCCCCTCATCCAGTTCTGTTGCATGGCTTTGGAAATCCTTCCTGGAATCTCAACACAGTTTTTCTTGAGCCCTTGCAGTGGTCCTGTAAGTCACATAATACTGTGTAATAACTTCTTGTCTGCTTAAGTAGGGTGGATTCTATTCTCAGCAGCTGAACTCTGAGTAGTACACCTGCTATATCTCCAAAGGTCTTAAATCTCCTAGGAGATTTTCTGGCTTACATTTTCACGATGCACATGCAATTGACATTGAATTCCAAAAGCATTTATTAAGATATATGGATCCCTAAAGAGTGCAAGAAAGAGTATTCATTTCTCTAATATTTCTAAGCTCTTACTCTAAAACCTCAATATCAAATTGCCCTTCATTTCATAGACCCCAGAAAGATCTGTCATGTTGGGGGCGGGGAGGAGAGATCTAAGATGCCTAGTGAGTGGAGCCACAACCAGAGCCCCCATGGCAACTTTCTTTAAAATACATTATTTTAAATTGCAACCAAAATGTCATTTACTATGCAAGATAAAGTATTTAGGAGAAAATGGCCGATGTGTGCAATTTATTTTAAATACATTAAGAAAATAAAATGAAATGAGGACTGGATAGAAGGAGAATTAAATGGAGAGATATATGATAAAACAACTATAGTAAAATGTTAATGGGAGTAGAATCCGAGTGTTATGTATTATGGCTACATACTGTTAAATTATTTCACTTTTGCTATATGTTTGAAACTTTTCATAATAAAATGTTGAAAAAATATTGTTCATTAATACTAATACGCTTCTTGCACATATATAAACAGTGCAGATATATCTTCAGAAAAGGTGATAATTTTCTCTCTAATTTATCTACTGCTAATTTGAAAGGTATTACTTCATATTTTCCCTTGCTTATCACAAGCAAAAAATATATGTACATAAACATACAAACATAAGGATTTAATATCCAGTAAGGTAATGCTATATTGTATTTTGTAAATTATTCTTTTACTTTTTTAAATGCAAAATGGATATCTTTCCAAGTCAATTCATATAAGTCTCTGACCTTTTTAAAATGTACATAATATTTCAGAATATGAATTACCTAATTTGTTTGATTATCCTGTTACCAGTGACTACTCATGTTGTCTCTAGGTCTTGGTTGACCAAAACCATGTGATAATTTTTTTTATACACATGTCTTTAAATAATAGTATTTTAATTTATTTTTTAAAAATGTTTTAGTTTTTATTTTTCAATTAGAGTTGACATTAAATACTATTTTATATTAGTTTCAGGTGTACAGCTTAGTGGTTAGACATTTTACAAAATGATCTTCCCTATTAGTCTAGTACCCACTATACACAATTATTAAAATATTATTGACTATATTCCCTGTGCTATACTTTACATCCCTGAGACTATTTCGTAACTGCCAATTTGTATTTCTCAATCCCTTCACCGTTTTCACCCAGTCCCCCAACTCTCTCTCCCATCTGGCAATCACCAGTTTGTTCTCTGTATCTATGAGTTTGCTTCTATTGTTTGTTTGTTTGTTTTGTTCCTTAGATTCCACATACAAGTGAAATCATATGATATTTGTCTTTATCTGACTTATTTCACTTAGTATAATACCCTCTAGGTCCATCCATGTTGTTACAAATGGTAAGATTTTATTTTTTTATAGCTGAGTAATATTCCATTGTATATATACATCGGGCTTGTACAGAGTGGCATGGCCGTAGACATGGACTGTGGCTCCACTGGGACGCGAACCCAGAACCTTCTGCATGTAAAGCAGACGTGCTAACCACTACACTATGGAACCACATCCAGGTTTTTTTTTTTATTATTATTATTATGGCTGAATAATATTCCATTGTATATATGTACTACAACTTCTTTATCCAATCATTTATTGATAGGTGCTTAGGTTGCTTCTATATCTTGGCTATTGTAAATAGTGCTGCAGTGAACATGGGGGTGCATATATCTTTTCAAATTAGTGTTTTGGTTTTCTTCAGATAAATACCCAGTAGTGGAATTACTGGGTCATAGGTAGTTCTCTTTTTAATTTTTTAAGGTACCTCTAAACAGTTTTTCGTAGTGGCTGCACCAATTCACCATCCCACCCACAGCACACAAGAGTTCCTTTAAATACAGGTATTTTTATACCTAGTAAATAAGCAGTTAGAAGTGAAATTGCTGGTCAGGGAAACATATATATTTTACATTTTAATTAGTTCTGCCAGAGAACTTTCTTAGAAGGTTGTTTATAATCCACCTGAGAGTGAATGAGAATTTGTCTTTTCCCCCAGTCTTACCAGCACTAGGGATTATCACTCATGGCATTTGGATGGTGATCATGATGTTTTAGAATTTTTTCCAGAGGAAACGAGACTGAAGAATGGAGAGAACTCCAGAATAAATGACTTACTAAGACCACATACCTTCTTATTGCCTGAATAGGGGAAAGAACTGTGGACTTCTCATTTACTATGTTTCTTTCTTTCTTTTTTTTTTTTTTGAACATAGCCTGAATACACTAATTAAAAACATTTAATTAGTTAGAAAGGTGATAGCTTTCATTTTTTTAATCAAAATAAAAAATTTGTTATCTTTTGATCAAATTTAGTTATTTTTAGTCTCTCAGTTTCCTGATGTTTCAGTTCTGGAAACTGAAATTGTAGGCAGTATGGTCAAATACAGAGTGTGCAAGGTAAGGGATACCTAAATGTTCTATCAAGTAAAGAATGACAAAAGTCTGACACGTGTTCCTCTCATGATGATTCCAGAAACGCATGGGCCAAAGTGGTGAAGCTAAACACAGAGAATGGGCATTAATATGCACCATCAGCCTGGCATAGAGCTCCCAAGCTCACATTGCAAATTTAGGCAGATCTCTCCACTTCCATGTTTGCATTTTCCTTACATGTAAAAGGAAGAAGAAGCATCTTTCACACTCAAAAAAAGCTTTATTCTATGTTTTAAAACAAAAATTTAACCAAGCTTCTAGATATATAGTAAAATCTTATTTAAGAATAATCTATCTTACCAAGAAAATAAATAGAGAAGAAACAACTTTGAAACAAGTTATATTACCTAGCATACCTAAGTTTGATTCTGAAATATTTGAATAATTATGTTGTAATGCCCTTGGATATCTGTTTTGAAAGTATTTTTCTCCATAGGATAGAGATAGCTAAGTTACTCAAATACTTCATAACAATAGTTAGGTAGTTTAAGATACATACTCTTTCCTCATAATAAATGTAGTTTATAACT
>NW_006442484.1:26930846-26980954 GCF_000325575.1 Pteropus alecto
CAGATAAAATTATGACTATATTTATACATATTTTATATACCTATATAATATGTATATAAAAGTCTTATACTAAACCTGAATGAGACTTGTACTTTACCTCCTTTCTCCTCTTTATTTCTCTTTATTGGCCAGGAGGTTTCTTAAAAATGATCTGGTCAGTATATGTTCCTAATATCAGAGAAATAAAACCAACAGCAAACAATAGTGGGCTCTAAATATTAATGATAATATTACTAAACAAAAGGCAAAGTAGTGGTTGAAGATTTTGAACGAATAAAAGTGGGAAAAATAATTTTTTTCCCAGGTAACTAAGCATACTTTGCGTTGATGGTGGCTGCTTTAAATCTTAGAAAAAAAATATTCACTTTTCTTCTGACTATATCTTCAAGTTGTCAGGTACTCCAACACCTAAGGAGTACCTGAAATGTACTCCCTGATATCTTTCCAAATATTCTGAACTTAGCTTTCTGTGAAGAAAAAAATGGCAACGTACTAAGGCCAAAACACTTGGGGATAGATCTTTTTATTTAATCACGAATAAAGTTGAAAACTTATGTTGGTATAGTGTTAACTCGGTGCATTTGTGGTTCAATTCTCTTTGAGATCCTGGTCATTTACTATATTATTTGCTTTGATGTAAATAAAGTAGAAACAGGGGGACTGGGGCTATCTTCAGCTTGGAACAATTTCTTACCACCCCCCCCTCACCCCCCCACCCCCGCCAATAACTACACTAAAAAACACGTATTCTAGGAAGACCCTGGGATAGGTAGTCTAGTTCAGTGTTCTAATTCCTAGGGATTTATATTCGCTTTTCTTTGGGTTACTCTTTCAACTTTTTAAGTACAATATCAAGATACTAGCCCATGAAAAGGGAGCCTAGAGGATCACTTGGCCTGCTTTTGGACTTTAATCAAGAAGATACAGTCCCCTCAGGATATCCTTAGTTCAATCTTGTCCCATGGTTCTCAACTGAGAGTGTTATGACAATATCTGGAGACATTTTTGGTTATCCCAGCCTGAAGACGAGGTATGCCATTGGTATCTAGTGGGCGGAGGCCAAGGTTGCTTCTAAACATTCTATAATGCAGAGGACAACTCCCTCGATGCCCCCCACCCCCCCACACACAAATTATCAAGACCAAATGTCAATATGTTAATAGTGCAGAGGTTGAGAAATCTTTATTTAACCCAATCTCTCTCTCGCTCTCTCTCTTGCTCTCTCTCTTTCTTTCCTCCCTCCCTAGCTTCAAGTATAAGAGACAGACTACTCATTAGCAACTAGATTAATTCAGATATCATAATCATAGTTAACTCTTCTTTAGAGATATGACAAATATTGGTCATTTCCTTCATTTCTTAGTATTCACACTTCTCGTGAGTTAAATAATTAAAATAAGTGAATAATTCCAGCTTAAAAATCCATTTTGGACCATAACTATCTGAGCTGGCCATATTAATATATTACTATGCAACTCAATATGATCAGTTTAAGTGTCCTCACTTTTAGGTCATTTCAGTTAAAAAAAATCAAGGAAAATGTTTAAGCCAACCATAAAAATGGATTTTAGTTTTTTTGTACATTAATGTAAAAACACACATACTTTTTGAATATGAAGAATAATCTTATAGAGGAAAATGTTCTATTTGGTTTGACATCTGTGGATTAATCCAGGTGGCAGGAACATCTTATGTAAATTTGAGCCAAAAGTAGACACAAGGTATTACCTAGCTCAGATAAGTTACCACTTACACTGAGAAATAAAATAGTTACAAATGTTGACAATAAACATTTGCTTATATGTGAAAGAGGCATTTTTTCTTTATTTCTGGAGAAACTATATAATGTAAATCCTGCAGATTTGATCTTTGATATACTGAGGGGAAGTAGAAAATTATTTTACTCTCAACAAATCCTGGCTTCCAAGCCAAATGCCTTACTATAAAAATTCTATCTTGAATGTCAGAAGTTGAAAAGTAATTCTTTCTTCCTCTTTACATTTCTGTGATTACAGTCTTAAACCACTCCTACATCCATTCAGGGCCAGCTACATAATATTTAGTACCAAGTGCAAAATGAAAAGATGGGGCTCTTTGTTTAAAAATCATTAAGACAGGGTCGGGCCTCGTTAGTACTTGGATGGGAGACCACCTAGGAAGACCAGGTGCTGTAGGCGTAAAAAATTAAAAAATAAAAAATAAATAAGGGATTGTAAACTGACAAGGTCTTTGCAATCTGTGAGGTCAACCAAGGGTCAAAACAAAACAAAACAAAAAAAGATTAAGAATTTCAAGGTGGTAACAGCAGAGCATTAAACTAAGTATGTGGCCCTTCTAAGTACAGGGCTCTCTGCAACTGCACATTACACACCCACAAAGCCAGCTTTACTTCCATCTCACCCCAAAAGATTCTTGCGAGGTCATGTACACAGAAATGCCACTTTTAGGCTATTACCCCACAGGGCCTCCACATTCAGCTAAACAAGCTCTCCACTGCACAACTCTGAGGGCGTTCCTGTCAGAGGTTGAGGGAATTGCATTCTCTAAAATTGTGTGGCATACATCTTGCATACTCATGTGTTTACACCAGTTACACAAATGATACTCTTTTCTGTTTTAACAAAAAGAGCATAATACATAGCTCCTACCTTTCTCATTCACCAAAAAATGAGAAATGATTCGTTGCTCTTCCAATTCAGTAACTCTTCAATCTTGCCCTCTGTGATCAGTCACTGAAGAGGGTATTTTGCATTTATTAAACTGATTCAAAGACCAAAAGAAAATTTACTTGTATTTTTCTCAAAAAAATAAAAATATATTTAATGTGTTTCTAAATATTTGAAGTATTAATTTTACGGGATTTTCATGATCATATAATCCATTTATGAGTTATAGTTTAATTGTTTGAGTCACCTATTACTTGAGGAAGCACTAGGGTCTGCGGAAGATCTGTTGTGGAGCTCAGAGGGACGGCCCCTCGAACACCGAGCTAGCACAGTAGACATAGTGAATATCGGAGCTGGGAGTGATCTAAGAAATAATCTTGTCCCACCTTCTCCTTAGATAGATGAGGAACTGAAAACTGGACTTGCCACAGGTCACATAGGTTGATATTGGAAGAGTAAAGACTAAATCCCACATCCCAGAGATCTTGATTTCTAGTACAATTAAGATATAATATCTGTGTTTAAATCAGACCCATCCTGAGAGAAAAGTAATAAATGCTTCTGTCAATGTCTTGTGAATAACTGTGACTCAGATTTGACAGATAACATGTTAGCAGTTACCCAGTCAGATCCTGTGAACTCATGCTATCGCTATGGCACCACTGCTGAAAATGGATGCTGTTTGTCATTACAGAATATTAGCATCCTTGTTATGATTCCTTGTGTTGTCATTGTAAAGCCTCTCTCTTCAGGTGTTTATAAAAGTTCACAAGCATTCTGTTCATATCTAGACATCTGAAGCATAAAAACTCTCAGCAAAAGAAATTTTTTTTGAAGTATTAGAAATTCAAAAATATCTCAGGCACTTATAACATTTTATCAAACAGAAAAGGGAATGTTTATAACTCTTAACAAATTATTTGAAGCATATTTAAATATAAAAATCATCGCTAAATCTTGAAAGAAATATTTTATTCTTTCTCCGTATACAATAAACCATCAAAATTATTGCCATCTCAATTGATTTTACTTTATCATTGTCTTTCTGTTTCATTTAGAGTAAATGTTTTTCTCTCCCACTGTTACAGAGGGAAAATAATTCTTAACATCACACCAGGCCATGTGAGATCTAAATGTAAGAAGACAAATCTTCCTTAGAATTTTATGCTTCTTACCACCTCAATTATACAGAGCTGATTGTTTTCCTGCCAGTTCGTTACTTGTTGATTTTCTTTGCTCCAAATGGATTATAGAGTTTTTTCTTCTAGAAATTATTAAAACTAAATCTCTCAAAAAACTTGGCCATCAAATCAGTATCAGATATTTAGTAATAGTCTTATACTTCATAGTTATGAAAAAGACATTCATAATTTTTATAAAGCCTAGTCTTCCTCTTATGGTGATACATTTATAACTTGGTGAGCCAACACAATTCTCAAAAGCACTGACATGACTTATGTGGAACAGGAATAGTTTGTAAAACAATATATCAGCTATTTCCTCATGTTAGCGTGGGTTAAATTATTGGTCCCAGTTCATCTTTCCCAGTATCCATACTCTTTGTTATATGATTTTGCAATTCTGTTCTTGACCTTCGACTTGACCATGTGACTTATTTTGGCCAATGTGATATGAGGGAAAATGCAGTTTTCCAGCTGCTCCTGGGCACCTTTGTCATTGCCATAAGAAGGTCTTGTTTTGGTTACCTCAAGCCAGGAAGGAAGATGAGAGCCAGGTGGTAAGAACAGAACCACCCCAGCTGACTCACAAAGGAATAAGGAAAAGCAGCTAGACTCCTGTAATCTGAAGCTGAGTTGCCTAGCCCAGCCTAGATCAGCTGAAATCTCAAAGTCCTACAGACAGGGGGTTGATAATAAGTGATCCTTATTTAAAGACACTGAATTTGAAATAGTTTCTTATTCAACATTAGTTAGCTGATCCATTGGCTTTCACTGTCAAATACGTTAATAGCTGAAATTAAAGTATGTGGAACTTTCCTAGGCGTGCAAAATAAGGCCAAAAAAACACTACTAAGTTGACATGCATATCATCCTCAAACACAGAGGAAATTGCTTCCATTTGGAAACAGAAATAGACAAAAATGTTCCACATTTGTTGAGTTTGCTGAGAAGACTCATCATCCCTTCTGAAGTAGTAATTTCCAAAGTTTGGATACTCTGGAAATGTTTCTACATTTAGAGGCCAGAGGTTCCTTGCCATTCTGAAAACGCTTCACTTTAACTCATCTGCACCTCTCGTTAGAATTAGAATGCTGTTTTCTCAACACAAGGTGTTTACTTCTTGTTCAACACAATTGTATAGTCAATAGATGATTACTATTCTTCCAACTTATAAATGGGTAATTTTTATTTTGTTTTGTTGCATACTTAAAATAAAGACTAAAGAATTCAAGATGAATAAACAGAGACCTTGGATTCTGAATAATTCTCATGAATACTGTAAACTTTTGGCCCAAATATCAAAATAATGCCAATTGTACTAACATTTAAATAAAGAATAAAAATAAATATGGGCAATACATTCTTATATCATGTGTATTGGTTTCATAAAGCATCATCTAACTAAAATATAGATGCTTCCTCACAAGCATAATCTCTATAATTATTTAATTCAGAGTCTTGGCCTGAGATTTGCTCTAAGAATGAACTGAGGATGTTTACTCAAAAAGGCAACACATGTGGTACATATGTACAATGGACTATTTCTCAGCTATAAGAAAAGATGAAACATTGCCATGTGCAACAACGTGAATGGATCTTGAGATTATCATGCTAAACGAAATAAGTCAGACAGAAAAAGTGAGAACCATATGACTTCACTTATATGTGGGATATAAAACTGAAAGCGACAAATGAACAAGATAAACAAACAAAAACTCATAGACACAGGCAACAGTTTAGTGGTTACCAGAGGAAAAGGAGGAGGTGAGAATGTAGATACCGGTAAAGGGGGTCAAATATTGGTGACGAAAGATCTGACTTTGGGTGGTAAACACACAATGCAATATACACGTGATGTATTATTGGATTGTACACTTGAAACCTATATAATTTTATTAACCAATGTCACCCCAAAAATTGAATAAAAAGTAAATAAATAAGGCACCAGAGCAAAGTTAACAAATGGCTAATGAAGGGAGATTATAAATAATTTTAAATATTAAATTAATTATCTGAAAATGGATTGTGCCTTGGAAACAAATAACTATTTTTCATTTACTTCCTGTACAGTAAGCAAAATGGCTTTAGAGGTTTAAAAAGAAAATCAATGTTTCATTACCTGAAGACCTGGCTGAGGATTAAGAATATTTTTCTGCTGTTGACATCTCATTAAGATTATTTAACAACTGTGCAATCCATTTGCCTCCTTGGTGCTAAAATTGATATATTTTTCAGAATGGAGTCCAGTTTTCAGAGGAAAAAAATGTAGCTTTTGACCCAATGTCAATATCTATCACTGAAAGGTGTGGAATAAAATGAAACAATAAATGTGTTGAGTAAGAGGATAGGAAATATATAAAGGAATAAATAAAGTCTTGCCTTAATGAAGCTATTAAAAGAATAACATGAATATACTTTTATAATGATGTTATTTTTTAAATTGCTAATTTGCAATAATTGGATATTGATAATATATATATTTTATCATTTTGTAAGTATGCATTGAAACTTGAGTATTTTATCTTTTTTTCACACATAGAGAATAAAGGTATTGTCCAGATAATTTTAGATAGAAAAACAAGATTTCTCTCTTTGTTTATTTCTGGTATAAATTCAGGCTCACAGAAAGTTTGCAAGAATAGCATGTAGAATTAGAATTCTCACGTACCCTTCATCTAGATTTTATAAATGTTAATATTTTTACCATATGGCAAAATATTTAAAAATATGATATGTGTGTGCATGTATATAAAAATATGATATGTGTGTGTGAGTATATATGTGTGTGTGTGTGTGCTTAAAGGTAAGTTGCAGACATAATATGATATTTACCTCTAAATATTTCAACATGTTAAGTTCTAAAATAAGACGGTCATCTTGCATCATTGATAATCCATGTTCCTACAAATTAATATTGATATGATATTATCAGATACTTTATAGATCTCATTCAACTTCATCAATTAGCCCAACAATGTTGCTTATAGCAAAAGAAAATCTCAGTTCCTGATTTACATTTAGTTGTAAAATCTCATTAGTCCTCTTTAATCTAGAACAATTTCTCAGAAAAATTTATTTTTTATTTTATGGATATTTTTCAAGAGTAGAGTCAAATTATTTTGTAGAATGCTTCTAAAATTAGGTTTTCCTGATATTTCCTTTTTATTAATTTCCACATGTGCATGCAGGGCCAGGAATACCATAGAATTGATGCTTTGTTCTTCTCAGTGTCTTGGTTCTTATTAGTGGAGTATTCAGAAAGCAAGATTTAGACTGTAAGTGGGTCTTTAATTTTAAGCACGCTCAGAGAAAGAGCTAAGAAATAGATGTACACACACACACACACACATATCTTTTTCTGTATCTACCTATCTATCTCAGTACTATTGATATTTTGGGTCAAATAATTGCTGGAGGTACTCTCCTCTACACTGCAGGATGTTTAAAGACATCCACTAGATGCCAGAGACATAGCACACCTTCCAGATGCGATAACCAAAACTGTCTCCAGACATTGACAAATTTCCCCTATGTGGCAAAATTGCCCCCAACTGAGAACCATTGAAGAATTTATTAAAAAACAAGAATTCACACTGATACCTACGATTACAGTCCAATTGCACAGGGCTCATTCTATCTTCTTTCTTCTTTTTGTAACTCACTTCTATGACAGTAAAAACCCTGGCTCTCATCATCCATATTTGTTCATTCATAGAATACACACACACACACACATACACATATATATGATTTTTAAAAAGTTGTTGCATCACCGATAACCCAGGCCCCTGCTAAAAAAGTTAAATTTTGTCAAATGTTTTTTCAGCCTGTATGGATACGATCATATGATTTTGCTTTTTGTATCTATTAATATAGTTTATTATATTAATAGATCTTCTAATGTTAAACCAAATTTGCAATTCTGAAAGAAAATCCACTTGGTCATGCTTACTATTTTTTTGCTGTGTTGTGAATTCCATTTACTAATATTTTATTTGGAACATTTGCTTCAATATTTATAAGTTATAGCATTCTGTAATTTCTTTTTTTTCATAACATTAGTTTTTTACATCAATAGTATCTTTTCTTCATAAAAAGAACTGAGAAATTTTCTTTCATTCTGATACAATTTTTGAGATTATAGTAAAATCATCCAAGCCTGGTGTTTTTTTGCATGTTAATTTCTTGATGACTTTTTCTGGGAAAACTGATCTGTATAATCATTCTATCTTTAATGTGATCAATTTTTGTAACTTTATTTCCATGAAATTTCCCATTTAATTTAATTTTTAAGCTTATTTACAAAGAGGTCTGCAAAACTGTCTCATGATTTCTAAAAGTGTCCTCTGTAACAATAGTTATCCCCCCCTTAATATTTCTTAACATTTTGCATATATGTGTATTCTCACCTTATATTAAGATAGCCAACTGTCAATTTTTGTAATTAAAAATAAATCAAGATTTTGGCTTATTCATTAGATATTGCTTTACTATTCTCTATCTCATTATTCTTTACTTTTATCTTTATTATTTTTTCCTTTTGCTTTCATCTGGTTTAATTTTTTTCTAGATTTTTGTTCTCAGATATTAATTCACTTAATTCAGTTTTTTAATGTATACTGAAAAAGTGTTTAAAGCTATGAAATTTCAGTGGTCACTAACCCATAGGTTCAACATGTACTGTTTTCATTATTGTTATTATTTTTTTAATTCTTTAATTTGGGTAATTTTTTCTGCTTTCACACCCAGAAGTTGTTTATCAAAAAGTTTTTAAAACTCTCAATGAAAAAGCTTTCCTTAAAACTATGCTAATATGTATAGTTTATTGCATTTTGATAAAAAATTATTTTTGTAATTTTTCTACTTTGTGGAACTTTCTGGAGCTTTTTTAGATATGATCAATGTTTATAATTGTCCCATGTGTACTTGAAAAGGTATATTCTTTATTACCAGTGTGCAATGTCCAATATACATCCAAAGATCTGCTTAATTCATTGTGTTGCTCAGATTTTCTATATCTTTATTTATCTTCCTTCCTTTCTTTCTTTCTTTCTTTCTTTCTTTCTTTCTTTCTTTCTTTCTTTATTTATTTTTTTGTCCATTTGATCTATCTTGTACCAAGAAGTATGTAAATTATTCTCCTGTTATTAATGTGTTTCTCATGGTCCTTCTACTATTTGCTTCATAAAGGTGATTCCTTTGTTATTAGGTTCGTAGATATTTATAACTGTTCGCATATGTTTATGTTTCTACTGTGAATTGTACTTTTAAAATTAAAAGATATCCTGCTTTATCATTTTAAATGCTATAAGATTTGAGTTCTCCTTGTCTCATATCAATATCTCTACCCTGTATCCTTACTGATTTCGCTTTTAACAGGTGAGGTAAGCCCATGGTTGAAGAGAGCTTAGAGTGAAAAGGTTGTGTCACAATCAATTTTTTGCCTCTTTTGTTTGTTTTTCCTTTCACTTCGCAGGATCTTAAATTTACCCACCTCCCTTGCTTCATTTTTCCTTCACTACATTTTTTCCTAAAGGTATACTTCTCCCTCTTTGCAGTTTGTTTCTTTCACCTGGAGGATTCCTTTTCTAAGACTGTCTCCTCATCTTCCAGGAGCACCATTAGGTATCTATCCTGTCAAGCAGTGTTTTGATCTATTGCATAATTTTTCAATCATGGGTTAACTTTCTCTTAATAACCATCTTAGCCCTGGGCTAGCTTCCTTCTTGTCTCTTCAGTACAGATTTACCCAACTGTTCTAGTTCTCTGGCAACAAAAGTGTCGAAGTATAGGAGACAGTGTACTGAGTATCAATGTTTATTTTTCTATTTAGAGTTCATTTGAATTTAAAATTTTTTTCTGTCTTTGTTTATATTAGTGCCTGAGTTCTGTTTGCTTTGATTTCTTGTTGTTGATTTATTTCCCCTTTGGAGGAAACATTAGATGATTTGTATTTACACCACTACTATTGCCTAGGCCATTAAAAAATATGAAAATCCATGATTTCCTAAATTGCCTGAACAATTATATCTCTTTAAATTAGGAATGCTTTTGCAACTACAAGTAAGAGGAAATCCAATTTATGGGAAGGAAATTGTGCTGGCCATTAGGATGTTGAAAGATAAAAGAGAATGTTGTAGCAATATAGCCGATGAAAAAAAGGTGGGTGTTCTACAAAATCAGCCTCTTTCAATAATATCAGCTCTTTCTATTTCTTGCAGCCTCCTTATTTTGCATGTTGGCTTTCATTCTTATGCATGAAGCCTCACAGTTGTAATATGGCTGCCATTGTCTCAAGTTCAAGGCAAAATTGAAGAAAATTGGTCTGTTTAGCAGCCTCTACTTCTTTTTTCAGGAAAAGAAACTTTTCTTATAAGGTAAACATCAGGCCTCCACTAACATCTAACAACTCATTGGCCAGAAGTGTGCCACATACCCTCTTCTATCTGCAAGGGAGGCTATG
The DNA here is from genome assembly GCF_000325575.1 of Pteropus alecto. Lineage (NCBI taxonomy): Eukaryota > Metazoa > Chordata > Mammalia > Chiroptera > Pteropodidae > Pteropus > Pteropus alecto. The sequence goes on from NW_006442484.1 coordinate 26,941,157, forward strand.
GAAGTAGTATTTAGCTTTTTCAGGCTCTGTAATGGAATTGGGCAAGAGAGAAATGAGTTGAGAATGAATGTGAGCTGTGTTAGTCAATATAGAGTATCTATAGCACTTACGGTTCTTTTATGAACCTCAAAGCTCTTAGTGGATTTCAGGTCACATGAATTGAGTTGAATTAACATTTTGGCTTGACTTATTTAATAATGTGTGTATGAAGAATATATGCATACATAGAATCATGATTATGTCTATTTGTTCCAGGAAAATCAATGATTGTTCTTGTTTAATGGTATATTATTGAAGTAGAGAGTAAGTAATACCAGTGGTCCCCATCTTAGGCATCCAGAAATGGTATGATAAGTAGTGTCATTCTTAGAGAGAGCAAAGGCCAAAAAGACTCAAATTTACAGGTAATACAATACAGAAATTTAAGCCACGAACACATGACCAAAAATAGATATTCGAAACAGAGAACTTTGCCTCCATTGTACCCAGATGATAGGTCTATAAACCCATCCCTTATTTAACAATTATAACATATTCTCTTAGGATTGCTGTACATATCAAATGAGATGATGTGTATAAAGCTCTTTGCACAGTGCTCAATAAATGTCAGCTACAGCTACTCCTCTTATTAGTGCTACAATATTTTGCTAAGTACAGTAGTACCTGCTTTATATATAATTATGTATTTCTTGAAATAATTGTATGAGGTAGACATTATCACTATTTTACATATGAAGAACTAAGCTTATTGACATTAAATAACTTGTCCAAAGTAACATAGCTGATAAATGGAGAGACTGGGGCTCTAGTCTATGTCAGTCTGATTCTGAAGCCTGTTTCTTTAATCCTTCCAATGATGGTGTCTAAGTTCTGTATTATTAGAGGAAAAGTCACACAAGTAACAGTTCTCTTTGTCACTTTCTTTGCTATTCTTCACTTCCACATCATCTCTCTGCTATTATTTCTCAAAACGGAGACATTAAAACTAACACGTTCTCACAAAAGATCTAGATTTGGTCATTTTTTTTTGTATTCGTTCTTAATACAACATTCATTACCCTTTACTGTAATTATTTTGTCTGTCTCCCTCAAAAGATAGAAATTCCAAGTATGTATAGATGAATTTTATCCCGTTCACCATGGTAATTGAAGTATTTCTTGACTTGAAAGAGATCTTTATTAAGTAAAGAATTTAGCTCATCATCTGTCATATATTGGTCATATTTTTTCTATTTGAATTTTATGAACACTGTGTTTTGTTTTGTTTTGTTTGTCTCTAGCCAGACTAATCAGAAAATAAGAGACACAAATTGTCAATATCAGACATGAATGAGAGGACATCAATGGAAATGCTATAAATATTAAAAAGATAATAAGTGAGTTATAAGCAAATTTATGCATTTAAATATATAACTTAGATGAGATAAACCAAATCTTGAAAAAGTACAAACTGCCAATACTTATTGAAGAAAAAAGTAATCTCAAGAGCCTTCTATCAAATTTAATTCACAATTTAAAATCTCCACAAAGAAAACTCTAGCATAGATGACTTAACTAATGAAATCTATCAAATGTGTAAGAAAGCAATAATATTAATTCTACACAAACTCACTTAATGGGGCCAGCACACCGATACTAAAACTGGACAAAGGCAATAAAGAAAGAAAACTCTAGACTAATATTTCTCAAGTACGTAGAAACAAAACTTCTTTAAAATTATTGTGAAAACATATCAAACAATATAATTCCCCATATCAACACATCAAAAAAGAAAAAAAAAACATAAGATCATTTCCATAGATTAAGATAGGTGTTTGACAAAATTTCATATTCATTCATAATAAAAATGAAAAGCAAAGCAAAACAAAACAAAACAAAACAAAAATCCTCTCAGTGGACCAAGGAGAACTTGTTTTCCCCAATAAGGGGCATTTTGAAAAACCCATAGCTAACAGCAGAGTTAAAGGTGATAGGTTAAGTGAATTTCCCTTAAACCAAAAACAAAGCAATGATTTTCTCTCAACCTTTTTAACCAGCATTGTTTGGAGATCCTAGCCTGTGCAATAAACCAAGAAAAGAAATAAATATCATTCAGATTGACAAAGTAGAAGTAAAACTGTCTATTACATACAACATAATTAGGTACTTAGAAAATCCCAAAGAATTTACAAAAAAATTTACTATGTGAGTCCAGTAAGGTTTCATGATACAAGGCATAATAATATAATATTTTTTAAAAAATCAATTTTATTTATACTTACCAATCATGAACAATTGTGAATTAAAATCAAACAGTGTCACTAACAATAACATTTTAAGAAAAGAAAACATGAAACACTACAGGCAGATCTAACAAACATGTACAGGACCTGTACACTGAAAACTATAAAACTTTTATTAGATAAATTAAAGAAAACTAAATGACGAACTGTACTTCATCCAAAAATCAGATGGTTCAAGATTGTTATGATATCAATTCTGTTCAAATCGATTTATAGAATCAAACTAAAACCAATTGAAATCTCAGGAGGTTGTTTTCTTTTAGAAATTTGCAAATTGATTTCAAAATTCATATGGAAATGCAAAGAATCTGGAGTAACTAAACCATTTTGAAAATAAAGAAGAAAAGATGGAGAACCATCCTATCTGATTTAAAGATTTATGTAAAACTATAGTATCAAGATAATACAGTATTGGCATAAGGATAGTATCAGTGGAGAACGGGGAGTTCAGAAACAGAACCATAAATATTTGGCCAATTGATTTTCAACAAAGTTGTCAAGGTAATTAAACAGGAATGGATATTTTATTCAATAAATTCTACTGTACAATTGGACATCCATATGCAAAATTCAAACAAAATCAAAACAGAGTCTCAACCTCTACTCCATTATCTTGAACCATATAAAATTAGCTAAAAATAACTCTAAATGTAAGACTCTAAAAGTTCTGAGAAAAATCAAAGGAGAAAATCTTTGTGAGCCTGGATTAGACAAATATTTTTTAGATATGATGCCAAAAGCACAAATCATAAAAGAAAATATCAGTAAATTGTACTTCAACAAAATTAACAAATTTCTGCTTTTTGCAAGACATTGCTAAGACAATAAAAAGACAAACCACAGATTGAGAATAACTATTTGCAAAACATTTCTTATAAAGGATGTATATCAGAATATATATTTTATAACTTTTAAAACTCAATAATAAGATAAGAAACAATCCAATTAAAAATATTCAGATAGTTTGAATAGACATTGCAACAAAGAAGATTATTAATTGCAAATGACTGCAAACAAGTACCTGAGGAAAAAATGGTCAACATCATTAGTTATGAGAGAAATGCAAATTAAAGCCTCAATGAGATAATATATATCTATTAGAATGACTAAAATGATAAAGGCTAACAATACCAAGTGTTAGTAAGAATGCAGAGCCGCAGAACAACTGGAACTCTCATATGTCGATGGCAGAATTACAAAATGGTGCAGCTATTCTGGAAGACAGTTGGCATTTTTTTATAAAGTTAACCCATGTTCATTACTTTTTGGTAGTCTTGCTGAAGGCAGGATCAACTCCCCCACCATCTTTCCCAAACTGGTTCAAATGTCAAGACAGATGATGCCACATGTACTCCAAGAGAATGAGGAAGTTTATTACTCACATAATGAGGCTTTCTGGGGAGAGCAGGGCCAGTGTAAAATGACTGGCTTTGTTTTTTATTGTGATTAGTGTACAGAACCTAGGCAAGGGTTACAGAATAATTTGAACTTCTCCATTGGTACCAAGGGAAGTTGCACGTGGGCTTTTTTATTGTTTGTGGGAAAAGACAGAAAGAGGGAAAGGGAGCTTGAAAGCTGTCTGTATACAAACATCAAAAATGGAATCGAATACTTTATCATACTTCCCATATGACCAAGCAGTCCTGCTCTTAATTACTCAAGAGAAATGATAACATATATCCATAAAATAATCTGGATGCAAATGTTTATAACCGAAAACTGGAAGCAACCCAAAAGTCTACAATCAGTAAACAAATTGTAGAAAATATAATGGAATAAATATGATGGAATACTACAAAGCAATAAATAAGAATAATTTATAGGTTCATGCAATATAATGAATTAATCGCAAAAGCATTATGCTGACTGATATAGGCCAGATACAAGAGGCCACATACTCTATAATTATATTTATATGACAATCTGGAGAAGGCAAAACTATAAAGACAGAAATTGGTTATATGGTCACCAGGGGTTGAAGATAAGTAAAGGGAATTGATTTTCAAAATCACAAGAGAATATTTTAGATAGCATCTTGATTGTAGTGGTAGTTACATAGCTCTATATTTCTCAGAACTCAACAAAATATACTTATGAAGAATAAAATTTTTGATATAAAATTTTCCACTATAAATTTGAGATAAAAGTAAACCTTTATAAGATAAATAGAACCAATATTGCTACCTTTGAAATCTAAGTAAGTAAACTGAGGCTTAAGAATTCTAAGTGATCTGCTAAAAACCATCCAGGTGGTAAGTGGCAGAGGCAGAGCTTAAGTTTAAATCACTAACTCTCATCTCAAGCTTGTTCATGATGTGACTTTTTTTTTGTCTAATACAAGCACATTTATGACTTTTACACATCGACAATGTAATGTGCCATTCCAAGGGGTCATATTAGGTTCATTACACTAATAGGTAAAAGTTATAGCAAATCAAAGTTTTAGCTCAACATAAAAAAAAAAAAAAAAAAAAAATGAGGCCTTCCTGAAAATGGGCTGCTTATTGATAGTGTCCAATAAAACCAATAGGCCAGAGAAAGTACAGCAGGGGAGATAATTGAGGAATTTAAGTATTAGATATGTGATTGTAGCGCCTGGTCTCTAAGTGTGCAGTCATCACTTCTGCTCTATAAAAAGGTGAAAGGTGTGCATTGCACCTGATAATGTGAACAGCAGTCTTAAAGCCTGTCTGTATTGCAAAGACAGAAGAGACATAACTGCTAACCTGAACATGCATATGGTAAAATGTTAGTCTATATCCACAAAGAATGATTGCATGTGTGTTATGTTCTAAAAGCAAGTACACTGCATAATAGAGTTAAATACATGTCTTTATAAAACCCATATAAGGGAAAGTCAAGACCGTTATCTTTTCAACCGACAGCACTTTGTACAACATTTTGTGCGAATTGTGATAGTCATTAAGAAAAATCTACAGATAATGTCTACTGATTAAAATTAAGCTAATTTAATTAATAAAAGCCTGAACATAATTCTTTTTTATACCATTTACGGATTTAAATTTAAATTGTTATGGTAAGGTAGTGGGATTATGTGATTTGAATCTTTTTTGGTATGATTGTAAACTATTTTAATTTTAAACCCTTAAGATTAAAGAAACACAGCTAAGTACTGCGTGTACAAGAATAGTGTAAACATCTACTGGGTTGGGGCTCAGTTAGAGCCCCTGAACTCAGAGGCAGACCTTAGTCCAGATCATTTGAAAATAACAGCATCTTTCCTTGTAATTATAAGATCAATGACTGACAAGATAATTAGTATATCTGCTAATCAAGGTAACAGCTTTTGCAGATCTAATTAGAGTATATTCTGTTGCTTGGAATACATGCCAAAAGTGTTAAACTAATCTTCTGTACTTAAAGATGATGGCTGAATCTTAGAAAACTAATATGTTTAAGCTGTATTCCTCACTTTATAAACAGTAGGAGACAACGAATAAATCAATACTAATTATGATTATAATTTTGGAGTGCAGTTAAGACAAAGCTGCTCTCCTTCAGGGAGAGCTTCAATTTTTAATACCTAAATCCCAATCAAATGTCTGACGGGACTATCTTTTCAACCTAAATTTTAGATATGTATTGGAGACAAACTCAGAATATTTACCAATCACAAAGTTAGTCTGTCACCAACAGAAATGTTTTTTTGTGGTGGCTTGGTCTCAGAATCACATAAGCTTAGATTATAGTCCTTGCTGTGGTACATAGACCTCTGACAGCTTTTGCAGTAGACATCAGTTGCTTTTGCCTGTATACTTTATATTTGGATCACGGTGCCTTCATTTTCCTTTGGAAGATCTTCCCACCATGATAGCATGCAGTGTTGGTGGAGATGTAAATTTTATATTCCAACCTTCCCTGCCACGGATTGGGTATAAGGTCAGGATGGTCGATACCTATAAGCCATTCTCTGCAAGGCAGTAACAGATCCAAGGACGGACGTGTGAACCAGGCAAGGCCAAAAGAGTACCCTTCATGATTGACATAGTGGAGAAGTTGATGGTGGACATTTCTGGTATTGACCCAGAGTACATATGAGAGTTAAGCCATCAAAGGAAGGCAAAGCTAAGACTGTGTATACATAGAGATATAGAGAGAGCTCTTATAACATTATTTAAATCTCTAGATCCAGGTACACCTGATAGCCAGATTCACCCAGTGAAATTGCTAGTAATTAAGACCAAAATATTATCTGTTTGTTTAAACAAGCAACAAAAGAATCTTGACTAACACAACCTACCTAATATTTCTATGCCTTTTTGTCCTTTGCAAAATTGAACACAAAAGTTAGTTTTAAAAATTTGTAATAATCATTGTAATTTAGACAGTTGTTGCCTTATCCCATTTAATATTTGAAATGACTCTATGAAGTAGTTGTTCAATTTATCTCCATTTTGCAGATGAGAAAACTAAAGCTTAATGATATTAAGGAATTTGCCCAAAGTAATATATTAGTCAGGGTACTCAGCATTAATTAATGTAAAACTAATCTCAAAACCTTGGTAACTTCATACAATGAAGGTGAATTTTTTTCTGTCATACAAAATCTAGTTCTCATACAAAGTTTAAGCAGCTTTCCTGGATGGCTTTCTTCTAAGGGCTATTACAAGGATCCAGGCTCTCTCCTTACTGGGGCTCTGCTATCTTGTATCTTCAATATCACACGAGTATGATCCATCCAGAAAGTAGACATGGAGTTGAGGGGTATAGAATATAAGAGGGCTTTTAGGTAAGTGAAAGTATTCCATATGATACTGTAACAGTAGATACATGTCATTATAAATTTATCCAAGTCCACAAAATGTACAACACCAAGAGTGAGTTCTAATGGAAACTATGAACTTTGGATGACAGTAATGTGTCAATATAGGTTCATCTATTATAATAAACACACTATTAGGGTGGAGAATGTTGACAATAAGGGAGGCTATATTTGTGTGGGGACAGGGAGTATATGAGAACTCTGCACATTCTGCTTAGTTTTGCTGTGAACTTAAAACTGCTCTTAAAAAGTAGGTTTATTTTATAAAAAGAGAAACATGCTCAAAATGTATTAAATTCAAATTTTCTGCAATCCTTGAAATTCTCCAATGTTTCACAGAGACCTTGATTTTGGACTTTGGGTATTAGTGTGTTTTGGCAATAAATGAGACAACAAAGAACGAACATTCACGTGAAAATACTTTAGAAGTTATTTTACAGTTCTAATATATTATAAACCCAGCACAAAAAAGAAAAAGAGAACTTTCAGTGTCATCATTTTAGGATGCCACTATAATCCTTATAGTCAATTTATTCTGAATAAGGTACTCATGATCCTAACCCATGACACTTACACACACACACACACACACACACACACACACACATATATGCACACACGCACAATTTAACTTTCCTGTGTCTACTTAATTTCTGCCATATTTTTCCACACAAAAAAGCAGTCCTTGAGGAGACAACCCAACGAGACATTTAACTGAGCTAAATTCACCAATATGAGATGCCTTTGTTCAATGACAACATTGACTTTTAAAATAAGTACTACTTGTCATGTATAAAAGTTACTTTCATGGCCGATGATGTTTCACATCTGGAAATACAATCAATTTTTGGATTGTAATTTAATTTTCTTGTAATGTCTTTGCCATTATGGTTATGGTATCAAGTTTAGGCCAGTTTCATAAAACAAGTTAGAAAGTATCCCCTTCTCCTATGGTTTACAAAAGGATTTGGATAAGATTTGTATTATTTCTTCCTTAAATGTTTGATAGAATTTTCTAGTGAAGCCATTTGGGCTTGGAAGTTTCTTTGCAGGAAAATGTTTAACTATACATTCAATTTTTAAAAGAAATATAGGGCTATCATACTTCCTTTTTTTCTATGTCAATTTAGGTACATTGTGATTTTTAAGAAATTTAACCATTACATAAAGTCGTTTATAATATTTCATTGTTAAGCTTTTCATCCTTATAAGATCTTTCATTCCTGATACTGTTAATTATAGTAGTTCCCCCTATCCACCAGGGGTATGTTCCAAGTCCCCCAGTGGATTCCTAAAACTGTAGGTAGTACCAAATCCTATATATACTATGTTTTTTCCTATACATTTCCTTTTCACTTTCAGGAAGCATTCATTTACAGGCTTCTCTTTGGCATATCTAAATTGCTAGTATTCCTGCTCTTGCACTTTGGGGTCATTTTTAAGTAAAATAAGGGTTACTTGAACACCAACACTGTGATATGTGACAGTGGATCTGATAATCAAGATGGCTAAGTGTCTAAATGGTGGGGACTGTATAGAGTGTGAATATCCTGGACAAAGGGATGATTCACATCCTGGGAAAAACTGGGTGGGACAGTGGGAGATTTTATCACACTACTCAGAACAGCATGCAATTTAAAGCGTGTGAATTATTTATTTCTGGAATTTTCCATTTAATAATATTTTCAGACCATAGTTGAACATGGATAACTGAAACCTTGGAAAGCAAAACCGCAAATAAGGGGAGACTACCGTAATTTGTCTCCTCTCCACTTTCCTCTCCTCTTCTCTTTCTATCTATCTATCTATCTATCTATCTATCTATCTATCTATCTATCTATCTATCTATTGTCATCATCATCATCACCTCTCTGATCATCTTTGTAAAATTTGTCAATTTTATTGTTCTATTCAAATAATTAACTCTTAACTTTATTGAGTTTTCTATTTCATCTTTGTCTTTCATTGATTTCCCACTTATTATCTTCTTCTTTCCACTTATTTGGGCTTAATTTACTCTCTTTCTTAACTTCTTAACTTGAACTTTCCTTCTTTCCTAATATGCAGCCTTAAAGATAAAAATTTCTCTCAAATTTCTACTGTAGATGCATCCCACATATTTGGATATGTTGTTTTTATTATCATGCAGGTTAAAATATGTTCTAATTTTACATGTTACTTCTTCTTTGACCTGTAATTTATTTTACACTGTGTTACTTAATTTGCAAATGTTTTAGGATTTTCTAATATACTATTGTTATTGATTTCTAATTTATTTCCGTTCTGGTCATAGAATACATTCTGTACTATTTCCATTATTTTCATTATTAAGATTTGCTATGTGGTCAAGCATATTGTCTATCTAGGTAAATATTCCACATGAACTTAGAAAAAATATGTCTTCTACTGTTGTTGGAAATAATGTTCTATAGGTAGTGATTACAGTAAATTTTTTAACTATATTGTTCAAAACTTCTTCATTTTTATTGTGTTCTTATATATTTGTTCTATCAGTTGCTAATGGATTTGTATTAAAATTTCCAATATTTGTCTATTTTTTTAATTTTGCCAAGTTTGCTTCAGATAGTTTGAAGCTCTATTATCATAAGGTACTTAGAGTTAGGATTGTTACACCTTCTTGATGAATTGACTCTTTTATCATTCAACGTTCCACTCAAACTCTTGTGATGCTCTTTATATTAATACCTAACTTGTCTGACATTAATATAGCCTAAAAAGCTTTCTTGTGACTAGTATTTGCATGAAATACATTTTTCCATTTTTAAACATATTTGTGTCATTATATTTGATACCTTGTAAGTAACCTATAATTAGATTTTGCTTTAAAAAAATTCCTTCTAATAATCTGTGCTTTCTAAGTTTTTTGAACCATTTACATGGAATATGGTTATTGATTAAGTTTTGGTTCTTAAATATAACATTTTAAGATGTTCTTAAGTCTATCATTATGATATTTGTTTTCTATATGTCCTATCTGTTCTTTGTTTCTTTGTTCTTCTTTTCTTTTCCTTCCTTTGGATCAATTGTTTTATTAATCAGTTTTAATCATCAGTTTTATCATCCCTATTGACTCCTTAGCTATATGTCATTGTCTTAATGTTTTAATGGATGTTCTCATGATGACAGTATGCATCCATAATTCATAATACTCTAACTTTATTTAATATTACACCACTTCAAGTATAATGTGAGAAACTGTGATATTACACTTTAATTTACTCCCTTCCTGTCCTTTGTGCTATTGTCATATATATAAAACTCTACATTAATTATATAACTCAAAGTAAATTGTAATTATTTTTGTTTTAAATAGTTGCTTGTTAAAGAATTTTTTAGATTTAAATAGTTTTCTATATTTATCCACATATTTACCATTTCAACCACTCTGTGTTCCTTTTTATACAACCAAGTTTTTGGCTAGGTGGGCCTCACCTAATCACATGAGCCCTTTAAAAGCAGAGAGTTTTCTCTAGTGAGCAGTGAGCAGCAGAGAAGAAAGTCAGATATACTCTAAGCATGAGAAGGAGGTCAAATAGGGTTCCTGGCTTGAAGATGGAAGGACTACAGGGAAACAACCTGAGAGCAGCCTCTAGATGCTGAGAACAGCCCTTGGCCAACAGCCAGCAAGGAAATGGGGACCTCAGTTCGAAGGCTGCAAGGAACTTAATTCTGCCAATAAGAATAATCTTTGAAGCTGATTTCCCCCCCAAGGCTTAGAACAAGATCTCAGCTCGCTAACACCTTGATTTTGGCCTTGTGAGACCCTGAGTAGAGAGCTCAGCCTCACCACACTGGGCTTCAGACATTTAAAAACTGTGAACTAGTAAATAAGGTTTATTAATCCAATAAGTGTGTGGCAATTTGTTATGCCCCAACAGAAAACTCAGATGTAAAGATGAGCTATACTACCAAGGCCAAAGGTGGCTTTTGGTAACAGCCATCTACATTGGTTTCTTAATAACGCAAAAATTCCACATTTTAAAAAATACTAATCTCTCTCTTTTACCATTCGTAATTCACCCAATGGGATGATCCAAAAAATATGAAGACTATTTGTTGTCTAAAAAAGTCTTCTCATAAATCTCTACCTGTCTTTCTTTATTCTGACACACATACATTTAAATTTATAATGAGCAGCATAAATGCCTCGATATAAGAGGTACTCTGACTGTTTAAAAGTATTTGAAACCAGAGTAGTGAGAATTGCCCCTTTAGTAGCTGAAGACACAAAAAGTAAACATTGTTACTACACAATGGCAACTAATTAGAAGTCCACTCAGACGAACTGTGAATCTCTTTCCTAAGAGTTCAAAAATCTGGTTCTTAGGGACAAAGTTGACATCTGCTAGTGCATACGTATTTTGCATAGGTGTCTCAGTATTGCAAACTCGACATCTGCCTTCTGGTATTGTGTTGAAAAACCTTCTGGTTTTAGCTAAATTGTTTTAGAAGATCCTTATTGAAAACCTAGGAGCACTTTTTAAAAAAGTTTTAAAAAGCATATTTTCTTTTAACATCAAGCTGTAGCATGTAAATAGTGGTCTGAAAAATCAATTGTGCTCTTCAGAGCCTTGCTTCAGATTTCTCTGTTCACTTAATATTGTTCTCAAGAAGATATTCTGAAGATTACGGATGGGGCCAAGAACAAAGATTTTGAAATCTAACAGATATAGGTATAAACAATAACTTGAAATCTAACAGATATAGGTATAAACAATAACTTGAACACTTATTAGCTAAGAAAATAACATCTATGGGTCTCAATTTTCTCATTTATCTAAGGAAGAGAATAGTTTTCTTGCAGGAACAAGATAAGGTTTATTTAACAGAATAAATCCAGAGCCTATCACTGTTCTGACCCAATATGTAATGCCTATTTTTATTAATATTTATCCTGAAATCTAATTGTTTTTGTCTCTCCAGTTCATTACAAATTTCACCAAAAATTCTTCAATTATACTTGTTAAAATTTTTCTTTTGATGTTATCATTTATTCAAAACCCTGTTGCTTTTTTGTCAATAGTTCTTTACTCATCATTGAGGAGTTAATACTAAAGTCACCAGTGAGTAAAGGACACTCACACTGTCCTTTACTTAGTAGCTTAAAGTGGATCTGAAAAGATATTTTCAAATCAATCCTCCAGTTGTTAATGAGGGCTTTCAGCAAGGGTTTTATTGGTCCAGACCATAAGAACTACATTATATTAATAACTTTTCTATATTTTAGTTGCTGCAACTACTTTATGACAAACTTTAATAGTAATCACTGTTAAAACAATATAATAGTGTTCATTTTTCAGACTTTATAAAGTCCAGCAAATGTCAGCTCTACACATGGAAACCATACTCACCAAGCTATATTTTTATAAGAGTTTGAACTAGGCCATTCAGTATTTTATAAATTCAAAGCGAAACTTTAATTTATTCTAAATTGTGACAGCATAGCTTTAGAGGTGGGCAGCCTCCACACAAGTAATCTGCTGATTAGTTCTAGTATGCATATCAGAAGCCAGCAAACTCCAATTTGCATTGAATGCCAGCTGCATAACAACTTATCAGAGAAGCCCAGATATGAGGGTAAAGAAATATCCCTTCCTTAATTATGAGCATGTGTGTGCCAGTGCGAACCTCCATTAGTATGACTGAGCATTCTGGGATAATAAGTTAATGCTATTAAGATTCATTACATATTCTTAATATGCATACCAATGCCCCTTAGTAGTAATATGTTAGATCCCAAGCTTCAAGTCTGTGCTGACAGAGTCTGGTGAGAATCAAAAGGAGTCCAGCCAGGAATGTCAGTAGATGTCCTAAATAAGGCTTTGCAACATTTTAGAAAAGATACTTTGTGATTGCACATACTAATTCAGTGTTAATGTCAGGTGATCTTGATTAATTATCATTAAAAAAAAAAAGCCTTTCTATTTTGTATGTACTAATATAAGGAAAAATTAATGCAAAGTGAGGAGCAATTGGTGAGAGCCTACTTTGACTTCAAATATATTTTATTTGGCTAAAATTTAAATTTGAATGACAATAAGTGGCATTTGCAATGTCTACAACTTATTCCTTTTATACTTGATTTATTCATTTATATTATCTGACTGGTCCCTGAAGGCATGTGAGCTTAAGAGTCCAGTTCTAAATGAAGATCTATATGAAGCCAATGTTTCCTTAATTGACCTGGGAGACAATATAATGGGAAGCGTCTTGTTTTGGGAGACAGGAAACTGAGTTTCATTCAACCATTCATTTAATCATTCAGATAATCAACATAAATTGATTGCCCAAAGAGTACCATTGTTGGGAGACAGCAATGAGCAATAATTGTTGGGAGACAGCAATGAGCAATAACAATACTACCTCCTAAGACTGTTGTAATAATTCAATCTTATAATGCATGTAAATTGTGTATAGATCTTATTCTTCTTTTTAGATTCCCTTGACTGCTTCCTCTTGTCTTTCTCTTGGTCAACATCTTATCCATGCAAAATAGCCCCATTATAACTAAATGAAATGTCATTCCTTAGGGATCTGGCTTGTTGAATGGAAACCAAAGTGCTAGATAATACTACCCAAAAATGTGAGAGTGTGAGCTTCTTATGGAGTAAATTTCATCATCGGGAAATGAGAAATAAAATGGACCTAAGCAAATAAATGTCTCCTCTTTCTTTAAGGACTGCTTCAAAGTGCAGTTCTTCTTTGCAAATCTTCCAGGAAACTCCCATGCACAAAGCAAATATACCTGCTACATGACTTGCTGATATAGTAACCGATGCATTACAATGATTGTATTTCATTGTTTGTTACATTTTCTTCTGTTACTTTCTTTTCTTCTTTGCACCTTTACTGCTTTGGGCTCATGTCTCTCAAATAAAGTACCAATGTGATCTTTAACAGATCACCCAGTCTTTTTGAGCCTCAAGAATGGAATAATTTGAAGATCTCTTCCAGATCTAAATGTTAGAATTCTGTGATTATCTGAAAAGATATAAAAATTATTTACTCTGCAAAATAGCCATGTTCTAAAACCTTTAAAGCTTCATGTGAAAAAAGCGATTTTTTTTTTTTTTACTGTAAACTTATGAAATCAGAAATAGGTTTCCTTTTCTTAAAGAGCATTCCTGGTCCCTAATGCAATTCTTTTCAATTTCAAAATTCTTTTCAATTTCAGAATTGAAAAGAATTGCATTAGGCAATTTCTAAATGAGCTACATATCTCTAAATATTCTATAATTTTATGATTACATTTGGACAGTCTCATGATTAAGCAGGCTCTTTAGAAGAGGAAAGGAATTACCATGTATTATGCCAAATGCATAGTGCCAGGCAATAAGTAACTTACCTTATACATGTTATTTTATTTAGATCTCATAAATGCCCTGAAAGTTTGGAACTATTTTCTCTATTTTAAAATTAAGAAAATTAAGGTATGAGAGAGTTAAAACAAACAAACAAACAAACAAAAAAAAACAACCAGCTAGTAAGAGAGAAGCAAAGGATAAGTCACTTGTCCAGTTCCAAAGCCCAAGCTCTCCTAATGAGCACTTTGACTTTTTTATTTTAATCTCCATCCCTCACTCTTCTTTCCTCCACCAAAATCTATTACTTAGAAATCGTTTGTTGAGCACAGCTACATCAATGTAATACTCCTTTAATTATTTACTGCTTGTCAGTGTAATGAAACATTTAGTAATTTGGAGCTATAATATCTCACTTAAATCGTACATGTAGTTGTCAAGGGTAACTGACAAGTTTAAAAATTCTTTAACTTAGCTCATTACATTATGTACTACAATTCACTTCCTGGACACATTTCAACTAGTTCAATATTCCATTCACTGTAGTAATAGCATTCAGCAGTATCTATCAACCAACTCATCTGTGCCTTCCAAATACCACTATAAAAGATGTTCGCATGATAATTCTAACACCTAAGAAAGACCAAGGGACTTTTTCATTTTCAAAGAAAGCTTTTGTTATATTCAACTTTACCCTAAGCATAGTTTATTTAATTGTATTTGAGTAATTTAAAATTGGTAATGAATACGTGGACTAAAGTAAGTATGCTAACCAAAATATGAAATTATAGCTATTTATCACTCACTAACTTTAAGAGGCATGGCATGAAATACAGAATTAAATCCATGTTTCTATCATACAGAAAACATTTAACTCAGTTTTTATCACTAAATTATCGATATAATTGGATATTAAATACTTCCCCATGGAAAACTAAATATATTAGTGAAAAAAAGTTTTACATTAAGTATTAAATATAATGAAACAGTATCTTCAGAACATAGCTTAAATAAATAAGAATATCTCAAAAGTAAAATAACCTTATATATTTGTGTCTGGTTTCTATACGTTGATTTAATTCTTTTGATTTTAATTTAAAAACTTGGTCTACATTGACTAGTTAGATTACTCTGAATGACCTAGCAAAAAGGTTGTTAGAAACCTTTATAGTATTGTATTTTCAATTTAATCTAGTCATCCAAAGTCTCAGTGTCAAAAATCGTAAGATGACATGGAAAGACAAAATACAGGTAATACTAAAAAATGAGTAAAACATCTATGGTATTTTGTTTTTAACAGAAAGCGAGAGTCTTCATGTACTAAACAAAATAAAAGCTTCCAAAATGACCCTAAATGGTCACTGGAAGCTCAACCAAGAGTTGTATTTCCATAATCTATGATGATACAAGAAGTTTCCACTGATGTGACTCCCATGCGGCTGAATAGTCAGATGCCCATTTCAAGACAGAGCCCAGATTTGATCCTTTCTTGGGTAGGGAAAATAGCACGACTATGTTTAAAGTTCTCTATTTTACCAATGGCTTTCTTATTACTACTCTGCCCATGGTGCAATAAATGTATTGTCAACTTTGCACATTCATAACAGGTAGAGGCAAAAACTAGTAGAAAAGTGCAAAGTAGGCATGGCCATCTTCATAGGCTCACACCTGCTGTTGTCCCCAGCCTGCAGCACACCAGGCCTTCAGCCTCCCTCTAGCTTTATAACACTTTATTTCAGTCTTCCTCCTAAGTAGTCCTTCCCTGATCAAGCTCCCTATGACCTCTTATTAAATGAGTTGATAAGTTATTTATTCATGAATGAATGGATGTAATAACTCATTTATTCATTCAGTTACTCGACAAACATGTGCTGAGTGTCCATTTTGTGCCAGGAGCTGTGCTAGATAAACACTAGAAAAATATCATCGTCATAAACAGGAAACACAGTGGTAGAAAAACAGACCCCTGCTCAGTTATCCAAAATCTCACTTTGCTGCATTTTAAAAGAGCAATATATAGGTTGTTAACCCAAAGGAATAAAACTGGCTAAAAAATTTTAAGCAGAAATATACATATTTTAAATAGAAATGACTCTCCTAGAACTCTCAAATCCTAGGGCACACTCTCTTTCTCTCTATTCAGAAGATCAGTCTTGAATTCAACATAAAAATTGTTCAATATGTTAAATGGAACTTTGCCTGTTATCTTGGAATTTGATATTAAGCTCTAAGCAGGAAAAAGGGCAATAAATAGCCTTATATATAAAAAACAGTTGCCAAATACATCTCTGTGAATTATTAAGGGTTGACACGAATCACTACTCACCTCCAAAGACTCCAAAGAACCTATATAAAGAACAGACTAGCAACTCCAGTAGAAATCATCCAGCTGTAGTAATTACCAGGTCTTTTCTTAACTTTTCTTCATGAGGTAGAGCAAAGAACACTCTCCCCTTCTAAAGACAGTAAGGAAGATTCTAGAGACTAGTCATAATAATTGGAAGAGCAAGAGGAGGAAATGCACATTTTTTTGTTGCCGTTGTGAACACTTATAAGCTTCAGCTCAAATGCCACAGTGAGGAAATCCTTGAGAGAGTTTGCCATCCCACCCTTGAGTTTTGGAAACAAATGGGATCCTCGAAACTGGTGCCTCTGTCTTCAGAATTCTGAAGATGGGAGATTGGCCAGAAAGATTGTGCATAAGATGAGGAGAGAGAGCAGCTGTGGGAGCAGCTTAGATTCTGATCATTTGGCAAGGCCAGCCCTAAAGAATGTCCTGCAAAATTCAAATATTAGTTTCCTATTCCTATTGTAATAAATTCCACAAATTATGTGGCTTAAAAACAATATAAATTTATTCTCTTGGAGTTCTGGAGGTCAGAATTCTAAAATAGATCTGCTTGCCTGCTGTCCTTCTGGAGGCTCTAAAGGAGAATCTGTTTCCTTGCCTTTTCCAGCTTCTAGAAGCTGTCCATATTCCAGAAACTACCTATAATTCTTGGCTTTTGCTCCCTTCCTACATCTTCAAAGCCTTCAGTATAGCACCTTCTCTCCTCTCTGACTTCTGCTTTTGTCCTTATATCTTCTCTTTGACTCTTACCTACTGCCTTCCTCTTACAAGGATCCTTGTGATTACACTGGATCCACCTGAATAATCCAGGCTTCCCTCCCCATTTCAAGATCCCTAACTTACTCACATCTATGAAGTCCTTTTTACCATGTAAGGTAATGGTTACAGGTTCTAGGAATTAGGAAGTGAATCTCATCTTACTCAAGAAGGATGCTTGTTAGGTTATAGAAACCCCAGCAATAAGAAGCTTGGAGGTGGATGTGGTTGGGGGCGGGAGGGGGGCAGGCAGGGACGGGGAATGCATGTCAGAATAGTCAGGAGAACATGGCCCAAGTCAGATGTTATCAGAGGACTTCCAAGGCACCACACAGATGTGTCCCAAGAAGTAGCCAACATCTGGACCTGTACCCACAGAGATAATGATGCTGAATTCCAATAGCTCCAAGCAAGCCAAGATTTGCTTTAGTCTACCTACTCTTCCCATGACCCTGGAAGACTCAGGGGTGATATTTAGGATTGGAGTAAAGAACAAGGAGGAGAGAGAGAGCAAAACAAGCCCTGCCCTCAGTGGTAGGTTAGTCCTAAGCTGACAGAAGGTGAAAAGCTGTGAATCAAATGTGAGATTGAAATTTGATTTAGACAACACTGAAACTTTCATTACTCCAATATGTCTTCATTAGTAAAACATGACTATTCTAATACCAGAAAAGTGTGAATTCTGCCTGTGAGGCAACCAAGGGGTAGAGAAAAAAGATCCAATAGGGCATGTTTGAAGAGTAAGGTTAAAAAATAATTAAGCCCTTTCCTAGTTGTAGGACACAAATGATGTTTTTTGTAAGTTTATTGCAGATGTATCCAAGTCAATGGCTTTTGATAAGATATTTTGCTGTCTGATTTCTGTGTACTCCCGACTAGAAACACTCTTCATATCAGCTGCTCTGAGGCTCCACCACTCCCATAACAGCAACCTGCTCGTTCCAGATTCACATACATTCGTAATTATTCAGAGCATGACTAATTTTCTAACTGTATTAACTGGTACTGGATTGACACCTTCTACGTTGTTCAGCAGTTGTTACATTGGCTTCTAAATTATTTCAGCTTGGCATTACAAAGATAATCTGTCACTAATGCAAACTTGTGTATATACAATATTAGAATTGCTGTCTTGTTATTTTTTCATTACTACTGTATTTTCTGAATCTCTCTCATTACCATATGTATTGTTTCATTATTTACATTTTGAATACTATTACCTCTAAGACTGTCAGTGAAGCATTTTGAGATAATGATGCTATGGGAAGAGAATTATCTAAATATGGATCTTCCTGCTCATGCTCAAATAAATTATTGTCTAAGTCTTCAGATGCCTCATCTGGGTCTTCATTAAGACACGTGTGGCCCAGGAGAATTATGGAGCATCAGCTGCTTTTATTTAGGGTCTGTAGTACAGAAATGACGCTAGAGAAGGAGAACCCGATCAAGACTTAATGTGAAGGACTTTGTGATGATAGGAACAGGGGACGTAAAAACATCCAATGAAATATGCATTTAACAGCAATATCCTTGAAAGAAAATAGTATTTGTTTGAGAATCTGAAGGTAAAACAATGACTGAGACAAACATAGAATGTTTCGAGTGCTTTGTTTTGATTGAGAAATTGCCTGTTCAGAAGCAGACAACTGCCAGGGAACTTTACCCAGTGCTTTGGCTCTAAAGACCAACTATGTTTACATTATTTCTATCTCTGACCTCTTCACTGAGCTTCAAGTTCAACTCTCCAACTTTAAAAATTTGGTATCTATGCCTGTCAATTGGCATCTCAAACTTAATGTGGCTGACATAGAACTCTTTTTCTCCCTCAAAAAATCTCTTTGTTCTCTTTGTTCCTTGTTATCCAATCTTCATACATGGCATCACTGTGCATTCTACAAGAACCAGGAAATTTCTCTGACTCCTCTTACTCTTACTCCCACATCTAATTGATCAAATCCTGTGGATTTATCTCCAAAATCTATCTTGAATCCATCTACTTTTCTCCATCTTCACTGAGACCACCCTTCCCAGGAAATCATCTCTTAATGGGCACCACCTCCCAACAGGGAGACCAGCTTCCACTCTTGCTCTTCTGCCTACAGCAGCCAGAGTAAACTACAAGACATGCATCATGTCATATCACTCTCCTGTTTAAAGCTCTTCTTGTTTCTCAACACATTTAGAATTAAATCAATGTCCCTAACTGTGGCCTGCAAAGCCCTAATTACCTGCTCTTGCCTACCCCTTGGATTGTCTCTTCTCTCACTTCCTCTAGCCACACTGGTATTCTTCCAGGTCATTTCTGCCTCTTGTTTCCTGCACTTGTTGAACCCTCTTTCTAGAATATTCTGCTCCCAGATCTGCGCATAGGTGGATGACTGCTTCTCCTCACTCAGTTCTCACTCAACCTCCTCAGGGAGGACTTCCAACTCCCCAGCCACCCTCCTTCACATCAGGACTCTTTCATAGTACTTATCACCCTCTGAAAGTGTGTGGTTCATTAATTCGTTCGTTCTTTATTAGTTCTCTTATCTGAGAAGACTATAAGCTTCATGAGGGCAAAGATCTTGCCTTTCTTTTTCTCCACTGTATATTTAGGGTCAAGAATGGTGTCTGGCTCAGAGCAGTCCCTCAATAAATATTCATGACTTAATGAACAATTGAAAGCAAGATTACTCATGACTGGAAGCTCACACTGCCAGTATTTCCAGTTTGCTTAATAGGCTTGCCCCAGCGATCTTCCTGCATGACTGGGAAGATCCAGATCAGAGACTCAGTGCCCAGGCAGTGATAGATGCTCAGTGCTTTTGCAGAGCCAGTATCTCAGGCTCTGTCCAGCTACTTCATGCCTTGCCTATTGAGAGATCTGTGTTCCAGCTCCTGTTCCAGTGTGGGGAAGACCATCCTATTCTCTCTGCTACTGGAACCCAGAGCCTCTCTGCCTGGAAAGCTTCTCTTTGGCAAAATACTCTCTTCTGATCTCTTTTTCTAAGGATTTCCCAGCAGTAAACAGATTAACCTAATTCTCTTCAGGTCCCATCAAGAATGCTATGCTTACTGGAAAGAGAAATTTCTCATTTTCAATACTATCATTTCAATCCTTTTTAACGCCCTGTCATTATGTTGTGGTGATTCAGTGTAGAGTTTAGCTAGATTTTTGTTTATTTTTGAGAGGGGTTAGATAAAGGGAGAAAAAGGGTGGCAGAATTTGCCTCAAAAAGTGTTTCTCAAAGCCCAGCTTAAAGAATTATACAGATTTAATGCCATCCCCATCATTCTTGACCATTTTAATGCCCAAAACAAACAACATAAAAAGTGTGCCTTTAGCTCGTAAGGTGGGTGTCGCCTGCACACAACTGATCTTTTTGCCTACGGATGAAACAAAATGTTAAAAGAGTAAATAATCAATGTTGCCTTCTACAACACCGCCAAGACCCCAGAGGAGTAAAGATAATAAAGTTATTGAACTATTTCCTTCGGAAAAAAAATATAACCCTAAATCATACTTCTGAAGTCCAAAAAGTAACTCAGTAATGTTTTCAGAAGTTAGTTAATATTATAACATTAATAATACAGAATAATAATATAAAATCTTTGACTATTCTGTAGATATAAATGAAATCTGTTTCAACAACTTACAAATCTGTAGACTATCCAAAGAATTATTTTATCTAAAAAGGTCGATTTAACCAAAAAGTATGATCAAGCATGTGTTTTTCAGATAGATATAATTAGTTTTGCAATAGAATTAATGCTAAGAATCCATATTATTTTAGCAGTTACAATGGGCCAGAAACCATTGTATGTGGCTTTTGTGTGTTCACTCACGTACTCCTGTGCTATTTGGAGTCTATAACAATGCATAATCTCCAGCAGATAAAGAAACAGAAGCACAGACAGTTTAATCCATTGCCCATTGGTACTCAGCTCTCAGAAATAGGCTGGGTTTCAAACCCAGGCTGTATGTTCTCTACCCACCAAATTATATCTCCTGTACCCTACTACCAGTGGTAGTAAAGGGTGACATTTATTGAGCCCTCCCACTGTTCCATTCACTCTAGAAAGCACATTGCAGATATTACACCATTTAATCTTCCCAACATTTCTGAGGTGAAGAAGCTATTGCAATAAACTTTCTTTAATGTTGATGATGGCATGATATTTATGGAAATTCTCTCCCATATTGCTCATGCTAGCAACAACTCATATGTTATATTAAATCAGGAGCAGCCCCTGGCAGCTCAGTTCACACCTTTATTTCTTTAGGAGCCCCATACAAGGGCCTAGAATTGCCAGCTATATGTAACTCTCACTCTTTTTTTATGTGACTTCTATTTTTTTTTTTTTTTTTTTTTTTTTTTTTGTATCTACAGAAACTTTCTCTTTTGTTCTTAAAGGAGGCAGGCATAATTTTAAGGTGATGCTTCTTAATCTTCCAGCTGTGCAGCTCTGTCGGTGAGGTTAGGTTTCTCATTCCAACTCAGCATTAGGGTTGAATGCTCCAAGAGAAAGCCTATCTCCGAGGAAGCTCAATAATAGCTCGATCTATGAAGGTAGCAAATCATAAAACATGAGTCCCTTCTTCGGCTAAATTAATTGGATCATATCATAGAGACATCAACAAAGGCTTTTTATAGACTACAGCCAGTAAATTCTTTTTCAAAGTGAATCCTATAATATTCTTTTATTAGCCCACAAGTAACAAATGTAATGCAGACATCAATCTTATTGGAATAGTAAGGAAATCCCTGGAGCCAACAGAAGAGAATTAGGAGTTCCATCAAGCATCAGCAACGGTAATTTAGCAACGATCACCATTAACAAAACATGCATGCATCATTATGGAAGTGAACTATTAAATGTTAAAATTAGGACTTGTTAATTACAATCACCAATTACTTAGGATACAACAAGAACTATTCTGAGTACTTTAAATGCATGCTTTCATAATAACACACAGAGGGAGATATCATTATTACTCTCATTTTACAGATTAGTAAACTGAGTCTTAGATACTCCAAGTAAATTGTCCAGGGTTGTATAGCCAGTAAGCAGCAGAGCCAAATTTTGAGCTCATGCACTCTGAACCCCACATAGTTTTAGTCTGCTGTGTTAGTCTATGTGTCAGCTACACAGAATTGTAACACAATGCGGACTGGCCATATTGAATCGTAATGCAATTCCTGCAGCACATTAAGCATCTTCTTACCTTGGCCCCTTCGCTCATATAGCTCTCTCTGCCTCGGACATCTAACTTTGCCAACTCATTTTTTACTAAGATTCATCCTACGTGTCACTTTGGGAAGGCTGCCATTCTGCCAACCACCCTGCCTCAGTCTTCTGCCCATGACATGATTAGATGCCCATTTTCTGGCTTGAAATAAATGATGCACTGTGTGCAAAAAAAGGAAAAAGGAATCAAGTAGGCAACCTGGGATGGCGAACAGTGAGAAGGAGAACACTGATGTCCTGTGGTCTTATAAAGGACAAAAAAATCCACATTTGCCTGACTATGGTTAAATACCTTTGATTTTTTGAGTTACTGAACTGCTAGATAATGTTTATAATATTTACCTTTATTAAGTGCTTAGGGACAAAGCTGTAGTGAAATAGCCATTGTTTATTTATTAGAGCCTTTTCACAGCATGTTAAGTCTTCCTTTTTTCAGTCCAATTTAATTGCAGCAAACAAAAAAAATCATATTTTAAAGATAAGCTAAAAGATAAATTTTCCTTTCCTGGTATATGAGGAAAGCAGCTGTACGGAGGTCTCTAGATAATAAATAACTTCTCCACATCTTGCATTTCTTGGCAGACCTGTGAAATATTTATTACATTTCTTTCCAAAGGCTTAAAAGTATCTTTCTCCTCCAGAGAATATTATTCTGTGACCCAACGCATGTCCCACTGTTGCCTACTTCATCTGTGCTTCCATTTCCTGCCCCCTCTCCTGACCTCTGTCTTTCAATGCTGCCTTTGGGTTAACTTCTTCTGACAATTTCTGTTGCCTTTTGTTTAAGCTGTTGCACTCCATATTGGCTCTTATTTTTTTGATGTAGCCCAGAACATATTAGAATCCACAGAACACAAACTCTATAGTGTAATAGTTCATCAAGGAATCTCTACCCAGTTGAGAGTTCTTAAGGCAACTCTAAAGAAATGCAGAACATCTAGACAAAAGAGGGAGAAATCTCCATCTGCATATCACCTCTTTGTGTAAAAGAAACTATGTTTCTGAACCAAATGGCTATTTTTACCTGTGGAAACATTAGCGCAAACAGCCGTTGTGAGTAAACCCAATAACCAAAACCAGACAAGTTGAACACTGATAATCAGTTAGTGGGCCTGATTTGGAATTTGAATTTGGAATTCCATGGCAAATTGATCCAAAGCAGATATTTTTTAAATATCAGAACTAAAAACAGTCAGAAAATTTTTAAAGAAATTTTTCACCCACCTTCACTCAATGTACAAAGACAGTTAAGCAGCTTCAAGAAAAGTATTCATTTCAAGTCAAGCTAATGGGTAAAAAGAAGACAATAAAATAAAAAATTGATCAACTATCTTTGTAATGGCCTTTAGCAAGTGTTGGAAATGAAATGGATTGCTCAACTGAAGATTAAAAATTATCACAGTATTTGTAGATTTCATTTTGCATATAGTAAAGCGATAAAGAAGAGACAAAGAGAGAGAAAAGGAGAGAGAGGGAGAAAAATAGACTATAGAGTGTCAAGAGACCTTGTTCAATTCAGATTGTACAGCTGAGCTGCAGAATATCCTCGAGCAAGAGTTCCAACCTCTATGTGACCAACCTTGCTCATCAGTTAGGCAAGGCTAATTAGGACCATCCACCTTCCCCGCCTAAAAAGCATAGTTCATACTAATTAACTTGGACATTTTGAACAGCCCGAACTCCACACACAAAAAGGTGAAAAGAGTACTTCACAGTTGTTAGCAATTACTTGTGAAATTATTTAAATTGTCAGAAGGACTAACACAGATCTGCCCCTAGAGAGACCTCCCACACCATTGCATTGATCATATGTTTCATGTTTTAAAAGAGAAGCATTCTCCACCTCACTCCCATTTCTTCCTCTGTCTCTCTTTTATTCTTTCTCTCTTTTTCTCTTAAATATTCTTGTTCTCTTTTATAAACTGCCTCTATTTTTTATGATTTTATCCTAAATCTTCTGAAAGCTAAAAGCCAGTTATAGTAAAATTCGATGTGCCTTCTTCCACATTCTCTCTACCCCACAGATACCTCATATCTCTTCTTCTTCTTAATACACTAAACCATATTTTCTAGTCATTACATTAGCAAATAAAAGTTAATACCTACATCCTCTGATGTTTAATCCCATGAAACAAATTAATATATATGTACTTTTACATAGCTTTGCCATCTATTGTCCATTCTGGACAATAAAAGAGAAGAAGGCTTGAGGATCAATTTTAAAATGATGTTTTGTGTTTTAATGAGTGCATGCAAAAAGCACACACACAGGATACTAAAGAGTTAGATTTAAAGTAAATATGTCATGAAGCTATTTTATTGGGTAAGAGTTAAAGTAAATATGTCATGAAGCTATTTTATTGGGTAAATCCTAGTGTTGCTTCTGACGCTATTGTTTCCTTTCCCCTCAAGTACTTGAAAAGAACAGTTGCTCTCTGGCTTGCAAACACATTACCTTCTCTGACTTTTGGATAGTTCCTAATGTTTTGATTTTTTAAAGGTTAAGGTTATATATCAAAAGTGTACTGTACAGTTATTAGCTTGATCTTTGAACCAGAACAGGTTATCTAAGCTCCAATTAATAATTTGCTAGTAATATATAAAACAATTTGAGGAGGACAGGGGAAAAAAAGAAAAAGAAAACTGCAAAAAGTACTAGTTTTAATTTTTTTTATACAAAACCTTTAAATATTACTAATTAACTGAAGGTGTTTTAGGATAGGCCAAACTAGAAATCATAACTGTATCTACAGTATATAGCTTTGGAAAGTAAGTTTGAGGAAATCTAAAAATTATTTAAGCTTTCCATCTAAAGATGGAATCCTTTTAAAATGTCATCATTGACCATTTATCAGTTTTATTCTGTTATAGAAATAAAAATAAATTTACCTGCTAGTCAAACTTTAATTATGGATTTGACTACTGCATGTCAAGTGCTACAGTAATTGCTGAGAATCAGTTGATTTAAAAAAGTTAGTCTTTTACCAAAAGTACTTATAGTTTAGTCAATGTGAAAGACAAGCACTTGAACAATTTCAATACCATAAAGAGAGTACATAGGGAGCATTTTTATAACTTAGTCTTTGATTATCTACCCCAGAGTCACAGGGGTAAGAGACATTCAGGCAGAGGGAATGAAAGATAAAAAAAAAAAGCATGACGATGGCACATGTTAGTGAAACTGCAAGTGTTTTGGGTACAACTAGAGCATAAATGTGGCAGCTTACAAACACAGAGTTACAGAAAAAAGCAAAGAACAGATCATAAAGGGCCCTGTATGACATGGGAAGAAATTTTTACTACAAACCATGGCAGACCATGCTAATGTCTAAGCAATGGACTGGTATGATTTTTGTCAGCGTTCCACTTTGGAAAGATCACTCTGGCTACAGTGTGAAAGATCTGTGAGAGACTGTCCCTTGAATGCAAGATATCCAAACATGTGGGTTTATATTGACTCCTCTCTAAAAATTATGGGAAAAAAAGTTGTAGTTAAAAGTAGTGTGAAGCCAAAAGAACATCAACAACAAAAAGGACATAAACAAGGAAAGAAAACAGACTTTTGGATGGCAGTAAGTCAATGCAACACTGTTTAAGCAGTGCAAAGGAAACGGAAGTCTAAATGCCTGCACGATGGGATGTGGATGATCATCTGACTAATTCACAAAGAGTACACTAGACTCAGGAAATAGAGACTCAAGGTGTCTGAGATGGTGAGGGAAAATAGTATTGCTTAAAATAGGAGAAATGGTTGAATACTTTTATGAGAAATAATTAGATCCCAGCTCTCAACAGCTCACATGACTAGGCAACTCTGTTTCTATCCTGGAAGAAAACCAGATGTTTTCTGTGGAGAAATGCAAGTGGAAATGGATGTGCTCTAAAATCTGCACCACATTATTTAGGAAAAAATGGGCATGAGATGCCATTCAAAAAACAGCTAATCAGTGAAATTCTATATCCTGAATGGTGAGAATACTGGAGAACAGACTTCTCTCCAGAGAAATTAGCTAGGCTAGAGAAACAAAATGCAGACTTTGTTATAATCTCACTTACAATCCAATGCTATAATCTCACTTATATATAGAATCTAAATAAAATTGAATTCATAGAATTCATAGAGTAGAATGATTGTTTGCAGAAGTTGGGTGTGGAGGAAATTAGGAGATACTGGTCAAAGGGTAGAAAGTTTTGCTCATGCAAGATGAATAAGTTCTGGAGATTTAATGTACAGCATGGAGACTATAAGAAATACTGTATTATATACTTGAAATTTGCTAAAAGAGTAGATCTTAAATGTTCTCAATTCTATGAGATGATGGATGTGTTAATTAGCTCGATCATATCACACTGTGTAAGTATATCAAAACATCATTACCTTGTACATCTTAAATATATACAATTTTTATTTGACAATTATATCTCAATAAAGTTCAGCAAAAAAAAAAAAAGAGAGAGAAAAGAGCAATGCTAGGAGCAGAAAAAAAAAAACAATAAAGAGCCAAAATCAATGAAATTAAAAACAGAAAAATAATAGAGAAAATCAATCAATTCAAAATCTAATTCTTTGAAATTAATACAATCAACAAGCCTCTATATCAGTAAAGAAAAATAGAGAGAAAATACAAATTACCAATATCATGAGTGACAATTACTACAGATTATATAGATACTAAAAAGATAATCCGAAAACATTATGAACTTTACACTAACGAATTTAACAACAGTTGAAATGAACAAATTCTACGCAGCTATTATAGCTCGTTCAAGAAGAAACAGATAATCTGAAGAGCACCATATCAATTTTAAAAATTGAATTAGTAAATATCTTCCTACAAGGAAAATTTCAGGATGAGATGACTACACTGGTCAATTCTACCAAATATTTAAAGAAGAAATAATATCAATTTTACAGAAACTCTACCAGACAACTGAAAAGGAGACAATTTTTCCCAAGTCACTCTATGAAGCCAGTAGTACTCTGATACCAAAACCAGATAAAGACATTATAAGGAAAGAAAATTACCTACTAGTATCTCTCATGAACATAGATATGAAAAATCTTAACAAAAATTTTAGCAAATTGAATGAAGTTTATCCCAGGAATGCAAACTTGACTTAACATTCAAAAATCAATCAGTGCAATTCATTACATTAGTACAGAAAAAAATATGATTGTCTCAATAAATTCCAAGAAAAATTAATGGATAAAATCCAACACTTTTCTGAGATAAGCTCTCAGCAAATTAAGAATAGAAGAAAATGATCTGATAAAGGTAAAGAGCGTTTATAAAAATTCTACAGCTAACATCATCAGTAGCGATAAAAGGCTAAAACCTTTCTCATTAATATTAGAAGAAAGGCAAGGAAGTCTGCTCTCCCTACTTCTATCCAACTTTGTATCAGAGGTCATAGCCAGTGCAGAAAATGAATGATGGAAATAAAAGGCATCTAGATTAGAATGGAGCAATTAAAACTGTCTTTACTCAAAATGGCATGATCACCTACGTAGAAAATCCTATGACACCTACAAAAAAGCTACTAGAATAAATAAGTAAATTTAGCAGAGTTGTAATACAAGATCAATTTTTTAAAATCAATTATACTTCCATATATTAAAAAATCAGAATTTGTAATGCTATTTATAAAACATCAAAAATATGTAATAGAAATAAATATAACAAATGATATATAAGACTTTTACATTGAAAACTATAAAACAATGCTCAAAGGTGTTAAAGAAGATCTAAATAAATGAAGATATAAATGGTATTCATGGATCAGGAGATTAAATTTTTTAAGATGAAAATTGAAAATTTGATCTATAGAATTAATGGAATTCCATCAAAATCCCAGAATGCGTTTTTGTAGAAATTGACAAGCTGATTCAAAAATTTATAAAATTAAAAGGACTTATAATAGCCAAAACAACTTTAAAAAGATGAAGAAATTTGTAGGACATATACTACCTGATCTCAAGACTTACTGTAAAGTTACAGCAATACAGACGGTTTGGAACTGCCATAAAGATGAAACAGAATGGAGTTCAGAAATAAAAACACAGATATAGATAACTGATTTGTGACAAAGGTACAAAATAAAATTCAGTGGAGAAAGAATTATCTTTCAACAAATGATGCTGAAGAAAACCAAATTTTTTATTATTAGTTTCAAGTATACTTGTACATTAGTTTCAAGTATACAAGTACATTGGTAAGACATTTATATAGTTTATGAAATGATCCCCCTGGTTATCGTCCCTCTGGCTCTACACAGCCATTACATTACTGCTGACTGCATGCCCTATGCCGTGCTCTCCATTCCCATAACCATCTATCAACTACTAATTTGTACTTCTTTAACCCTTCAAGAAAACTGATTTTTGATAAAGGTCCAAAGGATAAAGAAGAAATGGAGAAAGAATAGTCTTTTCAGTAAATGATGCTGGAAAAGTTAGACATTCATATGCAAATAGAAAACCATACTTAATCCATAATCACACCATATATAAAAACAAAGTCAAAGTTGATTACAGACATCAAAGTAAAGCCTAAAACTATAAACTTTTTAAAAAACAAAAAAAATTTGTGACTTTACGTTAGGCAAAGTATTCTTACATGGTACACCAAAACACAATCAGTTAACATATACTCCCACACACACACATATGCATGCACATGTACACACCCTTTGTCAAAATTAGGTTTCTGCTCTTCCAGAAAAACTGTTAGTAGAATGATGAGACAATCCATTGACTCAGAAAAAATTATTTGAAAACCAAATATTTGTTTAAGCACTTGTAGTATCCAGAATATATCTTTCAACACTCAATAATAAAAAAACAAAACCTAATAAAAAGTGGGCAAAAATCAAAAGAGACAATATGAGAAAGAATATGTACCAATGACAAATAAAGACATGAAAAGATATCCAACTTCATTAGTCATTCAGGAAAGTGCAATCTAAAACAACAATGTGATACCACTATACAATATCTAAAATTTAATTAACTTTTCAAAACAACTGTGGTAATAATATGAATCTGTTGGAATTCTGACAACTGAGAAACAATTTGGCAGTCTCATAAAAAGTAAACATATATCTATCTTATAACCCAGGAATTCTATTCCTAGACATTTACCCAAGAGAGATAAAAGCAAATAACCATATCAAGACTTGCTCATAAATGTTTATAGCAGCTTATTTCTGTAAAAGCAAAAAACATGAAATGACCCAAATGTCCATCAACAAGTAAATAGGTACATAAACTGTGATGTAGCCATACAACAGAATATTATTTAGCAACAAAAAAGAATGAACTAATTAATATATGCAACAACATAGATGAATCTCAAAATAGAAGTGAAAAAGAACTCAGACCAATAAGTGCATATCATGTATGATTTCATTTATATAAAATTCTAGAAAATACGAACTAATCTATAGTGACATAAGGCAGATTAATGCTTGTCTGGGGATTAATGAGGTGGATGGGGCAGAAAGAAGAATTATAAAGGGACTCAAGGAAACTCGTGGATAATGAATGTATTTACTTTCTTGATAATGGTGATATTTTCACGTATATAAATATGTCAAAATGTTTCAAATTGTATACTTTAAACAATTTTATTATATGTTAATTTACCTTTAAAAAGTTTTTTTGAAACATTATAAGTAGAAAAGGAAAATTGAGTGAAAAAAATATGATTAGAGAAGGATGAGTCTCAAAGTGGGAAGAATAAGGTGGGGCAACTTCCAAACTAAATATAATGTTGTCCTATACTAAGGATTTGGCAGATAGAATGGAGAAAACCAGATAGATTTGTAAACATATTTAATAAATTTTAGTAATTAGGATTTGGTATTTTTGTTTGTTAAGATGATGTAAAAAGATCCATAAGGTATGATGTCAAGATGGCTGCCTGGATTACTAATTGGCTGGAGCATCAGTATAGGAGAAAGGCTTAGTAAAAAAAACATCATGAGTTTAGTTTTCAATGTATTGAATTTGAGATATGCACATATGATAATGCCTAAAAGGTAGCTACATAATAGGTTTGAAATTCCAAAAGGTGAGATTGAGTTGTAAGTTCTCAGCAAATTGATTTAACTGAAGTAGAATATTAGTCGATTAGATCACCTACGAAGAGTGTGTTAAGATGTGATTTAAGTTTGAGGCCTAAACCCTGAGAAGTTCTAGTCTTCTGTGGTTGGGCAGAGAAGATCTGACAATGTAAATGTAAATTTATTTTGATAATCCAACTCTCAAAACATATACTTGAAAATTATAATTCATCAGAGTCAGAGAACTTGCAAATGATCCAAAAAATCAAATTCACTGTGAGTTGGTAGATGTTCTGCTCTGGTTGTTAGTTGGGTGAACTTTCTGATGGACATTTAGGCATGCAGACAATCCATACACACACACACACACACACACACACACACACACACACACACACAATAACATCTGTACTTAGAGTAACTCTGCAGTAAATAGCTCTTGTTTAGACTTTACACTAATTATGGCAGTTATAACCATGTGGTTAAGAGAAAAACTTGGCAGAATTCCACATGGCATTTTTCGCCTCATAAATTTGAAATGAGAGAACTTTTCAACCATATTGCTGCTAATTTTTAACTTGCCCACACCTGGTATGATATTCCATGTTATGTTTAAGTAACATACCTGAAGTTATTAATACCAGCTTTGACCGGAATCAGTATAATGACTTGAGATTGTTCTTCGTATTTCCTGAAATAGAAAAAAAATTAAGTCAAGTGACAGGCATAAAAATGTGCTATTATGTTTTCATGAAAGACAGTCCATGGGTCATATTATAAATATTAAGCAGAAAAGCTATAGTTGGTCCAAATACGAAATCACAAATAAAAATGCAAATTAATGATTGGTAATGCATTATACATTAACTACTCAAAATACATCCATAAAAGCTCCTACATTTAACTTCTGGGAAGGTCCTAATCAGATTCTATTAACTCCTATTTTAGAAATTTCTAACGAGCTTGGTTAACTGGTTTATTGCCCAAAAGCAAATGAAAAGTAATAAGCTAGCTGCAGACGAGTCCCTTATTTTGAGAAAAGCACATTAATGGCAGCAAGCTGTGATGACAGATAAAGAGGAATGTACAGAAAGAGAAAAAAAAAAAAAAAGCCTTACAAAGCAGAAATCAGAATTCCGAGTAGACCATTTTATGGCCATTTAGTATAGAGTAAGCAACTTGCTGTACTTCATTAGGCTCTGATGGTAGCACTATACAATGACTAACGATCATAATATAATACTTCCCAAAAGGTTAAAAATAGAAATATTATGTGAAATTCACTTTTAAAAAGACTTAATAGAGTTAAAATTAGTTAATAATATGATTCTATTGTTTATGTTTTGCTTTTACAAAGTAGTTTGCTTTCTAGTCATGAATCTTCTCCCTTAAAACCCATTCATGAGAGGGAATTTCTTTAAAGACCATTCTTGACTTCAAATATAAAGAATTTGTTTATTGACCACAAGTTTATCTCTTTGTGTCATTTAGAACTTCTTAACTTCCACCTAGTATCACAGAGTAGAATTGTTTTAGCCTTTGTTGGATTATTAGCTCCTTGAAAATTAAGAGTTAGACACTTGAATTCACTTTTGTATCATGTGCCTTCCAGCCACACTGCAGTGCCTAACATGTAGAAAGTGCTGAATAAAGGAGAAAAATGATTTAGGATACATAGACCTGCACCCTTTATTCTTTCAATGACAATAAAGAATAATTCCAAAACCTACATTTGTATAACACTGTAAAAGACAAATCCACATAACAAAAAAAAATCATTAAATATGATTTAATCTCAAAATTCAAATTAACTGGGAAAAATTCATTTCAAATAGATGAATGAATGAAAGTATAAATTATTGAATATCTTTAAGGAATCACAGTGTAGACAGATGCTAATTTTGCCTATTAATAAATTTTCAAAATACATAATTGAAATTATTTGTTACTATAATACCAATCATATGTCATAGCAACTTTACATTCTTAAGGTAGATTGCAATTTGCATTTCATGTTGAGAAAAGGCTTTAAAACAAAGTTTTCCTTTAATATGCTCCTTACTAAATCTTTTTAAAATTATAATTAGTGGGGTCCAAAATAAATGGTTTTGCTTTATATATGCTCAAAAACCATGGGTCTTGGTTCTCTAAGAAAATTTCTATTTAACTTACTATCACATTTTTTATTTTCAAGAGAGTTGGCTAAATGGAATTTAATTTTTAATCCCTTGAGAGACACATATAAATGTGTCCACAATTCCGATCTTATAATATCATTTTTATTTTAAAGAATAATTTCATTATCTTGATATAATATTCATGCTCACATTTAGGTCTCAATCACGATATATTTAGCATGGCTTAGAATTTACTCAGAAATAAATCAGCAGTTGAACATCATTAATTTCATAAAAATAATAAAAAAATTTCTGATTATCAA
This sequence comes from Pteropus alecto, assembly GCF_000325575.1. NCBI lineage: Eukaryota > Metazoa > Chordata > Mammalia > Chiroptera > Pteropodidae > Pteropus > Pteropus alecto. The sequence continues at coordinate 26,974,386 of NW_006442484.1, forward strand.
GCATTTGTCTTTTTGTATGCTTACAGTAAAGTTCTATAACATAGGAGACAATAGATTTCAAATGATAAGATAATGTCATATGACTGTAGTCTGCAACTTTGATATCTAGGTGCACATGTTGGGTAATAGAAAATAGGACGATTTCTGAACAACAGACAAATCCCCAGAATTCAATCACACCAGAAGATTAGAGTTTTCCTGTGTATAACAGAAATTCTTTCATATCTGAAGCAGGGACAATTGGTGAACATAATAAGCATTCTAATGTAACTCCTGGAGGAATGAAGATAGCAAGATGTACAAAAGTCACAGAGCTGAGTCAGCTTGATAAGCAAGTAGTCAATAGTTATTACTCTTTTTCTTGTTAAATCCATTAAGCATTTTTTTTTATTATTATTAATCTAACAATGTGGGTGATCCTGTTTTGAATAGAGAATTATTTGAGCATAGCCAAGGACTAATCCATTCACTCATTCATTCAATACTAAGTGCCTAAAATGTGCTAGTCACTATACCAGAAGCAGAAGAAATGAATGAGTATATGACATTCTTTTCCTTAGAAACTATTATCCATGATAGAAATAGCTGATAAACTGGGCTTCATTAAAATTAAAAAGTTCTGCCCTACAAAAGATGATGTTTAAAAGAATGACAAAATAAGCCACAGGCTGGGAGAAATATCTGCAAAAGGCACATTTGATAAAAGATTGTTATCTAAAATAGACAAAGAATTCTTAAAATTCAACGATAAGAAAATGAACTATCTGATTTAAAAACCAACAAAATACCTGGACCGATACCTTACCAGAGAAGATATACAAATGACAAATATGAAGAGATGTTCAACATGACATGTCATTAGGAAAATGCAAATTAAAACAACAATGAACTACCACTACACACCTATTAGAATGACTGAAATCCAAAACGTTGACAACATCAAATGTTAGCAAGGATGTGTAGCAACAAGAAATCTCATTTATTGCTGATGGGAATGCAAAATGGTACAAACTGTTTGGCAGTTTCTTATAAAACAAATTATATTCTTACCCTATGATCCAGCAGTTGCACTCCTTGGTATTTACACAGATGAGCTGTAAGCTCATGTCCACACACAAAAAAAACTACACACAGATGTTTATAGCAGTTTTATTCATAATTGCCAAAACTTGAACACAACTGAGATGCCCTTCAGTAGGTAAATGGGTAAATAATCCGTGGTACATCCAGACAATTTAATATTATTCAACACTGAAAATAAATGAGCTATCATGCCATGAAAACATATAGAGGAAACCTAAATGCATGTTGCTACGTGAAAGATTCAAACTAAAAAATGCTACATGTTATATGACATGCTGGAGAAGGCAAAACTAAGTAGACAGTAAAAAGATCAGCGGTTGCTAGGGGAGAGAGAAGGATAAATAGGCAGAGCACAGATGATTTTTAGGGCAGTGAAACTATTCTTTATGATACTATAACGGTGGATATTTGACATTATACATTGGTCAAAACGTAAAATGTACAACTTTACGACATGTAAAATGTACAACATTAGTTAACTCTAATGGAAACTACAAACATTGGGTAATAATTATGGGTTAATGTAGGTTTATTAATTATAGCAGATGTGGGGAGTCGGTACATGTGTGAAAGTAAGGAATATATGGAAATTTTTGTACTTTCCACTCAATTTTGCTATGAACCTAAAACTACTCTAAAAACAGTCTATTAAAAAAAAACTGTGTTGTCTACTAGAAAATGCAGACAAGAAATCAAACGGTCATAAATGTTATCAGGAAGCCATGTAGTAGATACCATGTAAGCACAGGGAAGAGCAAAACAACAAGCAGACTGGAGAGGAGAAGCAAAGACATCATGGAGGTGCATCTCTGCTTAATTTTACATTCCCTAGAGCAGAGAAAGAATTCAGACAAATACTAAGCATGTGCAAGAAAAAAGGAGAAAAACTGGGCAAAGTCCTCTTTAAAAAGAAGGAAAATATGTGTTTCTAAACCAAATAAAAAGGGTCATTTGGTCATTTACACAATTACAATATTATTTTTTAAAAAGTGAAATAATTCCTACACAGATGTTAAATTTAGATGCTAGATTTAGACAGCAAATTTATTGAAGGGTCAAAATTTTTCCAAGTTTAATAAGAACTATAAACCCAAAAAGCTCAATGAATACCAAGAACACAAGACATGAAGAAATTACACCAAGATATATTATAACCAAACTGGTAAAACCAGTGATAAAAAGAAAATCTTAAAAGCAGACAGAAAATAAAGACACATTACACATGAAAGAAAGATAAGGATTAAAGCAGATTTCTCATCAGAAACAATGAAAGCAAGACAACAGTGGATCAACATTTTAAGTTCTAAAGAAAAGCTTTTCAACCAAAAATTCTGTACTCTGTGAATTTTTTTTTTAAATGGAGATCTAATGGAATTAATCATCGGCAGACTCTAACTATAACAAATGTTAAATGAAGTTTTTTAAGAGAAGAAAAATGATGCCAGGTGGAGATATGGATCAACAAAACAGGAATAAAGAACATTGGAATTAATAAGTACATAGGTAAATAAATATATATAATATTTAATTATTATTTATATCTTTTTAAAAAGATAATTGTTTAAGAAAAAAAAACCAATGTGTAGAGCTTATACTATATGTATAAGTGAATAGTATGACAGTGAATGAAATGAATTGCATGGTAACAATAGCATACAGGCCAGGAAAGGAAAAATGGAAATGTTAGATGATAAAATGGTAAATGTCATTTGAAAATAGACTATGATGAGTTAAATTATATACTCTAAACCCAAAGGCAACAGCTAAAATAACAAAGAGTTATCACTATTGAGTCAAAAAAGGAACTAAAATCATTTTTTAAAATCTTGAATCTAAAAGAAGATAGAAAAAGAAGAAAAAGAGAACAAAGATCATATGGCATAAATAGAAAACAAATAACAAGATAGTATATTTAAACCCAACTATATCAGCAATTACATAAAATGTAAATAATCTAAGCACCTTAATTAAAAACCGAAATTGTCATATTGGATAAAAATGCAAGACCTAACTATATGTTATTTACAATAAATCATTTTTCAATACAAAGATAAGAATAAATCAAAAGTAAACGGATATTTTTAAATGTCATCTAGCATTAATCAAAAAACTATGGAATGACTATACTGATTAGATGAGACAGATTCCAGAGCAAAGAATATTAGCAAAGGTAAAGAAAGGCATTTTATAAAGGAGCCAATTAATCAAAAGGACATAAGAATCTTAATACCTAACCCCATATACCAAAACCTGATAGAACTATAAGAAGATGTGATACATATATACAATGGAATATTACTCAGCCATAAGAAAAGATTAAACACTGCCATTTGCGACAACATAGATGGATCTTGAGATCATCATGCTAAGTGAAATAAGTCAGAGAGAAAAAGTTGAGAACCATATGATTTCACTTACATGTGGGATATAAAATTGAAGGCAACGAACGAACAAGACAAACAAAAGCTCACAGACACAGACAATAATTTAGTGGTTACCTGAGGGAAAAGGAGGAGGAGGGAAGGTAGATAAGGGTAGAGGGGGTCAAATATATGGTGATGGAAGGAGATTTGACTTTGGGTGATGAATACACAATATAATATACTGATGATGTATTATTAAATTATGCACTTGAAACCTACATAATTTTATTAACTAATGTCACCCCAATAAATTTAATTTTTAAAAAGAAAGAAAGAAATCTAACATTTTAGTCAGACATTTTGCCACCCCTCTTTCAAGAATTGATAGAATAGAAAGACAATAAAAAGATTTGAACAACACTGTCAAACTTGAACTAACTGATAATTATAAAGCACTTCATCCAACATCAGCAGAATACACATTCTTTCAAGTGTACACAGAACATCTACCAGGAGAAAATACATTCTAGGTTGAAGAGAGCTACATTTTTCTGCATTTTAAAGTGAGATGATTATTTGCGTTGTCTGGGACATAAAGTGAGGTAAAGATAGAGAAAGATGGAAGGAAGTTGGAGCTTGATTTGGAAAACATGGCCAAGGAACTTTATGAGATAAGAAAACCCTAATATCCAATTTCAAGTTATCTTGGCTATATATACCCCTTCCCTTCATTGTGTAACCCTAAATTTCAGTGAATGTCTTGTATTTACAGCTGTCTCTTGGGAGCAGCATGGGGGTAGGAGAACATAGAATAAAGAAATGGTCCCAAGTTTGACTTGAAGCCAGGGCAGAGATAAAGAAGCAGCTTCAAAACTCAGAGCAATGAGAATTCAACAAAAACAGGAAACTGAAGTCAGAAGTGACTAGCATAAATATATCTGCAGAAATCCTGAGGGCACTGGACTTGCCATAAAACAGAGTTGCAGGATTTGACCTGACCTCCCAATACTCAGGAGCAGAGTGACCCGGGTGAACATCTGCGTTACATATTTTTCTCCCCACACCGGTCACCACAAGACAAAAGAAGGAGTATAAATTTACTTCTCTGTTGTCAAGAATGATTCCAAAGCCCTCCACCTAGAAGGCAAAAGTAGCTACAAATAGTTTGTCTTTAAATACCATTTCCATGACATACCTATCACCCACCTAATTTGAGCATAGTATCTCAAAAGCAACAGAAACAAGTTGACCCCAAAGTGAAACAAAAATGAGAAAAAGCCTAGGCTATCTGCAGGGAGGGAGAGCAGACAAGTAGACAAGGATTTACTTTCCAGGGTGTCCCTGAAGGCTAAACCCCAGCTGCTTGTGTGTCTCTGCCACATATTTTTAACATTTTTCAACTGATAGCATATAGCAGCAGAAAAATGCAAATCAAACCCTCTTTTTGGCTTACTATATTAGGCAGGGGATAAAACAAAACATGAGCTTCAGGATTAGTCACAGCATACTCAAATTCTGTTTTAAAAGTTAAAAAGTTCCTTGGTCCCATTGCTTGGACCAAAAGGCTGCCATGCAAAGAATGTCGGCAGCATCTAAGGCCCCCACAATTAGCAACTGCAGTAGGACAGAGGTGCCAGTGACACCCAGGTTTCAGAGAAGGGAAGATCTTTTAGCAGTCTGAAATCAGTGTAGCTCTCTTTCTATTTGTCTGTATTGCCCAGCTATTCCCCCCATAAGGGTGATGAAATTGTCTAGATTACTCACCTTCGTGTCTCCAGTACCGGGGACAGGGCCTACCGAGCACAAGGTGCTTAATAGTTGTATAATTGAATTATTCCACAAATTCAAAGAGCATGAACACATCTAGACAGAAAAAAAAAAAAGTTTAGGATCAGGACACAGTAGGAGCTTCAAGCCCCAAGTCGTAATAAATCAGGTGTCCCTCTGAGAGGTGGAATTGTGATTTTTCCCAGCTATCAACGCAGGACTATTCCTTAAGCTCCAGTGGCATGTGGCCAACAAGAGAAGGTAATGTTACAGAGATTTAGAGAAAACATTTGTAGGTCTTTCTCAGCATGGTATGTAACAAAGTTTAAGCTGTAGGCCAACCTGTGAAGTAAGCAGACAGTTTTACCTAGATCTCTTTCCTCTTTCTGGGCCTTTTTCCCAGCCTTTTCCAGCACTGAACTCCTTTTTGCCTACTTTGTTACAGCTCAGCTCCTCCTTATCCCTTTGCCCTCACCAGAACAAGCCAGATCCAGGTAACCAGCAGCCAAATAAATCTAAACATTTCCTATTTTTAAAGATAACAATAAAGTCAATACATTTTTAGTAAGGTGTTATGACTGCTAAGAACTTAACGCAATACCTTTCTCAGGCATATTTGCATTTACACCGAAAGAAACCATATCTGAACTCAAGAGAATGCATGAAATTGGGGATATTTGAGAAATCAATGAAATGGGATAAAAAAAAATGTTAAGATACGGGCTATATAGCAGGAATTTTAATTCAGCACTAAAGAATAATTTGTTTTCATTTAAACTGAGTGGGAGAAAAAAAACAATTTGATTTGTGTGACTCTTTTACTGTCCTTAAGACATTAAAGAAGAACATTTTCAGAAGAGTAAGAAATCTAAATTAAATATGTAATAAGATCAGTGTAGAGTTTTACTTTATCTCTAAGAAAACTGCACATAACCGAGCATATTGTGCTTCCTTATTAGACATTAACAGAAAATATAAATCATCATGTGTCTTATAGAAAAACAAAACACAAGACCTGCAAAAACAGCTCTTAGAAAGTACAGCTCTGACACTTATCGGATAGGATAGCACTAAAAATTCCAAGCCAGAGGCATGAAAACCAAAACAACCTTCAACTGCAAGTTTCATAGCAATTAAAGACAAACCTGAGCCAAACCACAAAGATAATATTCCCATCTCCTCCTTACCCTATAAAACTCCAACCTTGCTTCAACTTGGAGTCGCTTGTTCATCCGGTTTTGCCTTGGTGTATCAACTTATTAAAGCTTTTAAAACTTATTCAAGTTAATGTATTTTTTCATGTGAAAGTCTTAATGTGAATGTTACAGTTTTAAGTATAAGCTCCTGTGCATATAT
>NW_006442484.1:26981911-26999356 GCF_000325575.1 Pteropus alecto
TATATTTACCAAGGATTTTTTTACCAGATTTTACCAAAGATATGCTCCATATCACTACTAAAGGGGGTCAAGATATCAGGTTTGGCACATAGAGGTTCAACCAAGGCATGGCTACTCATGGGCAGGTAAGAGATGAATTTCTCCCTTATTTAATTTCTCCCCTTCATCTGATTCGTCTTTTCCCAATTTCCTTACCTCTGCAGCCTAAGATTATATCAAATAGTAATTTTCCATAGATTCCTTAAGATCATTTATTAACCACCTGCAGACATAACAGATCTACAAAGCCTTCTGCTTAAAGGAGAGCAATCGATCTGCCTGTTCTTAAGTTATGACCAATCACCAAATCTGTATGCATGACATAATTTCCACTTATTAAAATTGCCTACTTTATTTTGATGAAGTCACAGATACTATAGAGTTGAAAAGGAGACTTTGAAAATCATCATTTGTTTTTGCAGTGAGATTTCCCACATAACAGACATAGTGATAATACCATCTATACATTATAGAGTGTGTGTTATAATTTACAAAATATACACATATGCAGGCTTTCTGGTGGGACTACAAACCAGACAGACATATAGAGACACCAAGTCTCTCCTTAAATACTACTTATACTGGTGGCTAATTACATTTAAGGCTGTCTACTCATTCTAATAGAAACCATGCCAGCCAGTGCGAGCAAACGTGATTCTTTGATATTCATAGCTGAAACCTCAGTGGTTCTGACCTCTCTCCTCCACAACTGCAGGAAGTCTAGTTTTCTCAGAAAATTCCTGGGAATCCTCAGAGGTGCTTACAGGCTGTGGTCCTTACTAACCACTCTAGCCAGCCTGTCTGGGATGTTTCCATAGCAACCCCAGACGTTTCTACCAAGTCTCTACTTCAACCTCAAATTCTTTGCCCATCCTTGTTACACTGGAACTGGATGCCTTTCCTAGAATCTCAATCTGGAAACATGTATCTTGCTTACAGAGAACACGTCCGTATTATTCTCACTGTCTCAGAGGCCCTGTGGCAAGATTACCTAGACCAAGAATTGTTAAGGTAGGATGATTCTTTTGATTCACACACACATTTGCTTTCTCCTCAGGGCACAAATACAACCGGAATGGCTGGGTCAAGACAAAATACAAATTACCCTGCTAGGTAACTAGAACTGTAATTGCTTTCCAGCCTGCAGACTTGTTCTTGAGCCTGGGCTGGACTTTATTTCTATGATGAGCTCTCTCTCAGGGCCACCTCTGTCCTTTCTTGCAATCTGACTTTGACAGGGCCACTCCTGTTAATAACATTTTTAAAAATATGTTTAAAACCTAGTTTTGGACAGTCTTGATCTCTCTCTTACCCAGTAGGCAAAAGGATTCTAAATTTCTTTGTAAATTAATGAGTATAATTGACTTCAGGAGAAGAAGAATTGCTGCTTGAATTACTGCCAGAAATCCCAGTCTCTACCAGATCAAGATTCCTTTTACATTTCTTCTAACAAAAAATTCTACATCTTATTATCTCTCATTTTTTTTCATTCAAGTTTCGCCCTCTGGAGAAGACTGGTAGAAGAACTCCTGGTAGAAGTTCATTCAGATCCTAGATATCTAAGACCGTTTACTCTTTTCCAGCCTGAATGTACCAATTTCTTTCCATTTCTCAAAGGAAACAGCTGGCAGATCATTTATTAGGCTGGCCACAGCCCAGGAGCAGCTCCAGTTTGCTAATATGTCTTCTATAATTCAGTGCTCCAGCTCAATTCCAATTTCGACAGGGCATAGTTGGATGTATTCTTGCCTTAATCTGGGTACTATATTTCTATCAAAAAGTTCTAAAGTAATGTTTAATGTCTATGTCTTAATAGTAGGCATATACTGAACTAGTATTTTTAAATTTCATCAGGGTTAAGTTCACCCTAATCAGACCACACCACTCTATTTAACATATTTCTATAGAAAGTCACCAATGACTTTCATTTGCTAAACCTAGTGATCAGACACAATGCTCACATATCCAGCTGCTAATCGGCTAAACCCACTAACAGGTATCTCAGATATAAGATGTTCAAAACTGAAACACTATTCTCTCTGCCACCATGCCCCGCCCATACTCTTCCTCACTGGAATTTCTCTATTATTATTAATATTCTCCTTCCAGTTGCTTAGGCCTAACACCTTGGTGTTATCCTTAGATGCTCCCTTCACGCCTTTTGTCTAATTCATCAGCAAATCTGGCCAGCCTTTCCTTCAAAACATTATCTCGGTGTCTGAAACCTATTTCACATCCCCCTACAGTACTGACCTAATTCACAGCATATCTCAGCCGGCTTAGTGCAATAGTATCCTAACTGGTCTGCACACTTGTCAGCACAGCAGCCAAAATAATCCTGTTAAAACACAAGCCATCCCATGGCACTCTTTTCTGACAGCTTGACCTCTGTTTCAGAGTAAAAGCCAAAAAGTCTTTACAAGGGTCTACCATTCCCTGCAAATCTGCCTTCTTCTTATCTTTTACTGCCCTTCCCTCACTCTCTCTACTCCAGCCACTTTGGCCTCCTTGTGTCCTTGAACACACCAGACTCAGTCTTCTTGGAATGTTCTTCCCACAGATACCCATGTGCCCTGCTTCCTCACCTCCTTCAAGTTTGCATTCAAACATCACCTTGCTAAAAAAGAACCGGAGTCTAATAGACTACTATTCAAAATTATTTCCAAGAACAGGCAACAATTGTTTTTCTACCATATTACCCGTTAAAATGTTTTAGTCTTTCAGGATAAAAAAGATGTTTTAGAATTCTAATTTCAGAAAACAATAACGAGAAACATGTTTGATTTTTATCTTTTGATATTTGTGATCATTACAGTTCCCTAAATCTAATATTTATGTCTTTTCTAAAATGTTCTTAGGTAATTTGATTGGCCAAGATCTCATTGTCAGATGCCCACTGTGCACCCCTGGGAGTTACACTCCTGCCTCAATGGATGACTAGAGCTTCCTACCTCCATACTTTTATGCACACCAGCCCCTCCACTGAGATCATTTCTGTTGAAATTCCCTATGTACTGTTGAAATTCTCTATGTACTCTGTGACCCAGATCAGATGCTACTTTCCCCATGAAGCTTCCTCTGATCTCTTCTTCAAAAAGGCACCACTCCTTCCTGGGAACCCAGAGCATTGATTTGCACTTCTTAGTGTGTCCATTCCTGTATGTGATCTTTTCATGTGACTCATGTCCTCTAAATAGGTATCATGCGTTTCTTGACATGATAAGCTACATTTTATTTGCTATTTTATTCCCTGCAGTGCTTAGAAGTGCCTCACATAAAATTATAATTCAATAAAATGTTCATTGAATAGTTATTTAAAAATGAAATGAGTAATGAGTAAATTAAGACACATTCTTAAACTGCCCCATTTTTAATCATCAGTTTTTATTAATTAGACCTATTCAAATAAGAGTGTCATTGTTATCTTAAATTAATGACATTAATGACAATAGTACTTGAATTGCCTCTAATTACTTTGACGTCATATTTAAAATATGTTTCATTATTAAAAAATATCTACTACTATTTTCCTTGGCTTTTTATTTTCAGATGTGGTTGCATTTATATAAAACACATGGTGTATATATTGGATGCAGATTCATATGCATTGATATTCAGCAATGGTCATTCTCTCAGCAAAGAATATGTACATACACACGTTATATTTTCTATGCAGGCTTGTGTGTGTTTGTGTAAACATCACATAACTTTTCAAGTAGGACTATTGATCAAAGATGGGAGTAACTAATATAAAAACCCTTAGACATTTCCGAGGACCAGAATGCTTTGAAGTATTTCAGCAAGAACATATTGACCTCTTTGGGGAAAAGGATTGTGTGCAGCAATCAGACATGACTATCTAATGTTGAAGATCAAAGGGTATTGACTGAAATCTGCAGTTGCCATAGCTACTGAGCCCTGTGAATTTACTATAGTTCTCTTATTACAAGCACAAGATTTACAGTTAAGACCTGCTTTATTGACTAGAGGGGTTATCTGTTCACTAAATCTGGGGGTTTACTAGAATGATTTTCAGCCTACATTATTTTGTTAAATTGAATCTGATTCAGTGAAATTACAATTAAAATACAAAGTTCTCAAGGTACAGATTCATAATCTACTCTAACCCTATCAATCTTTTTAAGATATGCAAAATACTTTAAGACCAACTCCGATCTTAGAGGATAAGATGTTTACGAAGTATTTTTACTTGGAGCAGATTTTCAATTGACTGTAATGCCTGAAACAGACATTTAGTGGCAAGGTTGACAAGCAGGACCAAGCCAGCACGTCTCAAACTGCCTCCTACAAAATAGTTTAATGCCTTTTCCCTGGTGACACCAAGTGGATTTCTGAAAATAAGCTTTGAATCCCAAAATCTCAATCATCAAAGAATGTCTGGTTATCTAAAGCTACTTTCTGAAACCTTCCTTCAAATAGAGATTTTAAAAACATAATCCCACCTTTGGCTGTCTTTTCTACAATTGACCTGGTTCCCAATTTCTTATATGTCTATTATTCTAAAAACCATTTCATTTATTCATCTAATTTCTGAATAGATATTTGCCTATTGGGCTACTGCTCCCAACAAAGTATCTTCATAACTAAATGGGGGTTGTTGGCAGAGAGGAAAAGTATAGAAGCTAGCCAGTAAGTCTCCAGCTTCTTGTGGGAGTAAATGGGTTCTCCCCACATCCCTTTATGTTCACAAAAGTGCCCTTTTTCATAAATGTTCCAGAGCCTTAGGGGGAAGAATTTCCAAAATTTGCCTTTTTGTTTATTATTCTGGAAATCAAAAAATATGCTCCTAGATGGGGTCCAAAAACTGTGATACTGGCAGCCGGGCCAGGTTTGAATTCTCGAACAAATCACTGAGCCTTAGTTTGCTCAACCAGAAAAACAAGAAAATAGTTTCTACCTCGTGATGTTTTGTAAAATTTTAATGTATTACTTATATATGAGGTGCTTATCTGAGTACCTGACACATCGTGGTGCTCAGCAAAGTTGGGTTATTATTTTCTGCTAAGAAGTTTTTTTTTTTTTTCAAGTAAGAAGGAAGAAAAAGAAAAGATGAAGAAAAAATTCTTTTGATTCGAAATATCATTTTCAGAAAGTACAAAGAAGTCTAAATTGATTGTACAATCCCCTGTTCCCCTCTGATCAGACAATGCATTTTAAGTTTTACTTTTAGAAAACATGAATCTTTTGGAAAATGTCACAGTTATCCTGTAGAACTTAACAGAAATATTTTATAGTAATTAGAAAGAGTGATTACTTATCCAAGTTTAGATCACTTAGGACATACTGAAATGTTGGAGCACAGTTTTTGGCTATTAATTACAACTAAAGTTTATTCCAGTTCTCCAATAGGAAAAAAAACAACAACAACAAAATCTAGATCTTTCTGTTCTATTTTTAAGCTCTTTTCTAGAGTATTACATATAGGCTTAAAAAACAAATAAACAAACAAAAACAAAAACAATAAAATACATAGGAACTTCAAGGCTGGGTGGGGGCCATGGCCATGGTTTCCTTAGTAACAGTGGTGGCCTAAGTCCATATGGCCTTAACATATAAATGTATAAAGTATGCTGGGAAGAAATGAAGTTTTTTTAATATACAAAAGTATCACACTTTCATTTTCTTTCCTGCAAGTATTCTCTCTGTTTATCAGTAGAATGTAAGCTAATGATATGCAGTCATGTGATAAAAATCTGAATCTGTTTAACATTCATTTGGAGCATAACTCAGTATCTATATCTGTTTAAAATACTGCAGGGTGTGATCATCAAATAGGAATCAAACTGGAAAAGTAGTGCATAGAATATTTCTGTTTCCTCGGGCTAAGTGGATTCACCCAATTGCCCCCTCATCCCTAAGTTAATAATTCTTTCCTCTTGCTCAGGTGATTTGCAACCTTCAAGTGATGCATTCTAGAACGCTGTGGGCAAATCCTTGTGTCCCTTCTCAACACTTTCTACTTAGAGTTTTATCTACACCTATGAATAAAACCCAAGGAAAAGCCAAACTGGAGTCTTTAAAGCAAGTGCACATATAAAAATTAAGACAATACATGAAAAAATAAAGTTGCTATTATGATAAGTGAAAGTGGGAGCGAGCACTCTGTTCTACTGAGAATTAGTAATGTTCTTATTCTAAGATAGCTTTGTTGTAATTTGGCAAGATTTAGGAATGTGGGAGGTTTTTCCGCTTGGCTCATGGACAATTTTTATATGGGATAGCACAATAATTGCTGGCCAAAGTATTAAGGTCCAGAAGATAATTAAATAATGCAAAGGAACAAAGCGGACTTTGCAAGCTGTGTTTCTATTTCCCCGTCTCTTGCTCTGCAGAGAACTCAGACTGCTACTCATTGGTTTTATTATATAATCTTCTTGTGCACAATGTATAAACTACAATTTAACTGAGGTTTTCATCTAAAAAATAATTTAAGAGAAATAAATCATGACATAGCTTCCACATCTTCCAAATTAGCTATACAGGAATAAATATATCTTCTCTCGAGTGCTGTTACTTGGGACTGTGAGTCTAGGTCCTGAAAAGTGTAAGGTTTTTATGAATTATCCTATTAGATTAAAATGGAATGTGTTTGGGACCCAGAGGTTGTGTACACAGACAGATACTTATCAGCAGATAGTTTCTCAGTAAACTTAGATATTTTTAAAGTAACCTTCTAAGGTTATCAGTAATTTCACATATTAGACTTCCATTTCTAAGTTTATTCCTTTTTAATTCTAATTTTATAGATTTTAGTTATGTTTTAATCATACAGTCAAGTTTAAATTCTTTTTCTTTCCTGAAAAATGATTTGAAATTGTGACATAGAGGTTCTAATGATCAATAAATACCCCTGGAGCAACTAAAGCAAAAAAAATTTGAAAGTGAATACTTCTAGAAAATATCTTCTTTGAAATCCCTAATTTAAAAATATTGCCAGAAGTTTTTTTTTTCAGGTCTACAAAGAAAAATGTAAAGGAGATGAAAACACTTTCATTAATGATTCAAATGGACCCAAAATAAGATTGAAAATAGTTCATAATATATTCTCTGTTTTGGAATGATTATTTTTCTACTGAAACTGAGTTTGAGTTCAAGGATATAAATGGTAACAAAAGACCATTGAGACTATAGGTAGATGATAGATAGTTAGATAGATAGATGGATAGATGTTGATCTGAGGTCAGTACTACTTTCATCCATAGGAACAACTGCCAAGTTGGGTATGGGTAAACAGAATATCTTGCCTGCCAGAGGCCAGAGGGAGGAGAGGGCTAGTACGCTGGGGTAAGGAGAAATCAGCAAAGCTTTTAACAATTGCATAAGCCTGCTTGAAGAACTGGAATCTAGAGTTGTTCCAAATGCAAAAATAGTTTCTTCCAACTGCCATTGATTCCCTTCCAGAAATCTATGGTGGTTCAAGATGTTCAGTGATGGGCTGGAAAGCAAGGAAACATCTCTTTCAGTCTTAATGATGCTTAGATCCTAAAGTAATCCTAGAGAAGATGCCTATAATATACATAGAACAAACCTTGCCCTCAAGACATTTGACACAAAAAGGGAATTGTATTTAATAAAGTTGTAACCCAGCCCCAGACCTAACTCAACTACTGATTGGATCAAAGTGGTCATTCTCTCAAAGTATCTGACAGTGGAAAGAGCCGGCTCTCCCTGGGAAAAGGAATATTAATCTATTCTCTGTGGGTCTTTTAAATACATATGCCGTACAATTTAAAAATTATGGTACATGAAAATAAAGAGGAGAATGTGACCCATAATTAAAAATTTTTAAAAAGTCAATAGGAGCAAAACCACTGATGATCCAGATGGGAGAATTAATATACAAGGACCTTAATAAAACAAAGCTTTAAAGAATTTAGAGTAAAAGAGGGGGAGTTTTAGCAGAAAAATGAAAACTCTAAAATTAACAAATGAAAATTCTAGAAATAAAAACACAATATCTGAATTAATGATTTGTTGGACAGGCTTAACAGTAGTCTAGATTCTGTAAAAGAAACAATTAGATAACTCATAGACAGGTCAATAGAAATAATATAAATCAAACCACAGAGTTGAAAAAAGAACTTTAGAGACATGTCAAAAAATAACAAATGGTCTAATGTGTGCAATTGTAGTTACAGATGAAGAAAAGAAAAATTAGGCAGAAGAATTACCTGAAAAGATGATGGTTAAGATTTTTTTCAACATCAGTGAAAGGCATCAAACCACAGATTAAGAAGTTCAGAGAAATTTAGGGGAGATACTAAGTTTATGTTTTCTCTTCTTCCACACAAATCTTTGCTTAAAAACAAACAAAAAAATCAATGTTTTTTTCACATTTGAAATATTCTCGGTACTCACATATTATCACTAAGTGATACCCTCATTCAAAGCTCCTCCTTTGATAATTCTTAAAAGCCATCAAAATCGTACTTGGAAGGTAATTAGCCTCATTCCCTTTGCTAATGATCTAAACTGTATTCTCTGGAAGAAATCTCAAAATCGCCTGATACTATTACAAAACTCATTAGCATGCCACAAAGATATTTCACCTTAAAAAAAAAAAGTGCATATATTGGCTCAGTATATCAATAAAGAAGGTCTTTAGACTTGCAGGTCTTTTAGAATAAGAAAAAACTGCTTTCAGTCATTTGGATCCTGTTATATTTTTCAAAACAATTCCTGCTCTATAAATCTGAAGTTCACATCAAATTCATTGCCCCTAGAGATCTTAATTGCATATAAAATATATCTTAAGCTCACACCAATTGACTTGATAATGAGTCCTCATCACTGTGGAATCCATGAGGTCAAAGTCTCCATTAAGACATTGACAAGAAGCAGCCACTAATGGACCTGGATAGCTGGAGTTTTAAGATCTGGGGCACTCAGATCTTTTAGGCTTGCTTCTGTGACAAGACCACATGTCCGTGGCACAGCAAATTTTGTATTACTGTGGTATTTTATGCTTGATAAGGTTTATCAGAGCAACAAGTTTGAACTTAACTGTATAAATGTGACCCAGTTTAGCATTTTAAAAATATAGTTCAAGCATGCCTAGGCATCCCCAGTACCCTGTTAGATGATCTCTTAAGGTCAAACTTAGTTTCATAATGGTACTAAGACATTATTTGCTTTTATACTCCTCCCATGAGTGTACAAAGGAGTTTCTCAGAGACTGCTTGGCATGTGATGACTTTGCTTTGCTAGCTAATAGATTGATTGCTTGAGTTTTCTTGTTTTGTTTTTTTTCCAAAAAATTTCAAAAGTAGTAGGTTTAGGGTGTGAAAATGTGTATTCGCAGATATTTACTTAATTTTTTCTTGTATTTCCACTATCCTCTTGTTAGCTATCTTCTATTATATCTGCTAAGATGTTTGTAACCACTTATCTTCACTGAATCACTTCATTTGAAATTCTAAAGTTTTCCCTGTCCCTATGTGGAAACACAATAACAAGTATGTACACTTTATAGTCTGATTTTGCAATGACATTTTAAAATCTTTGTAAAAACTTTTCTAAACTTTTAAATTTATGTAGAGCTGTTATTATTTTATAATTTAATAGTATTTTATTCTAAAATAATTTTATGTTTTTATATATTTAAGGATGGATCTTAGCTTAAAAAGAGATTAAAAGGTAAACTTTCTCAAGCCATAGTTGCAGTCTACAATTACAGATGCTGAAAATTTTAAGACTGACATTAGAGAGTTCTCTGACTCATGGAAAGAACATACTCCAAAGACACTGTGTGAAACTATAATTGGAAAATGAAAATATGACAAAAGCTATCTTTATCTCATCTCTGTAGATGTTGACAATATACCTTTTTGTGTCTTATGCAACATTACATTTTTAAATGGCATTAAGGTGCCCATTAAGTCACAGGATTTTCAAGCCAAACATTTAGAGTTTAAAGAAAAAGCAATTACATATTTTAAATGCTAAAACCCAGGATCAGTGTATTTGTAAAATACCATGGAAATTAATTACTAGAGAGATGAAATAATCTGGAGCAATTGTTCTCAAACTTTAGTGGACAAATACTCAGAAGGCTCTCTGAAATGAAGGTTTGAAATCCTAGAGTTTCTAAGTAGGTCTGAGGTGGGACTTGAGAATTTGCTTTGCAAAACATGTTCCCAGGTGACACTGAAGATGCTGGTCTGAGAATCATACCTTAGGCATCACCAATCTAGAGCAATGATTCTCAAATTTCAATGTGCAAAAGAACCCTTGGGGACCTTGTTTTATCTGCAAAGTCCTGGAGCCTCCACTACCCAGGGAGTTTGATTTAATAGGTAGATCTGGGAAAGCTACAAATTTCAAAAGCTCCCCGGGTGATTCTGATGACCATGAACAAAGGACTTTGCTTTAGGTTTTTAAAAAGTTCCCCAGGTGATTTAAACATTCAGTCAGAGCTAAGAACCAGTGCTCAGATGCTACTTGATGTCTTTCAAATGATTTGGCAGTACTTCTAACCGTGCCACATTGCTGCTATCCTTTTCCCCTCTGGATCTTGAGTAATTAGTCTGAGGCCCTCTACAGAGCCGTGCACCTTCTTTCTCCCACTCATTCCCACCCTTTCCCCAACTACTGTATCCATCTCCCCTCATCACTATTGGTTTGTAGGTATCTGATCTGTGCTAAGCCATTAGAGCTTAGGCGTTATTAACAACTCTTGCCTATCTTGTGACAAGAGAAGGAAACCAAAGGTAAGGAACGAAAGGTTAAAGATGTCCCACAAAAGAGTAGAAACGAGAGAATTAGAATCCCCGGTTACTGAGGTACCAGTATAATATAGTCTTTATTTCTGAGAAGTCTCATAATTATTTTTAAAAATCCATTATTTTTGTTTTTGCTATGCTCACTTAAGGATCTGTAACTTGCAGTCAAAAGAGCCTAACGATGTTATAGAAATATACGTATCCCTCATTGACAAAACCTGATACCCAGGACATTCTTTAAAAGGGGACAGATATTTTATGGATAAGAAAATTAAGAAATTTGCCTAAGGCTACACAGAAAGCCAGAACAAAAAGCAGCACTAAAAACTGTTCATTGGTATCTTTTACACTGCACAGCCTCTCCAAGCATTAATTTGATTTACCTAAAACACCCCAAAGCAAAATAGTGGCTTCTTGTAAATTGGTGTGCATGGAACTCCTAAGCCAAACCTTATGAGAATAACTTGCAATCTCCAGTGATTATTTAGCTACTACTGATCTATTGAATTAGACAATATGTTTGGACTTGGCAGACAGACATCTCCAGATCTGCCCTTCATGGTTTGCACCCCTCCTTGGGAAGGGTCAAGTGCAATAATGGCTTTCTTTCATTCTTTGCAGCTAAGCATGAAAATCTTACTATAGGAAGAGTGTACCCAATTGCACTGTTATTGTCTGTGTAATCCACACGTTGGCCATGATCTTTGCTGAATCACAGCCCAGGCACACACCTGGACTTTTATGGCACTTAAATAATGGTGTTGCACTTTAAAAAATATGAGGAGGTTTTAAAAATTCTGGTCTCATACAAAGCTTTTGTACTTCATGTAAAAAAATTTATTTTCCATCTATCTCCATGAAGGATGCAGGAAGCATGGAAAAGGACAAGGGAAATTCCTTTTGTCTATACTTTATTTCTGTCTTGAAACGTGACCTACTGGTTGAAATGTTGGACGTACTTGAATGACCCCATCAGAATTCTCGATTGTCAGAGCTGTCCGTCTTCTGAAAGTTGGACTTTTGCTAGAAAAGAGATATCTGGAAAAGTGAATGAATTCTGTAAACTTACTAGTCATTTTCATTAATCTAAGTCTCCAGACAAAAAGCAAAAACACTTAGGTAATGCACTGTAACAATCCCACACAGAGATTTTAAAATGAATACAAAGCGCATGTTTCCACAATCATGTCCCCACACTCAAAAGAGCAATAATGATAGTCTCTCCTATAGTATGATAAGTTTTAGTATGAATAACTCAAAATATTGGGCGATATGTGCAGATTAAAGGTTGTGGGTTACATGCCTTCCCGATAAAAGATAAGTGTTTTGAATAATTTGATCTCAGGATGATATTATGAGATTACTCTTAGAAGGAATGTCACCTTCTTATAGAAAAAAAAATGTAAGGAGACTTGAGTAGTAAAGGACATGGCTTGAAAACAGACTTCATAAATACAAAAAGTACAGTTATAAAGAAAAAATAATGCTAATTTAAAGGATTTTACTTAATTAACTTTCTTCTGTTTTAAAACATTAAAATTAGGAAGTTTTCATTCCTGTCTGTATGTTTGAGCAGCTATAACAAAATTCCACACACCAGGTGGCTTATAAACAATAGAAATTTATTTCTCACAGTTCTGGAGACTGGAAGTCTGAGATTGGGATGCCAGCATGGTCAGGTGAGGACCCTCTTCTGGGTCACAGACATCTCTTTGTGTCCTCACATGACCAAAAGGCTACGGAACTCTGCTGGCCCTCTTTTATAAAGAAATGAATCCTAAACACCTCCTAATACCATCACTTTGAGGGTTAGTTTTCCAACAAGTGAATTTTGGAAGAACAAAAACATTCGGACCATGGCAATTCCCTTTCAATGCAAGGACTAAGAACTGCCATGTTGAGTGATTGTGCTATGTCTCAGGTGTTGTTCATATATTATCACACTTTATCATCACAACCATCCTATCAAGTTATTGTTATTATTATCCTAGTTCATATTAGTTACCTATTGCTGTGTAACAAATTAACCTCCAACTTGACAGCCTAAAACAATAACCATTATTATCTTACGGTTTTAGTGGGTTAGAAACTCAGGCACAACCTAGCTGGGTGCCTCAGGCTCATGTTCCTGGCTATTGGCAGGCCTCAGAAGATCTATTTCCACACTTCCTATGTGGTTCCTGGTAGGCCTCAGGTCTTCGCTGAAGACACATAATCCTCTTTGCAGGGGTGCTTGCAGCATGGCAACTTGCTCCCCTCAGAGCAAAAGGTTTGAGAAAGAACAAGAATGGATCTCCCAAGAAGGAAGCTAAAACTTTGTATAACCTAGCCTTGGTAATGGTATCCTATTACTTCTGCCATATTTTATTAGAAGAGAGTCACTCAGCACAGCCCATGCTCAAGGGGAGACAATTACACAAATGTGCAAATACCGGGAAGGCAGGGATCACTGAGGCTATCTTACAGGCTGCCTACCATAGAATTTTTATTATTTTAATAGTTGAGGCAACTGAGGCTTAGAGATCATTAAGAACTTTCTGAAGGTCTTTTTACTGTTCTAGGATGAAACAGAGATTCATTTCCATGCTATTGGAGTCCAGAGACCAGCTTTTTAATCAATATGCAATAGAAAAAAAATATATATATACATTCTAAGAAATTAATCTTTTATTTGCTGAACTATTTTGACAATCATTTTCCCTTCTATAGGAAAAGCTTAAGGCCAAATAATGGCAGTAATTTAGATTTATCAAATGCATTGCACTATTAGACATATGAACATATAGTGCTAGATTTTCAGTGTTTTTTATACACTTCAGTATCTAGCAATTTTCTCAAATTCATTGCTCTTTCAGGTTTGTATATGAGTTGACAAAATAGGAAATGACAAACACATTTTCATATGTTTTATAGACAGATTCTCAGAAGTGTTTATTTGGTTTAGGGTTAATGTGAAAAAAGAAAATATAATTTTGCACAGAGTCGGCTTTTTTAGAAAATGATTACAAACACCCAACCTCAACCTAGTTATTGCAGTGCTGTTGGAGAGCCAAAGTTTCTTCTTTTATCTCAAAAAGAAAGTAGATGCAGTGGAGCCATAGTCATTTATTCCTTGCAGAATACTGTTATCCTATTATTTCTTATTTAGGTTGGAATGCTTGTAAAGAGCCAAATGACAAGTGAGTCTAAACAGCAAGTAAGAAAAGGGCTATGATCAGATTTTTCTAGGTTCCAGTTTTACTGTAATACAGGAATTAGCAACAAAGGAAAACCGAAGAGGCTTTCTGACAACTGCCTTATCGGTTTAGTCAGGCCCTCTGTGCAGACCAAATGGCCTGTGCCAGCACAGAAATTACCCAACTGTCACCTCTCTCCCAACTGACTCTTGTGTCACAGTTGAACTACTACATTAGGGCTTTTATTTTTATGGATTGTTTCTGTAAAGGAAACTTTGGCATTATCTATGTATGCTCTTAAGATACTCATCTCTATTTCTTTAACATCTACCACATTGCTAGCTTCAGGGTTAATTTGCCCAGTTTCATAGCAGTAGTAAATGATTCAGTTGGAATTAACACCCAAGTTTTCCTAACTCTGTACCTATACTCTAAACTGTTGCTCACATGTTTTTGAGTCATTGGGGACTGGGGATACCATTCACATAGATCACAGTGAATGTTATTCACTCAAAGGGGAAACAAAGCCAAGATTTTAGGTTTATTAACATTATATTTCACCAAACCACAAATTCTAACATACCTAGTCATACAGTGCAAAAAAAGTGAGTAATACTCACCTGAATTGTGCAGTCAGCAAGATGACACCCTACCTACATAGAGGATTGCCTAAGCATTCTTTCAGAGTTAAATAAAGCAGGAAAGAAAAAGTTCCTCTTTTTCAAGTTTTAAGTGTACCCGTGAACATCTACAATGAGATTTTTAGTGATTTTAATACACATGGTAAGTTATTTTTTACTTCATCATGTTTAATGAAAATGAAAACAAAATTGGTATCTTTTATAAATAAATCCTAACTTAACCTCCTACACCAAATTTTAAAATGACAAACAATAGTTAAAATCATTTGGAATGAAACTTAATGTTTTCTCTTTGGGTTAATTAGAACAGGTAGCATTTCCATAAATATGAATGTTTCTTGTTTTATTTTTCTTCTTTTAAGCCATGGATAAAGCCAGAAACCTTGCCTTGTGGCTTTAGTTACTTTTGAAAATGCAACAATATTTCTATTTTACAAAATCTGTCACATGCATCCAAACTTCTATGACTTAGCACTGCAACCTGGCACGTTTCCCATTCATTAAACTTGATTTCCCATTGTATTAAGGAAAGAGCCTAGACATTAAAGACAAATGTTATATTTCTATATGTAGACATTTTTTTTAACCCTCGGTCGTTTACAGCCAAGTTTCAGATTCTTGGCTCTGAGTCCAGGTTCCTCTCACATAAACTTGTTTCAGAACATGTGCTCCACATTTGTTTCCTAGGATGCAAATGGCTTGGGCATGTGCTGACTAAAACTCAACACCAAGGGGATTTAGTTAGATTCATATAGCTTGGCAAACATTTTGCTACAAAATTTGGGTAAAGATCATAAAATAATGCTTTTTTCTTCTTAACCTCCTAACCTCTGGACAGCTTTTCAGATTGTTTCCAGACAACTTTATTCAGATACTGAAACAGCCTTCACACTAGAATAAATGTATGTGAAATAGAGCTAAGATAATATCTTTTAGATTAATCTGAGAATAAATTTTCATTTCCATTTAAATATATTAATTGATAAGGATGAGTCTTCTGCAAGAATGAGAATTCTGTAAGAAGAATTTTGATACCAGACAACACAGCTACATGAACAGTCAAAATAAATTGGAAGTCTTTTTTTTCAAGGATACTGGATCTGGGGAAACTTGGAGGGGAAAAGCCATAATATTGCTCTTTACTAACATCCCAATTACTACTTTCCAAAGTGCTTACACTCAATATTGGCAGGCTTGTATTAGAACTCCGAAGAGAAATAAAAGATGACAATAATGTCAATTTTCTTACAGATTAAGTGCCAAAATTTATTTATTCTGAGGTTATTTAGTGGACTATGGGGGTGAAATAATGTTTCCAGTGCCCAAATGTTAAACTTTTAGGGATCATCAGCCAAAATCGTATTAAAATAAAAGTTGTTTGGAGAGCACATTACAATCCTAAAGAAAAGGTCAAACTGCTAACTTTGTCTGATTTTAAATAAAGTTTCAAGAATAAAATAAAGATTGTCTTTTTCTCACATTTTTGAGTGAGATATTTCATTGTGTACATGTTTTCATTAAAACTTATGAGTCTCCTTTGCTTTGATTTTTTGGTGTTTTGACAATATTTGTTTTTAGTTTTTACTTGTTTATGCATATATGACATATATGATATACATACATATGTTTGTGATATACATTGTTTATATACACAAATAAATATAAATGTATTCATGAGAAATGGTCCCATGCAACTTTCCACTAGCAAATAAAAACGTTGTTTCAATGATTGCCTTTGTAATCTGTGAGTACTTTTAGATTATGCTTCATTCATTCATAAAATTCATTCGACAAATAATTTTATTTTACCATGTGTCAACATTACTGGAAACTAGATAAAATTCATTAGCATTTACCCTGCAAACTGATTTAATGGTGGTTTCTTGAAGATGACAAGGAGAATATTTATTTAATTTAAACCTGGATATATAAGTCAATAGGATTGTAGAACACAATTATATTAAAAACAATTTTTTTGTAAAGGATTGGGTAAAAAGAAAAAAATTTTCTTGTGATATATCTTATCATATAGCTAAATAAAATGATAACAGAATCAGACTCACCTTGGGTATCTTCTCTTTCTCTTTTATTTTATGATTTAATAAAATATTTATCTCAGTTAATTCTCCAACCAATGATAACAATACATAACCTTGCTCTTCCTCTTTCATTTCTGCACACTTTGTTGGGTATTGAATTTATTGAAATATACATTACAGAACATATTTTTTCCAGTTTTATTGAGATATAATTCACCTTCTTTCAATCCATGAACATGGAATACGTTTCCATTTAATTAAGTTTTCATCAGTTTTTTCATAAATATCTTATAGTTTTTGGTGTACAGAATTCAGGCTATTGTAAATAGAATTGTGTTCTTTATTTTCTTTTCAGATAATTTGTTGTTAGTATATAGAAAGCAACTGATTTTTATATGTTGATTATATATTCTTAAACTTTACTGTATTTGTTCATTAGTTATAACAATTTTTTGATGGAGTCTTTAGAATTTTTTTATATATAAGGTCATATCTTCTGCAGATAGAGACAATTTTACTTCTTCCTTTCTGATTTTAATAACTTTTATCCTCCTTTTTTTTTAATCTTCCTTCTTTCTTTCCTTTCTTTTTTTGCCTGCTTACTACAGCTAGGACTTCCAGTACTATGTTGAATAGGAACAGTGAGAGTAGGCATCCTTATTTTGTTTTTGATCTTAGAGGAAAAGTTTTCAACCTTTTACCATTGAATATGAGGTTATCTGTGAGCCTGTCATATATGGCTTTTATTATGTTGATGTACATTCCCTCTATACCCACTTACTTTGTTAAGTTTTTATCATAAACGAAT
>NW_006442484.1:26999492-27000234 GCF_000325575.1 Pteropus alecto
TTAGAAACAATATAAATTTATTTCTCACAGTTCTGGAGACTGGAAGTCTGAGATCGGGATGCCAGCATGGTCAGGTGAGGGCCCTCTTCTGGGTCGCAGACCAAAAGGCTAGGGAACTCTGCTGGCCCTCTTTTATAAAGAAATGAATGGGATGCCAGCATGGTCAGGTGAGGACCCTCTTCTGGGTCACAGACATCTCTTTGTGTCCTCACATGACCAAAAGGCTACGGAACTCTGCTGGCCCTCTTTTATAAAGAAATGAATCCTAAACACCTCCTAATACCATCACTTTGAGGGTTAGTTTTCCAACAAGTGAATTTTGGAAGAACAAAAACATTCGGACCATGGCAATTCCCTTTCAATGCAAGGACTAAGAACTGCCATGTTGAGTGATTGTGCTATGTCTCAGGTGTTGTTCATATATTATCACACTTTATCATCACAACCATCCTATCAAGTTATTGTTATTATTATCCTAGTTCATATTAGTTACCTATTGCTGTGTAACAAATTAACCTCCAACTTGACAGCCTAAAACAATAACCATTATTATCTTACGGTTTTAGTGGGTTAGAAACTCAGGCACAACCTAGCTGGGTGCCTCAGGCTCATGTTCCTGGCTATTGGCAGGCCTCAGAAGATCTATTTCCACACTTCCTATGTGGTTCCTGGTAGGCCTCAGGTCTTCGCTGAAGACACATAATCCTCTTTGCAGGGGTGCTTGCAGCATGGCCACTTGCTC
>NW_006442484.1:27001226-27040548 GCF_000325575.1 Pteropus alecto
TGGGCGAGACACAAGGGGCCTGTGCCAGCATAGGAATTACCCAACTGTCACCTCTCTCCCAACTGACTCTTGTGTCACAGTTGAACTACTACATTAGGGCTTTTATTTTATGGATTGTTTCTGTAAAGGAAACTTTGGCATTATCTACGTATGCTCTTAAGATACTCATCTCTATTTCTTTAACATCTAACACATTGCTAGCTCTTAATAAATATTTAAGAACAGTCCTGTATTTTTTGAACATATGGATGGTTTGAGCTTTGGATTTTTATCTTTATATTGATCGAGACCAGCTGGTAACATAAGTGACAAAATTCTGAGAGACAAGTTGTGTGTTCACAATATACTTCATTCAGCAAAAGGAGAAAAGAATATAAATTTTTCAAGACAGTTGTTCCTTATGAGAGTTCCAGATCACTAGCATCTAAACTTTAAGGATTATTCTTTAAATCACACTTTTCTTTTTTACTTATCTCTGATGCTATCTGAAAAATCAATTAGATAAAAATATTTTATAATTGTTAATCTAGGCATCTGTTTAATAGCCTCTCATAACAGTATGGAGGTTCCTCAGAAAAACTAAGAATTGAATTACCATATGATCCAGCAAACCTTCTACCGGGTATTTACCCAAAAAACCTGAAAACATTTATCCGCAAAGATATATGCACCCGATGTTCATAGCATCATTATTCACTGTGGCCAGGACATGGAAGCTGACATTCCTACAGTAGATGACTGGATAAAGTAGATATGGTACATATATAAAATAGAATATTACTCAGCCATAAGAAAGGATGAAATACCGCTATTTGCAAAAACATGGATGGATCTTGAGATAATCATGCTAAGTGAAATAAATCAGACAGAAAAAGTTGAAAACCACATCATATCACTCATATGTGGGATATGAAATTGAAAGCAAAAAACAAACATGACAAACAAACAGAGACTCATGGACATGTACAGTGGGTTAGTGGTTACCAGAGACAAAGCGGGGAGGAGGGAAGTGTAGAAGGCTAAAAGGAGTCAAATATTTGGTGATGGAAGGAAACCTAACTCTGGGTGGTGAACACACAATGCTATATATATATATATACACACACACACATGTATAGATAAGAACACACACACATACACACAACTTACTAGTGAATGATACAGTTGAAACTTATTTGATTTTGTTAATCAAAGTCACCCCAATAGTTTTGAATAAAAAATAAGGTGGAGGAAAAATGTTTTTCTTTTTAGAAAATTATATTAACATTAGTTAAGATTTTGATGAAATTGTGCCTCTTATTATAATCCACGTTTCTATATTTCCAATAAATTGCTACATCTAATCCACTAAGTATTACTTAGAAAACTGTATCATTTATACTCAATACACTTCAGAATAACCATTTTGTCATTATTCCATGTGAAAATTAAACATGACGCTGTCTATGAATTGCATAACAAATTATTATCAGGTAAAAATAAGCATGAAAAATGGAATAGTTTGGCTATAAACATTTTAAATATAGCCAAATGACATGTCTTCAGATAATTATTTAATTTTAAATTTAAAATGTTATATTAAATTTGTACAATACAATTAGCTGGACCTCACATCACCAAGGCTTGCCCCTTCTTCTCAATCCACCCTTGCTATATTTTTGTTTTGTTTGTACGGCGCTGTTTTGGATGAAAGCAAACTGAGACTACTGAGATTTAAACAGGCAGGAAAGAAAGAAGGAGAATTTTCCTGATGCAAGGAGAAGCTATAAGTCAGTTTTGTTAACCCTTAACCTTGACTGTGCCTCTACTTGTTGGGTTGCCCTCCAACAAGCAGTGTGAAGACGTTGTCAACGATTTCCATTCAACAATGCATGCTCCTTGAGTTACTTTGTTTTTAATCACCCAGTCATATCATTGTCACTCTGAAGAAGCATAACTAATATATAGAGAGTGCTACCTGAGTGCTTGGCACGTTGTCTAAATTAATGTTCACCACTACAACCCCAGGAGATAGGCAATAGTATTACCATTTACAGAGGAGAAAAGTGAGGCTTCAGGGTTAATTTGCCCAGTTTCATAGCAGTAATTATCTATGTATGCTCTTAAGATACTCATCTCTATTTCTTTAACATCTACCACATTGCTAGCTTCAGGGTTAATTTGCCCAGTTTCATAGCAGTAGTAAATGATTCAGTTGGAATTAACACCCAAGTTTTCCTAACTCTGTACCTATACTCTAAACTGTTGCTCACATGTTTTTGAGTCATTGGGGACTGGGGATACCATTCACATAGATCACAGTGAATGTTATTCACTCAAAGGGGAAACAAAGCCAAGATTTTAGGTTTATTAACATTATATTTCACCAAACCACAAATTCTAACATACCTAGTCATACAGTGCAAAAAAAGTGAGTAATACTCACCTGAATTGTGCAGTCAGCAAGATGACACCCTACCTACATAGAGGATTGCCTAAGCATTCTTTCAGAGTTAAATAAAGCAGGAAAGAAAAAGTTCCTCTTTTTCAAGTTTTAAGTGTACCCGTGAACATCTACAATGAGATTTTTAGTGATTTTAATACACACGGTAAGTTATTTTTTACTTCATCATGTTTAATGAAAATGAAAACAAAATTGGTATCTTTTATAAATAAATCCTAACTTAACCTCCTACACCAAATTTTAAAATGACAAACAATAGTTAAAATCATTTGGAATGAAACTTAATGTTTTCTCTTTGGGTTAATTAGAACAGGTAGCATTTCCATAAATATGAATGTTTCTTGTTTTATTTTTCTTCTTTTAAGCCATGGATAAAGCCAGAAACCTTGCCTTGTGGCTTTAGTTACTTTTGAAAATGCAACAATATTTCTATTTTACAAAATCTGTCACATGCAGCCAAACTGCTATGACTTAGCACTGCAACCTGGCACGTTTCCCATTCATTAAACTTGATTTCCCATTGTATTAAGGAAAGAGCCTAGACATTAAAGACAAATGTTATATTTCTATATGTAGACATTTTTTTTAACCCTCGGTCGTTTACAGCCAAGTTTCAGATTCTTGGCTCTGAGTCCAGGTTCCTCTCACATAAACTTGTTTCAGAACATGTGCTCCACATTTGTTTCCTAGGATGCAAATGGCTTGGGCATGTGCTGACTAAAACTCAACACCAAGGGGATTTAGTTAGATTCATATAGCTTGGCAAACATTTTGCTACAAAATTTGGGTAAAGATCATAAAATAATGCTTTTTTCTTCTTAACCTCCTAACCTCTGGACAGCTTTTCAGATTGTTTCCAGACAACTTTATTCAGATACTGAAACAGCCTTCACACTAGAATAAATGTATGTGAAATAGAGCTAAGATAATATCTTTTAGATTAATCTGAGAATAAATTTTCATTTCCATTTAAATATATTAATTGATAAGGATGAGTCTTCTGCAAGAATGAGAATTCTATAAGAAGAATTTTGATACCAGACAACACAGCTACATGAACAGTCAAAATAAATTGGAAGTCTTTTTTTTCAAGGATACTGGATCTGGGGAAACTTGGAGGGGAAAAGCCATAATATTGCTCTTTACTAACATCCCAATTACTACTTTCCAAAGTGCTTACACTCAATATTGGCAGGCTTGTATTAGAACTCCGAAGAGAAATAAAAGATGACAATAATGTCAATTTTCTTACAGATTAAGTGCCAAAATTTATTTATTCTGAGGTTATTTAGTGGACTATGGGGGTGAAATAATGTTTCCAGTGCCCAAATGTTAAACTTTTAGGGATCATCAGCCAAAATCGTATTAAAATAAAAGTTGTTTGGAGAGCACATTACAATCCTAAAGAAAAGGTCAAACTGCTAACTTTGTCTGATTTTAAATAAAGTTTCAAGAATAAAATAAAGATTGTCTTTTTCTCACATTTTTGAGTGAGATATTTCATTGTGTACATGTTTTCATTAAAACTTATGAGTCTCCTTTGCTTTGATTTTTTGGTGTTTTGACAATATTTGTTTTTAGTTTTTACTTGTTTATGCATATATGACATATATGATATACATACATATGTTTGTGATATACATTGTTTATATACACAAATAAATATAAATGTATTCATGAGAAATGGTCCCATGCAACTTTCCACTAGCAAATAAAAACGTTGTTTCAATGATTGCCTTTGTAATCTGTGAGTACTTTTAGATTATGCTTCATTCATTCATAAAATTCATTCGACAAATAATTTTATTTTACCATGTGTCAACATTACTGGAAACTAGATAAAATTCATTAGCATTTACCCTGCAAACTGATTTAATGGTGGTTTCTTGAAGATGACAAGGAGAATATTTATTTAATTTAAACCTGGATATATAAGTCCATAGGATTGTAGAACACAATTATATTAAAAACAATTTTTTTGTAAAGGATTGGGTAAAAAGAAAAAAATTTTCTTGTGATATATCTTATCATATAGCTAAATAAAATGATAACAGAATCAGACTCACCTTGGGTATCTTCTCTTTCTCTTTTATTTTATGATTTAATAAAATATTTATCTCAGTTAATTCTCCAACCAATGATAACAATACATAACCTTGCTCTTCCTCTTTCATTTCTGCACACTTTGTTGGGTATTGAATTTATTGAAATATACATTACAGAACATATTTTTTCCAGTTTTATTGAGATATAATTCACCTTCTTTCAATCCATGAACATGGAATACGTTTCCATTTAATTAAGTTTTCATCAGTTTTTTCATAAATATCTTATAGTTTTTGGTGTACAGAATTCAGGCTATTGTAAATAGAATTGTGTTCTTTATTTTCTTTTCAGATAATTTGTTGTTAGTATATAGAAAGCAACTGATTTTTATATGTTGATTATATATTCTTAAACTTTACTGTATTTGTTCATTAGTTATAACAATTTTTTGATGGAGTCTTTAGAATTTTTTTATATATAAGGTCATATCTTCTGCAGATAGAGACAATTTTACTTCTTCCTTTCTGATTTTAATAACTTTTATCCTCCTTTTTTTATCTTCCTTCTTTCTTTCCTTTCTTTTTTTGCCTGCTTACTACAGCTAGGACTTCCAGTACTATGTTGAATAGGAACAGTGAGAGTAGGCATCCTTATTTTGTTTTTGATCTTAGAGGAAAAGTTTTCAACCTTTTACCATTGAATATGAGGTTATCTGTGAGCCTGTCATATATGGCTTTTATTATGTTGATGTACATTCCCTCTATACCCACTTACTTTGTTAAGTTTTTATCATAAACGAATGTTGAATTTTGTCAAAAGCTTTTTCTACATCTATTGATATACCTTATATTTTTATCTTTCATTATAGTAATGTGATGTATCACATTTGTTGATTTGCATGTGTTGAGCCATCTTTGTTTCCCAGGGATAAATCTCACTCGATCATGGTGTATGATCTTTTTAATCTGCTGTTGAATTTGGTTTGCTAGTATTTTGTTGAGTATTTCTGCATCTATATTCATTAGGGAAATTGTTCTAAAGTTTTCTCGTAGTGTCCTTTTCTAGCTTTGGTATCAGGGTAAGGCTGACCTCATAAATTAAGTTTGGTAGTATTTCTTTCTCTTCAATTTTTTGCAAGAGTTTGAGAAGAAATGGTATTAATTCTTCTTTAAATGTTTGGTAGAATTCACCACTGAGATCATCTTGTCCTGGGCTTATCTTTTTTGGAAATTTTTTTATTACTAATTTAATTTCCTTGTTCATTATTGATCTGTTCAGATTTTCTATTTCTTTATGATTCAGTTTTGGTAGGTTGTATGTTTCTAAGAATTTACCCATTTCTTCTAGATTACTCAATTTATTGACACATAGATATTCATAGTAGTCTCCTATGATTTTTTGTATTTCTGCAGCATCAATTGTAATATCTCCTTTTTTTATTTATGATTTTATTTGAGTCCTTCCCTTTTTCTTGGTTAGCCTAGCTCAAGGTTTGTCATTATATTTATCTTTTCAAAGAACCAACTCTGAGATTTGTTAATCTTTTCTATTGTTTTCCTATTCTCTATTTTATTTATTTCTTCTCTAATTGTTATTATTTCCTTTATTCTGCTACCTTTGGGCTTGATTTATTTTCCTTTTTCTAGTTCCTTGAGGTATAATGTTAGGTTGTTTATTGGAGATCTTTCTTTTTCTCTTGATATATGCATTTATCACTAATAACTTCCCTCTTAGAACTATTTGCTGCAATCCTAAGTTTTGGTATGTTGCATTTCAATTTTCATAAGCCTTAAGATATTTTTTATTTCCCTTTTGATATTTTCTTTGATCCATCAGTTGTGCAGAAGTGTGTCATTTAATTTCCATGTATTTGTGAATTTTCTGATGTTCCTCCTGTTACCGATTTCTAGTTTCATACTAATGTGGTCAGAAAGGATACTTGATATAATTTTTATCTTCTTAAATTTTTTGAGACTTGTTTTGTGGCTTTATGTGATTTATCCTCAAAAATGTTTTGTGTGTACTTGAGAAGAATGCATATGCTGTTGCTTTTGGATAAAAGCACATGTATATGTCTGTTAGGCTAATTTCTAACAGACATATACATGTGCTTCAAATCTGCTACTTCCTTATTGATTTACTCTCTGGATGATCCATCTACTGCTGAAAGTGGGGGATTAAAGTCCCAACAATTATTACATTGCTCTTTTTTTCTTCTTTTAGTTCTAATACTATTTCTTTCATGTACATAGGTGCTTTGATATTAGCTGCATAAATCTTTACAATTGTTATATCTTCTTGAAAGATTAACCCCTTTATCATTATATAATGATCTTCTTTGTCTCTTTAGACCATTTTATCTTAAAATCTATTTTATCTGATATAAGTTTAGCTACCCCGGTTGTCTTTTATTTACCATTTGCTTGTAATATTTTTCCATCTTTTCACTCTCAGTCTGTGTGTTTTTAAAGTTAAAGTAAGTTTCTTGTAAGTAACATACTGTTGGGGCTTGCTTTTTATTTATTCAGTCATTCTAAATCTTTGATGGGAGAATTTAATCCATTTATGTTTAAAGTAATTATTGATAGGTAAGGATTTAATATTGTCATTTTATTCACTATTTTCTGACTGTTTTGTAGATCCTTTGTTTCTTTCTTCCTCTCTTGCTGTCTTCCTTCATAATCAAATTGCTTTTTATAGCAGTATGCTTTGGTTCTTTTATCATATTTGTATATGTGTATTTTCTATAGGTTTTTCCTTTGTGGTTGCATGAAGCTTACATAAATATATATAATCCTATTTTAAGCTGATAACTTAATTTTGATAGTATACACAAACTATACTTTTAATTCTCCCTTCCTCACATCTTAAATTACTGATGTTATAATTTACATCTTTTTTTATATTGTGCATCCAGTAATAAATTATCGTAGTAATAGTTATTTTAATGTTTGTTTTTATCTTTTAAACTAAGGTTGTAAGTAAATTATGCACTACCTTTATAATAATAGAGAATCTGTCTGTGACTAAATAATTACCATTACCAGCAAGTTTTACATATTTATGTTTTTATGGTGTTAATTAATATTCTCTTATTTCCACTTAAAGAATACTCTTTAGTCCTGATAAGGCAGGACTGATGGTGATAAGCTACCTCAGCTTTTGTTTGTTTGGGCAAATCCTTATCTCGTCTACATTTCTGAAGATTAGTATTCTTTGTTGACAGTTTTCTTTTTATTTCAATATTTTGAATATATCATCCCACTATGTCCTAACTTGTAAAGTTTCTGTTCAGTAATCCACTAATAGTATTATGAGAGTTTCCTTATATGTGACACGTCACTTTTCTCTTGCTGCTTTCAAAAGTCTTTGTCTTTGACTTTTGACAATTTAATTATAATGTGTCTCAATGCAGCCCTTTTTGGATTTAACTTATTTGATTTTCCTTTTTTTTTTTTTTAGCCATCATTATTTTAAATAGATTTCCATGCCTTATATAGTTAGGTGAGACTGGAAGCTTTACTCAGCAGTTGGGCAGGGCTTCCAATTTTCCTTCCTGCCCAGGCGGGGCTGTAAAACAGTCTTGATAGCTGGTGTGGCTAGTTGGCTAGGGACCCAAACCAGGCAGAACTGTCAGCTGAGTTACCTGTCCAGATGGGGCCATTGGTTTGGCTTTGCAGATAGGCAGAGCCACTGACTGGGTACTCTGCTCAGGCATGGTGCAAGAAGGAATATGGGCCACCAAGATTGAGTGCTGGTTGCTGTAGGCCCCATCCTTCTTCTCCCTCTCTAGATGATCCCCAGTAGTCAAGTCCTGCAGATTCTCCAATGATCTTTGTGAAGTAAAATCTAAGTGGGCCTTGTGGATAGCATCCCATTATATTCGACAAGAAACTGTAGGCCCAGGAGGATCCTTCTTGGTGTGGCTCTGTGATGGCCCAGGGAGGGGGCAATGTGGTCAGAGTATGGCAGTTCCTTTTACCCTTCTAATGTAGTTCTTCATGGTCTCTATTGTTGAGGGGATGCTTCAGCAACCCTGGGTTTTGGAATTTCTTCAGTGGTGTCTTGATTATCCATAGTTGTTAGTTGGTTCTCTCATGAGGGAGACTGAAGTCAGAAATAAGCTCTCTTGATGACATCATCATGTTCGCATCTCTATGTATTTCATTGGTCTTTGTCTCACCTGGATGCCCAGCTAGATCTGTGCCTGTGTTTCTTGTGTGCACAAAAACACCAAAGGTAAATAGAAGACAGATGATGTTTCCTTCATCTCTCAGAGAGAGAAGTAACATGAGCACCAGCACCACAGAAGGACAAAAATCACACCTTCTCTGAACAATTAGACTCAGGCCTAGGTAAAGCTCCAGGTCTCACCCTAGAGTCAACAAGAAGATAGGCTCTTGGGAAAGCCAGAAGTCAATTTGGCTAGAGAGGGAAAGCAGGGATGAACACCACTTCTAGGAGAACAGGAGGCTGATAATGAGAAATACCATAAGGCATTTTTCTCTTTCATAAATACATAGATACACACTCCACCTTCTGCCATTAACTCATCAGTTTCTCTCTTCTCGCACCCTTGAACAAACCTTAAATATAGAGTGCAGACAAGGGAATAGAATAAACTTCTAATGATTCTAAACTATTTTGAATAATTACCAAGTTACTTTATATTTGTCATTTTTAAGGTGAATTTAGCTTTGAAATTCTTGACATATTAAGATAAAAGCATAATTTTGGTAATCGCATGATTTTTTATATTAACTTCAATTATTGAATAATAAGTATTCAATAAATATAATAATCACTTAGCTTAAAGACAGCATATCAAATCATAGATCCTAATAAACATTAACTACTCATAGTAAATAACCATTATAAAATAGTTTACAAGGTAAGAGTTTGTCTAATTTTTCAACACAAGCATCATTAAAGTCTACTACATTAAGGAGTGTTATCAAAAGAAACCCAAGAAATATTTGTGAGATGGATGCTTTCTACACCTTGTTTTATTAGGAATCATAGCTCAGAGAGCAGTAAGACACAAATGGCCATCCAGCTCAGTTATATATTTAAGAAATAAAGCCTGAGCTGGGTCACTCTGAACCTAGCAGTCTTCAGCCTCCTCATGGAACAATTTCATTGTTTTTACTTAACATCATGGAACAATTTCACTGTCAAGTGGTACATAGTATGTTTTTCTCAAGATTTTAAACATGTAAATAATCATTCTGTTTTTTACGCTATCAGATTTCTGATGCAAATCTAGCCAAAATTTTATGACTAACACATATTTCTAAGCCAACATCTAATTAGTATTATGTAAGCTATAATACAACTGAACTCAAACTTGAATATTTTTAAGACCAAAACACATAACTTCTCAAAGTGGTATCTGTTTGTAAAACCAACATGTATTTAGTTAAATCTGTTCTTTATACCAGATGTATGTTTATTTCAAAGCCAATGTACTTTAAGTCAACCTCCAAAATGCTTCTCTTATCCACTTTGCTATATTCTCACCATGGTATGTTATTTAAATGATAGTTTATCACTGCCTTTGTGGATACAGGAGGATTCTGGAAGGAAATATAATCTTTGAAACTTAAAGGTATTCTAAATCAACCAGGATCAGCACTTTATAAAAATAGAGCTACATACATACATACACACACATACACAAAATTATGCATACATCCCATTTTATCCCACAATAAAATAGGTAAACAAAACATTGAATCCATTTACCACCAGAAAAATAGAAAGAGGCAC
This sequence comes from Pteropus alecto, assembly GCF_000325575.1. Classification (NCBI taxonomy): domain Eukaryota; kingdom Metazoa; phylum Chordata; class Mammalia; order Chiroptera; family Pteropodidae; genus Pteropus; species Pteropus alecto. The sequence continues at coordinate 27,011,485 of NW_006442484.1, forward strand.
AAAATAACTCTGTACTTCTCAGGAAAGTCATGGCTCCTGTAACCTGTTTCTCTGTCCCTCTTTTTAACCACTCACTCTTATCACTTGAGTAGTTCTCAAAAGGCTAGAAAAGGGGAAAAGACAATAAAACATTTTTACAGTTTTTAAAATTTTTTAAAACAGTGAATGTACTTGTCTTATTGCGAAGCAATTAAAATAAAACCAAGAAAAATAATAACGGCTCTGAAATAATAATGCCTCTATGATATACCAGACACTCTTAGACTCATTACATTTATTTTATTTGACTCTCCCCCCAGCCTTACAAGGTAAATGGTACCTTCTATGTCTATAGATGATCAAACTGCATATCTAGTTAAATTAATGTTGGAGGTGGATAGTTAATGAACCTGGACCTCATGTCTGACTTCCAAGACCACATTCCCTCTCCATTCTGTAATCCTGACCATAACTATGTACTTCTATTCAAAGGATACAGGATATTAAGATTAGCTTTATAGCATGTCACAATTGGGGGTCCAGAATTTTTTCATATCCCCATAAAACATTTAAACAACATAAGTACAAGTGCCAAAAGAATTTCTATTTCATGTTCTCTAGTTCCTGTTACTACAGTTTCTACGTGGATCTTGCATCCTCATTGAGCTCTTAATTTCTAATAACTCTCAACCAAATAATTCACTTGCTAGATGTTTATAAAAATAATATGAATAAGCACACCAAATGTATAAAATTCAAACAATGATCATAATGAAGACACAATACCATTCAAAATTAAATTCTACTAGCCACTTTATTTTTGCCAATAGACAAAATCAGAATGTTTACAATATACTGCAAGATTCATTATCTTTAGAGTGTTATTTCAACATTTCAAAGGTCAGTAATTCATGAAATTCTGTTTTATGCAATCCAAATCAGTCATACTGATAAAAATTTCTGCCTAGGTTGTTCATAGAGGTAGCACATTTATGATGTCTATCTATGATATTTGCATATTCAGATATATTTTAAAGTTTATATGTGCCTGTTAACATTTGCTCAGTATGTGCAGTGTCATGTTATATTTGAGGATAGAAAACAATGTATGTATTATGACCTAAGAACACTTACAGAATAGAATTTTATTAAACAATGTAAATTCATGCAAATTGAATAAACCATTTATGCACAGATAATATGCAAAATAACTGTTTAGTTTAGGTTAGGTTAACTGGAAAAAATTTCTGGAGGAAATGAATTGTCAGTTGCATTTTGAAGTAATTGATAGATATAAGCAAAAAGGTAAATATGCATACAGAGGGATGGAATTGAAGACATGTAATTTATGGCAGGCTGGGTGGGTAAACTATCTTCTGAGAAGTATCCATCCATTCTTTTACTCCACAGACATGAATTGACACAGTTTAAAACCAGGAACAGTGTGAGGTACTGAGGATACAGAATCTTATAACATTCCTGTCTTCCAGCTTACAATTTCATGGAGGAGATAAAGTAAAAATATATTAGGCAAGTAAAAATATATTAGAACACAATAAGATCTTTAAAAATCCAATTCATTTTCTGGAGCTGTAAGATACAGGTAGGAAACAGAGAAATGAAATTTTAAAAATGAGCTTTGGAGTGTCTAATAAGGATCTGCTAATCATAATTGATACTATCCCTCTCCTTCTTTCTTCATCAGCCTTCTCTAAAAAGAGATCTACATTTGTTGCCACAAGACAAGTCATGCTTTAACTCTTCCCAATATGGTTTTCATGCCTACAGTTCTATTATTGTGTAAAATCAGAAGTCCTCAATGACTCCTTGGTGGCCCAATCCCAGGGGCGTTGCTCGGCTGTCATTCTCTGGAGTGACCCCATCTTGAAACCCTATCTTCCATTTCAGAAGAACACTTTCCATGTTTTTCTGTCACCTCTGAGATCTCTAGGATCTCCTCTTAACTTTACTGCCTTTTTTTGTCTCCTCAACATAGGCAGTCCTGGAGTTCTACACACGATCACCTTTCCTTCTCTCTTTACATGTATTCTCTCTCTTTTCTGACAATGGCATCTTGTTGTATGAGATCCATTTTACAGTGACAATTCCAAATTCTGTCTTTAATCTTAACTGTTCCTCTACTACGCCAGTATCTAGGGAGTCCTACCTTGATATATTGCCTAGGTAACATATTAATCTTTTCTTTAAATTTATTTTCTATATTTTATGATGCTTTGGCATTTGAAGCTTTGTTGACAGGAGAGAGACTGCTCCTCTTAGGATTAATTAATTCCTAGAGATAGCAAACAATAAATCCAGGGTACATGTTTGCTATCTCTAGGAAGCACACCTTTGATATGCAAAACAAACAATTCCAAGTCTATACTCCAACTTCTTATCAGGGTCCTGCCTTGGACATTATTCCCCTGTCCTACATCACTCCAGGGCCGGGTACAGAATAACTAGAGACTCCTACATTCAACTAATCAATCTTAAGTCTACTCAGCTGCTTACTCCAACTCACCCATTTATTTCCTTAAAAACCATGATCAAGGCTTTTGCCCATGTTTTCCCCTTACTGCTTCTGCCTCCTGATCAACCCTGGTGGTTTCCTATATAGCCCTACATAGCATTTTATGCCTCCTATTACTAGGGATCTATGAATATAAAAACTTCTTCCTTCATGACAATCATCTCCATGTCTGTGTGGCTTACTGTACCTGATTTGAATAAATTCAGGGTTTATTTTAAAATATGATTGAACCTATATCTTTGAAAATAAACTTCTCCTATACTCCTCATTTTTGTATTAGTACCACAATCCTTGAAGTCAATAAGACCCAAACTTTCAGAGCCACGTTTGGAATATCTTTCTCTCTTGCCACATACATTTTATCACTTGCACAACTTCAGCAATTATCTCTACACAACTACATCTGCCTCCTTTCCATTGTCATAGCCTTAATGTGATCTTCCATTGTCTCTCCCTGAGATTATCACGATAGCCTTCCAAATAAGTTTCCCATCTCTGCTTCTTCCAGCTCCAAGTCATTCTACAAAATGGGACCAGATTTATTTTCTAAAAGCCATCCCTAATCATATCACTTTCCTGTTGAAAACCCTTCAGTGGCTCCATTTATTGCTCACTGCATAGAAAACCATATCTTTAGGCTAATTCAAAAGAGCAAGTACAGTCCAAGAGATAGAAGAAAACTCCAAAGAAATCAGTGTCTTAAAAGCTGAAGGAAGCATAGGGAAGGTGGTTAAATAATGCTGTAATAAATACTTAAGGGGGAAGAGGGGTACTAGATTTAATGGGATGATCGCTTTGCGAGTTACATGGATCTCTGATCACTATGCCGTACAATTGAAACTGGTATATTATTGTTTGTCTACTATAACTGAAAAAAAAAAACTCATTGAATTGTACAATATAAATACAAGAAACTAATTATCTATTATATTTCAATAAAGCCAAAAAAGCTAAAGGAAAAAAAATAATTAATTGAATGATTATTACTAGCATCCATTTTGCCATACTCCATTTTGTTAAACTATCGCATTAAAATGGAATACAGATAATTATATATACGAATAATCCTATATCTCCAATCATATCCTGGAGATAGAAGTAGAGACACTGTGGGACCAGAAGTGCTTTGTTAAGGAATTTCAGAAGGTGGCAGGCATTAGGGGTAGAAGGTCAAAGTACCTCCTGCCTTTCCTGGATGTGAAGCCGTCAGAGTGATTTTTAGGTTTTGTTCACTGGTTTCATGTTTCTAGGAAAACTGTCATTCTTCTAGAATAGAGACCTTTTATCCTAAAAGTCTAGAGATAATTCTGCATCCAAACTGGAACATAGATCTAGTCCAAAAATTTTAGTGTAATCTCAAAACAGAGGAGCATTTGTTCATATGCAAAATAAATAATGCCATAATATTCTTACAAAGGAGTATAGATTCACAACAGATTCTTGTCTAACAATTTGTATATGTTGGCAGGACAATAAAGCTATATATAGTAATATGGAAATGCTTAAGTCTATTAAAGCAGGAAACATGCATACACTTATACTGTATATGTTTTAAAAGTTCACTAGAACCATGCAGTACATTTGTTTTTCTTATTCCTTGGTATTCACTTTTTCCCCCTAGCAAGACATGGGGTTTTATTGGTTATAAAAAATTTGTGGTAAAGCTTTGCCTTTTATAATAGAATGAGAAATACATGATAAACTATGTAGATACTACAATATACACAACACATTCCAGAGTTTAAAAAAAAAAAAAAAATGTCTCACCACCTATCCTATCCCAAACTCAAAGACTTATGCTTTGCTGTAACAAAATACTATTGTATAGTGTTGTGGCATTGCATTACCAAGCCAAAGAGTCATACTGTGAGATAATAAGGTAGAAATCTATGATGTATAATTGTTCTGAAGGCTGGTGATGCCTACAATCTGTCTTGAGGTGTTTGATTCTCTATGTGTTTTCAAAGAGGCCCAAGCATCCATACAGTCTCCTCCTGCCTGCCACTTCAAGATTTTATGATCTGTCTGCCACTTCAGGATTTTGTGATCACTCCTTGGAGTGCACTGAAAAATTTCACAGTCAAAACAATTGTTTGAACATATGGTTACTATCTCAAAAAATACAAACTAAAAATTCAGGATCAACTTAAGTGAAAAGATTTAAAGCAGCAGGCATTCAAGCATACTGTTTTTTGTTTGTTTGTTTTTTTAATGATATTTTTACAATGATTTTATGTTGTAAGAGCAGACTTAATTTCAGTAAAAATTATGGGACTTTTCTCATGATTATGGCATGTGCTATTGCTAATTTTACTTATTACATAGGCATTTCTCTCTTCTCAGTAAGCTCTTATTCTACCTTAGAAAGACAAACTTATGGTGATTCATATTTAAAAAGAAGAAAGGAAGGAAGGAAGGAAGGAAGGAAGGAAGGAAGGAAGGAAGGAAGGAAGGAAGGCAGGCAGGAAGGAAGGAAGGAAGGGAAAATATTTTCCCAAAGGAATAAAATCAGGTTTTATTCTATTTGTAGAATTTAATTAACATCGATCCATTTAAATTTATGGAGCACCTTGTGTTGTGAAAAATTATATTCAGTAAGTGTAGGTGAAATAAAAACTGAAATCATTATGCCTCCCTTCAGAGTTTAGCATCTAAATAAGGATCACCTACAGAAAAGTGAAACTCCACTACACAGTATAACCAGCACTAAGGCAAAAGGGAACAGAGAGTCTCATGGAGCACAGAAGAGGGCAATCGAAGGATTTCTGGGCAAGGGGCTCCCTGGCTTAGTGTCTGAGGACATGAAGGAGTTAAGCCAGTGAGCAAATGAGAAGATGAGGTTCCCAGGCAGGGGAGGAACAACTGCAAAGCCTGGAATTGTGTGTAAGAGAGCAGTGCACTTGGAGGCATAGGGGGCAGGTCATAAGTCTTTGTGGAAGGTTTGGGTCCCAGCCCCAAAGCACTGTTTCTCAGTGCATAAGAACTGCCTAGGACATATCATTCAATGCATACCCCTTGGCCACCAACACATGCTTTCAAAATCATATCTTCAGTGGGCCCCATGGGATTAAGATCCCTGTAGAAGCTTTTTTTTAAATAACCTTCCTCAGCCCTACCTCAAAATTTTTGACTCGAGGGGTCTAAAGTGGGATCTGGGCATAATATCTCCCCAGGTTCTAATATTCAGCCAAAGTCAAGAATCAATGGAGGGAGAATAGCATTTTAACAAGCTCCCAGGTAATTCTGATGCTCCTTATCCTTCTAGAATTGCTGCCCTGAGGCTCAGTGGAGCACAAGTTAATATTTACCAAAGCAATTATCCTCAAAGTGTGGTCCCCCATCCAGCATGAACTGGACACTTGTTAAAAATGCCAATTCTTGAGCCCCATGCCTAGACTTCCTGGATCTGAAACTCCAGGAGTATGCCCAGAAACTTGGACAGTAACAAACCCTACCAGGTGATTCTAATATACTTAAGTTTGAGAACCATTCACTAAGGAAAAATTGTTGAATTGGGGTGTGTGTTAGGTTGCAGGGGGAAAGGAGGAAAGGTGATGTACAAACTTACCTCCCTGAGTTGCTACTTAAGTTAGAACATTTCCATAATTTTTGTTTGTTTGTTTTTTTGTTTTGTTTTTTAGAATGAGGTGAGGCCCATTTCAACATGAATTGCAAAGCATGAAAAATAAAACTGATGACAGCTGATGCTTTTAACTTGCCTTTTTCTGGTCTTTGACTCTCTACTGGCCATCCCATCTTCCTAAGGCTTGATTATTATTTACTAAATGTCAGGAAACACTGAGTTTAAAATATAAATTTTTAATGAAACCCTAGGCATGTGTTTTCCACATTCTTACTGTTTCAAAGTATATTTGACTTGGCACATTACATTTTTTCTCCCAAAATTTTCACTTTAAAAGGCAGGGAAAGAATGTCTAATATTCTTGAGATAGAAGTCTATGATAGCCACATGTTTGGTTAATGCTTTAAGTACCCTCAAAGTTCTTCATTTCTTCTGTCAGTTTTTAGAAACTTATATTCTTAGTGAAAGATACAAATGGCTAATTAAGTTTCATTGAAAAGTACCTTGATTTTTGATATTATCAATTATTTCTGGCTTTAAGTTTTCCTTTTTCCCTAGGGAATGCTGCATGAGCTTTGGAATAATAGAGAAATGGGTTCAAGTCCAGACATTACAGCTTCTGGCTCTAAGAACTTGGTCAAGGTATTTAATATTTCTGAACCTACATTTCCTTTAGATGTAAAATAGGGAAATAATCCCTCCTTTAAACTGTTTTTTTTTTAGAAGTAGATAAGATGATGCATATGTCACATTGGAGATGTTCAGCTTTCTTCCTCTTTCTCTTAATAGTCACCCATTAACTGATCTAGCATGGGACAAGTTCTTTTAAACTGTTTTTTTTAGAAGTAGATAAGATGATGCATATGTCACATTGGAGATGTTCAGCTTTCTTCTTCTTTCTCTTAATAGTCACCCATTAACTGATCTAGCATGGGACAAGTTCTCTGGGCCAGGTAAGGAATATTCTGAATCTTTTTCTTCTCTTTCCAGTGGTAAGCCTAAAACAAGATAAAGCATTGCAATGGATGAGTTATCTCATTAGGGCATGGGCTAGAAAACTTTATTTACAATAGAGCAAAACACATATAAGGATACAGAGTCACATGAGTTAATATAAATACTAATTCAGTTATTTAAGCCCAGAAGTCAGTGAGCTTTGCACATGACTTTGAACTCAGTCCTTATCTTCTTGTTTGGGCAGCTTCAAAAATATTTATGGAACAGATTCCAAGGCTCAGCCACAGATACACGATCCCCCAGTACACAAAAAAACTCCAAGAAAATAACCAAGAATGGTGCAGCTACCTCTGACCAAACACACATTCGAACTCAGCTCTTGTCATAAATACATATTTGGAAATTGCAGCGCATAATTCTTTATTTGATAAGACTTCCCAAAATAAACCTAATGGTAATACATGGCCACAATCTGACAATCTGTTATTGGAGACTGATGTGTTTAAAATAAACAATTTTTCTAATTTTATAGAAGTAATGCTGCCCATTTACCTTATATTAAATAACACCCAGTAAGTCTAGGGCAGCACCTATAATCAAACATATTAATATTTCTACAATATAATATATAAATATTCACATTATAATAAAAACTAAAAAGGACCTTATTCAGTTCATGTTTTGCCACAAAATAAGTTCATATCAAGTCAACTTTCACAACCCAATGAGAAGAAAAAAACTTAAAGAGTTTTCAGAACTTTTTCACTTTCAGATTTATGGCTAAACTATTAAGGACCTGTAACATATCTTCCTTTAGAGAGCGTTCGATCTTATTAGGTTACCATATCCCAAAGTCCACACATCTCATGGTTACGATCCAAAATAGCATTAAAATCACTTGCTCAAATCACAGAATGGCATAAATTATTTCATATTCTGCTATCATACTTTAGACTTGTGTTGATAATATATGAAGCGTGCATGAACAATGACTTTTAGTTTATTGTGATGGTTTTAAACTATTGATGGGAAAAATTGCCAAGTGAGAATAAAATTTAGTTTGCCAACTTATTTAGTAAATGTTTTCCAGGGTTGGTAGAAAGGAAATTTAATAAAAATTATTTGTTTGTAAATTAAAGAAAATAAGACTCCAAAAATATCACTGAAATTTTAACTCTAAAAAACTGTTGAGAAGTAATCATTGAGCATGATTCTTCTAGTGCACTCACTTTTCTGTATTAGATGGCTTTAGAAGCAATAAGAGTGCTTTAGGACCTGCCAGGGGCTTAAAGTGCTATGATACCTTGCTAAGGAGTAAAATGGTTAAATGGGCTAATGTAAAGATTTTATGTGACCAAAATGAAAAGAAAGAGCATGCTAGGGTATGACTATGAAAAACACTGCTAGCTGGTTATATTTTCAACTTTCTCAATGATACCTCTGCTCAGAATATCTTTGAATGTGATTATATAGGGATCACGTAGGCATTTTTTCATTCATTCAATCCTTATTTATTAAATTGATAATTATGTGCCAGAAAGAGTAGGTCCTTGAGATACAATGGTAAAGAAGAAGGCTTTGTTCTGTTTACAGTACAGCAGAAAGATATAAACAATCTTGGAGGAAAATAATTTAGGTTAGACAGATGGAAAAAAAGAAGTTTTTGACCCCACAATCGCCATGTTTTCTTAACTTGTTCTGCATGCCTTGACATAATTTGGAATTCTTATCTTTGAATGAGGTAAAAACAGAATGCAACTAATAAAAACAACTACCATTTGCTGAGCATTTTGTACCAGGCCCTTTGCTTAAGCTCAGCTACATAATTATCTCATTTTATCCTCACAACACTCTATTAGGCAGGTACAATTATTGTTCCTACTTTACAAATAAGAAAACCAAAGATTAGAGAAGACAAAGAAACTTTTCAAGCTCACACACCTAAGAATAGTTTTATAATCCCACAATTATTATTTCCAAGTACAAAAGGCTCTGAAAACCAAATATGTTTTTTCATAATTACTTAGCATTAAATTCTACCTTGAACTGTGTAGTCTTTTTTATTTCCCACTTAGGAAGAAAATTCTTAAATTCATACATTTCTCTATGGAAAGTGATGTACTTGATTAAGGAGTACTGCCTATAGCCTGTGGGGAATAATATATAATAGAAAATATATGCACTGTATACCTTTCTAAAGTAAGAATAATTCTAATTTATGAAACAAATGCAAGAATCTTAAGAGATATGGAATCTAGCTCATTTATCTCTGGGCTATTTTCACCAAACAAATCCTCACAAACTTCTTTTAATAAGACTGTCATACTTAGGTGGAGTGGCCACATAATTTCCATCTAAACATATGAGAGTAAAAGGCACTATTAGTAATTACTCAGAGACAATGGGCATAAATTAGTATTATTCCAGGCAAACCAGGATATAGTGTCCATCCTATCTTGGTGACCATGTGACTGACCTGAGAGAGAGTAACTATCTAGTAATTGTGATAAAGTCACTGCATCTCACCTGGACTTCCTTTGGCTCCTCAAGGAATGTGAGGACTTCTACTATAAGCCCTCAGGAGATTTTTAGAAAGCTCTTGACACATAGAAAGCTCCTTCTGGCCTAGTGTTGATGCCCCATGAGTATAGAAGTAAGTACAACTGTAAGGAAGTTATCTTAATTTACATTGGGCAGAACATAATAAAGACTCAAATAATACAGTATTAATGTAGACAGAGGCACAGCCTAGACTCAAGGGAAAAAAATCAATAGAATTTCAGTTAGATAACCAATTGGATATGGTAGATAACGAAGAAGGCAGAGTCTAAGAAATTTCCCAGGTTTATGACTTAGAAGCTTAAAAAATGATTTGTTGAAATACAGTACACAAGAAACAATAGCAGTTCTGGGGAAGATAATCTAAAATCGTCAATTTTACGGTGTCTGTGGGATACTTCAAACTTTACTAGCAGAAATATTTTGACATAATTAGGAAATAAACTTCTTAATAGAAGGGTGTTTCTGAACCTAGCACAGTCCTTTAAACACAGTAGATGCCAAATAGTGTTGTCTGTTGTAAGCATTCTTTAGGTTTTGACCTCTGATCTCCAAAGTGATTAGCCCTAGTCAAGGATTATTCACCTATTAACTTTGGTATGTTGATAGTAAACTTGGACATTTACAGTCACATGTTCTGGTCTAACAGGGCCAAGTCTTAATTTGTTTTTTCTGGATGATCATCTCTAGAAGGGTAGGCTCTTTCTAATGGTACTGGCTAAAGGATTCATTGTCACGATTTTCTATTCCAGGCCAGGGTTCATCTTCAGGTCATGTAAATAAACCTCTGATGCCAGAAACCTTAGAACAAAATATCTGACAAAATAAATTGTAAAAGACTTTGAAATGGGGCAGGGGGGTGGGGGTGCGGAATCATTAAATGTCCTATCTAGCTCATTCTTTCAGATTATCTCTATATTTCATTGTTTTTTAGCTATTTTACAACTCCAATCATAGGAAATTAATAGAAATGCAAATAATTTTTGTCGGTAGAAATGCAAATGATTTGCACATCTAGGAAAAATGCCATTGATTATTACTCTATCACTTTCACTATAGACAAGTTTTGTATCTATTTAAATTCATTTCAGCATTCCTGATTGCCTAAATATGCATGTTTCTTGAATTACCTTTGAACCATTTTTAACATTTTCTGCCTCCCTAATTAGTTAATGAGTTAAATAAAATCTTTGAGACCTGTTCATTTAATATTTGTATGAGAGTAATAAGTTTACCTTTACTTAGAAATTATCTTTTAACAAATAACGAAAGTGTGATTTAATAAGAACTTACTATGAGCCAGGTGACACTGTGTTAAGTATTTTGAATATATTGTAATTTTTAATTTTCACAAACACTTTCAGTAATAATTTCCACTATTATCATCATGATCATTTTACAGATAAGGAAACAAGCTTTATAAAGACAAATGGTTTGCCCAAATTCACCCACCCTACCTGATTCCACAAAGTTCTTATCTACTGTGCTATAGTGTCTTAGATATTGATCAATGCTGACTGCAAAATTTAACAGAAGTCTCAATAATAAAACTATGAATTTGTATATATTCCTGATTTTCATAAATGGTGCATATAATAGAATGCCTGGGAATATACTCATGTTCTTCTAAAATAAAGTGATTTTATGGTTATAAGATTTGACCTACTACTGAACTACAGAAAAAAAAAATCAAATTCCTATCATACAATGCCCCTCCTGAACTGATTCATGCCTGTTTTGGCAACCACACCTGTGGCTGTTTTCTACAAACTCCTGTGTCCTGGGCATACTAAAAACACAAGGCTCCTCATATTTCCACTCATACTATTTTCTTTGCCTGAATACATTTCCCAGTTTACCACTTTGGAATATCTATTCATACTTCAAGACTAACATTAAGCATCACTTCCTCATAATTTATTTCCTGATATTCTCATCGCCCTTATATTCCCAGAAGCATCCTGGGTATCCTTTGCTATATTGTATATGACACTACCTTGTCTATATACAAGTCTATTCTTCTAACTTTTGGGAAAAAGGTCTTGATTTTCTTCATAATCCTAGAACCTAAAGCAGTGCCTGGTAGATTGTAGATACTTGAAAAATGTATGTTTAATTGAATCATGAGTTAATTATACAAAATGATATATTTTTTTCCCTCTAAAACTGCCATTATGTTCTTAGGAACAAGCACCATTTCACTGATCTTCTCTCTAGAAAGAAATGGGAGGCTTAATAGACACTAGTCATGATATAACACAAAGACTCACACTATAGCAATTGTGTTTGCATTCTTTAGTACAAATATTAGTGAGCCTGGCAATGTGGCTTTGCCTTATGTGTGATTCAGACACCTGCTTTGTGAGCCATGCTGATAATATGTTTTAAATTTTCTGATAAAAGGTAGCAGAATATCCCACCCCCAAATATGCCATTTTGACATAAGGATTATTTTGAACTAATGGCAACTGAGATGAAGCAGATATAAGAGAAGCACCCTCCCATCTCTTATTTGCTTAAAAGTAGGACAGACATTTTCAAAATGTCCCTTCTCCCTTTTCTACTAAGAAAGACAAAAGTTAATCACTTGGAGAGAACTTAAGATCCTATCATCTTAGAGGCAGAAATAGAAGAATATACATAACAAACTTTACTAACTAACCTTTATCTCTGCCGTTGGAAGCCTAAAACTGCTTTCCTTTGACTGTCATTTCTCCACAGATGCATTGTCCTTTGTTGAAGATGCGATATAAATTAGAGTTATAAGCTACCTCTTTGAATTATTCATTTTTCATTGGGTAACTCCCATGTATACATGAAGTATACCTGTTAATAAACTTCTGTTGGTTTTTCTCTTGATAATCTGTCTTTTATTATAGGGGTCTCAGCCGATAACTCAGAAGGGCAGGAAGGAATTATTTTTCCTACACTGAGAAAAGAAAGTAACTTGTTTTGACCTTGGTAAATCAGGTGCCATCTTAAACAATGTGCAAATGGGTGCTCAGTTAATATTACTTCATAATGCCACTTGGAGATAAAGAGACATTATTCAAACCAATAATGACATAAAAACTGCTATCCACAAACAATTAGTAAATTATTTTTTATTGTTATATTATTTTGTATTATTCCACTATAAGAATATAGTAATAGTCAAATACTCTAGCCATCTTTACCAAATATACTAAATCTGCATAATCTGTGATAATTGTCTGGTCCACACCATATAATTATGGTATTTTGACGAGGGCTTCTTAGCCTTACTTGACTGTTTAGAAGAATTATGTATGTGTCTCTAAAAAGGCCAAAATATACAGTAAAAACCAATAAAAGAACTGGTTAAAAAGAACACGCATCAATTCATTGGACAAATAGGAGCATGTGGGGAAAATTGTGCTTTATCCACACATCTGGTTTGCTAATATATGCAAGTGAGGGTAGTTTGGAACATCTTCTCTATAATTATTTCACTTAGAGTAAAGAATGTCCTCCATTCATCCATTTGTGGGAGGGGGGGTGGGGACATGTGGCATGATTGTATAAAATAGGAAATAGGGACACAAAAGTACAGCTTTTAAATTTTTATTTGTTTCATTTTTAATGCCTATAGGTTTCCATTTCAGGATCAGCAAACATTTATTGAATACCTATTGTGAACCATGTGCTGGGCAAGGAAGACTCCAACACATGATAGCATGTGACTAGATACTCACCCACAACGCTCTCTCTATAAAATTATATCGTTTTTCTAAATGCCATAAACTTCTGAAAATAAGAGAAAAATGATTTTAAAGATGTCAAAATAAGCTCCAGCTCTTTTAAGTTATTAACAAATGTTTGCATTTTAACACGTTTTTTTCTATAAACTCATTTTGATTCCAACTTTAGCAATATCCACAAGAACATGTTCACTTTGGGACACATGGTTGTAAATTGTTACTGTGCTAGAGGATTTGGCATTGTCCCAGAGAACCAGAGTATTTGGTGCAGAAGCTTTGTTTATAAGCACTTCTTTATGAAGAGAAGGAAGAGAGCCAGTTTTTTGATGGACTCTATCCTTTTACACAAACCCAGGCCGCATGTTTATTTGATGAATATAATGGAACTACTCCACGGTGAGGCTGTACTACCACCAAAAACAAAAATTCCCACTTCTTGAGTTCCCATCTCAACAATATAGAAACAAATTTAAGGAGAACACATTGGACCAAGCATTATCCACAGGTACATACTGTTCAAGGAAAGAGTCAGAGTTAACTATTCAAACACTCGGGACCCAGAGACTAGCTGAGTGATGACAGACCATAGCCATCAGTGTTTGCATTTAATCTTTAAAAGTTGTTGATCAGAGACTTCAAGGCCCTTGAGATAAATGTCTTTTGTGAATATGGTTTTAACAGTTCATTTTCAATGTAATTTTCAGGCCTATGAACAAAATTTTTCCTTCTACATTTCTTCAAAGAAGCTTTAGAAACCTATAAAACTTTGGGCTAACCACAAAGCTTTTCAAGTCTCAGTTTCCTGCATCTGTAGAATGAGTAAAATAATACTCCCACGCATGGTTGGTACACTTGAGAGTCATCCATAAGGCAGCACAGATTAAATAAGGCAAAACAAATCAAACACCAATCCATTCCTGTCCATTAACAAGTGTGATGACTGGCCAGGCAGAGAGGTATGCGCACAATTGGAGTCTGGACCAAAATGGAAGTCCAGTCCTAGGACTTTGGACCCAGGAACTCTATTAAGAAACTGGCAATTGTACTACAAGGAGAGTTGTGAGGAGCAGAGCAACAGATGTAACTGGATTCCAGCATTAAGTCTTTGCTTTCTTGTCAAATAAATTGGGAGAAGAGGCTGGATACAATTCAATAAAAATATCCAAGGTGCCTTGGGTAAGCCACTTAACTCTCAGTGTTCTTGCATCATCTTTAAAACTGGGACATCAGTGGAACATTTCTCATAGCATCGATGGTAGAGAGTAATCATTATCTAAGGGATAGCTTATTCTTAAGAAGTCACACCATAAAGCAGCCTTCACTCAAGTATCGAACATCTGGAATACTAACATTACTACTATAGTTTAAGGCCTTATCCCCTAGAATAAAAATGCAAACGTAAAACTTTGGAATGAAACTTACTTCACTTGTTAGTAGCTATCTTCAGGTTGTCAAAGTCTCAGCCCTGACTATATGAAGGCCAGAGAATTCAAAGAAGACGTGTTTGAGTGTGAGACTATAGAAGCTCAGAATGAGGGTGCAACAAAGGAAAGCCAGTCTGATTAGTGCGTCCTTCATAAATCTCAGAAAGAGTAAAAGGCCCTTCATTTGTAGGAGAGAACGCACACCCGGAAAGGAGTAAGAATTATCATCACATCCTCACTCAGTGTCCCAGGTTGGCACAGCACCAGCCTTGAGCCCAGAATCTACATTAAATGTGAATAGACTTAATAAAAATAAGTCAGTATGTCTAAATAAAAACATGTCATTTTCTTCCCTCACTCAATCTCTCCCTCCCTCTTCTCTACTCTTCCTTTCTTCCTTCTTTCCTTCCTCCTTTCCTTCCTTCCTTCCTTTCTTCCTTTTATTCTTCCTTCTCTTTTTCCTTCCTTTCTTCTTGCCTGTCTTTCTTCTTTCTTCTGTATATATTCATTGGAGTTCAGAGGAGCATATAGTTGCTTCAGGCAACTGTCTGAGTCATATCAGTTTTTCAAGAGGAAATGTTTTGAAGGCTGGTGTAGAGACTTACACAATGACATGTTAATGAATATCTAAATTTATAAACTAAAATGAAATGAAAGGCCCTGTGAAGCCATCTTCCTAAATATTAAAAATAAGCATTAAACTGTCTTAATGTAGGTAAAGGGAATTGGTATACATTTATAGCAGCTGAATAGATGAACTGGGCAGAAGAAACAGCACATGGTGAACTTAGAGCTCATTTCAAAAATTGTGTAGAGTTCACTGCACCAATGCTTGTAGTGAGCTTATCTCCTTTTTACAGATATGGAACCTAAAAGAATTTGATAAACTTTCTTTCTAGGCAGTGTGTGTGTGTGTGTGTGTGTGTGTGTGTGCGTGTGTGTGTTGTGAATACATCCCTGTCCCTTTCTTGAGTTTGTGTTAGGGGAGAGAGCTGCCCCATAGGTTTAGTCGTGCCTTCCAAACTTGATTCTATTGACATTTTCTTGATGAATATTTTTTTTTTTTTTAAGTAGAGAGTAATTTGTATATACTGCTGACAATAAGGAGCCAACTGATGAATGATTGTCCAAAGGAACAAATGAGTCTCCCTAGCAGCCTGTAGGAAGACTTTTCAACCAAGAATTGTAACTACCCTTATGGCATCTGAACTAGAGACGAGTTCACACTCACTTATGAAGTGAGGGGATTCAGAACATGCCACTTTCAAATAGGCCACTCTGGAATAGGATTACTTTCAGCTGAAGGCAACTGAGAAAAAGCAGACACAGGTCATGCTCTCTGCCCTCCCCCATCTAACTGAAAACAGAATGTAAATTCCCCTGGTGAAGTTGCACTCCCACTCCCCATACCAGGAAGGGAATAACAACCTTATCAAGGAAGAGGAGATGACAGCAGGAGTCTACACCAATCTTGCTAACTAGACCTTATCTTCCTTTATTTTCCCCATATATTTGCCTTCTCATAATCTGCTACCTCTAGAAAGTCCTTTTTATCTTGTTATTTTCCTACAAAATCATCGTTCTTTGCTACAAAAGGTGTTATACAAGCCCCAGTTCTAACCACCCCTTTGTGTTACTCATCACTGAGTTCACCTATCTGTATGCAGGATGAACCTGTTCAGAAACTTGAATCTGTCTTTCATCAGCCTAATTTGCAGGGCTTCGGTCAATGAACCTAAGATAGGTAGGGGAAAAATTTTTCTTCTCCCCCATAGAATAAATTTAACAGTTTGTGAAACAAGTCTTTGAGCATGTGGCACACTTCTGTTGGAAACAGTCCCATACTTACTTGCTGATATGACTGAGACTTCTTGGTTACCAAGAATTGTGGGTAACATCTTCGTGGTTACCAATAATGTCCGACAGGCAGAATGAGAGAGGCAGAGGGGAATGAACTTTGGGAATCCCACAAGGTCCTGCCTCTTCTATTTATCAAAATCTTAAAACTATAGAAATGATGAAAACTAGAGCTCATGTTGGTAAGAAAGGCTGCAGGTTGTAGGTAAGAGAGAAGGTTGGAGCTTTGGCTTCTCTCAAGTGCTCACACCAAGTACATCTGGCTACATGTATAACTTCATCCAAAGCAGAAATGTATTGCTCCGGTAGCCGGAAACAATTCTCCCTTACCCTGGGCTACACACACGCACAGGTTCCTTTGGGCATCTGATGACCATTTCAGGAGACAATAATTGCAGCCCCAAATGTATCAGAGCTTGGCATACATTACTTCCTTGCATTCTCTTGACAACAGTGTGAAACATTATAATAATTCCATTTTACAGATTGGAAACCTGAACCTTAACTCCAAAATCACACGGCTAACAGGTGGTAGAGCCAATATTAAAATCACATCTATATGACATGTGCTTTGAATCACTACCCTCTCCATGTTGCCAACCATGCATAATAAGGATGCCTTTAATTTTGCCAAAGAGGATATGAGCATAATTTCCATGTAAAATCATTCCCACTTGTCTACATCCAGTTCAGTGGATTAATCAAACTGAGAGTCAAGCTAAGAAAGAGTTTTATGGAAACCATAAGAATTGAGATTCTTTTGAAATATTTCATGAAAATTACTCATCCCACACGCTTTCTCTGGCTCTTTATTGAGCCTAGTTTCCATTTGCTGAGGTTACACTTCATTAAGCAGAATTCCTTAAAAATAAAAACATCGAACATCAAAGCAGAACTTGATTTCTGACCTATATTTGATGATCATTGGAAACAATGAGGTTTCTATGCAGTCCTTTCTCCTTTTTCCTCTTTCCTTGTGATTACTCCCATCTTTTGTAATTCATTATACCCCAAGGCAATTACTGCATTTTGTGAAATGCACTGCTTTAAAAGGGATTTCCATACAGGGTTACAGAAACTGAATGCTACGTTTCTGAGCAAAGTATTCCTCCTTAGGGCATGGTGGATTAGCCTTTTCATGCTAATGGGCTTGGATGGAGCTGGATGGAGCTCGTTTTGTGGCAGTCCCACAGTGTATTGAAAAGTCCCTGAACGTAATTGTTCTTTTTAAACCAGTCCTTTTGTGACTGACAAGACAAGTTACATCCTATGTTACTCTCAACCTAAACCCAGTTGTTGCTCACTTAGCCACTTAGCTGAGAATGCCAGCCTTTCATGGAGATAGCAATTAAAATACATCAATCTGAAATCTTTCTGTGACTGTAAGGTCATACCCCACCTCTAACCAAGACATATCGGAGCTCTGCTCTTAAACCTTGGACTTTCAGGCTAGTTGGCCACCCATCATTGCTGAAAACCCATATCACCCATGAACCAAGTTACCCAAATACATCTTAACCAACGCTGTACTTCAGTGTACGTGACCCGAAATTTAATGAGCTCTGTTGAAATAGCGAAAATTAAAGAGTTTTGCCTTGTTTTATTTAACTGAATTAATACTTCCAAGAACTGATCATAACATTTTCTGTGGCTTTTTAAACCAATTCTTCATGGACCACAGAACCAAAGATGTGTGGCATTGATTTCAATATTATATTAGATCTATAATAAATACTTCATAAAAGAGAAGAAAAAAGGGATCTTTAACACCATTTCAATGCTTTCCAAAGAGGAATAACAAAGTGTGTGGTGGAGAAGAGAGGGGAGGCCTAGAAAATAATCACCCCAAGGGAGGACTCTTTTCAAATTCATCGGTTTAAGTACAGATATATTGAAGTCATGCACAAGTATTAAATAAGTAAGGAGCCAAAATAATTCCCCCTGTCTGACAATACATAAGTTGTGGAATCTTCCAGAACCTTAATTTCCTCATTTGTAAAATAAAGCTTACAATGCCTTCTTCAGAGAAGGTTGTTTGGTCACCTGTATGAAAGTGCTCTGTAATCTGTAATTTGATATGATTTTATATGATCCACTTGTTTATGGCTTAAACAAAGTTGTCTTAATCTAAGAGTGAAGTTGATTACATTAAGGAAGCTGGGTCAGATGTTGTCAAGGACATCTGTTGTCATTGATATGCATCAGTAAGTAGCTCAGCTGATGACAAGTCTTATCGATAAAAACATGTGGAGAATTAACTATGGCTAGGGGACATTTAGCCTTTAAATACAAAGAGTTTGTGAGAACTTACCCTAGAGTGTTCCACGTGGGAAAGGCAACTCTTGGCTGATCTAAATAGCTCTCCAAAGACCTTGGAGCATTAGCTGCTGCCATTGTAAGGAGACTTTTTACCAGCAGTGGTGAAAACCCTGCAGTGGTGTGTGAGGGAGATCGCCCTGCTCACTAACACCAGCATCTTCATTCTCTAGCAACATGCTCTAGTAAACAAGGAACTTCCAGTTTGCACCCTACAGCTCTTGGTTGGCAAAGCTAACTCTTCTGAGAATCGACTCGTAGAAAGATATACCTCAAATTAAATTTGGACTTTATTTCTTTCATTTCCCGTTAGCCTAGAACAATAGTGTGATTAGTCTGTCACTGGTTTGGAGGATGTTATTTCTTTATTGACGTATTAAGAGACATTATCCTGTATGCCATTGTCTTGTGAAATACTATTAGTATTATGAATTATAATTCCCACAGTGAACCTGTGTTAAATAAATTATTGGCAAAGACAACCTTAGTCTCTGAGCATAATTTGCTCTACAACAGGGATAACTCACTGTCAGGAGGACAGAACATCATGGAACTCTGTTTCTGTCCTGTCTAGTGAGAGAACTGGTTAGAGAAAATCATGCCTTTCTCTCCCTTTACAGCTTCTTGTCTCCCTCTAAAACCTTCTCTATATGGGTATGTTGATCTGCCCCTCAACTACATTTTTCTCATAATTCTGCTACTGACACTATCTTTTGTTTGACAATATTCAGCTTTGACTACTTCTGAGTTAGGGCCTCCTTTGCTTTTGTACCATTCAGAATTTGTTCCCACCATCAATTGAAATCACTGTGCTCAAGGTTAATAACTAACCCAGGTTGCTAAATACAGCTGAACGCTTCTCAGTCCTCACCTTGCTCATTCTCACAGGTGAATTTAACAAAGTTGACCCTCCCTCTTTCTTAAATACTTCCTTCACTTGCCTTCTTGAATATCATATTCCCGCTTTCCTCTTATCTTACAGGCTTATCTTACACTTCCATCTCCTTGGCTAGCTTCTTTTTATTGCCCTGATATCTTAATGTTGGAGTGCATCAGACCTCTTTTCTCCTCTAGCCTCATACTTTCCTAGGTGATCTCTTTGCCCTTGATAATTTTAAACACTTTCCACATGCCAATCACTCCAAATTCATTTGTGTCCCCTAAACTAGTCTACTCAACTATTTAACTGGTGTTAGTTTGCTAAGGTCGCCGAAACAAAATAAAACAAACAAAAAAAATTATTGAAAATCATGCTAGTAGAAGATAGTTATCTGACTCCCTTTATATCTTCCATATTTATGAGTGTGAGCCATCAGCCATATGCTTTAGATGCAATTATAGTCCTGAGAAGACTTAAAAATATACTTACAGAAAATTCTTGTCAACTTCTGTGCAAAACCCTGTGAGGATATTGACTAGTCCTAGACTGAACTTGCAGATTAAATTGGGAGGAACCATTATCTTAGACCATTGAATCCAACATCCATGATCATGGTATATCTCTCTATTTAGTTCTTCTAGTTACATATCCTAGGGTTTCTCAAACTCAGCACTATTGACATTTGGGACCAGATAATTCTTTGTTGCCCTGTGCATTGTAGGGTGTTTAGCAGTAGCTCTGGCCTCTACTCATCTGATGATAGTAGCATCCCTGGCCCGGATGTGTTAATCAAAGATGCCTCCATACATTGCCAAATGTCCCATAAGAGCAAAATCATCTTCTATTGAGAACCACTGCCTTAAAGAAACTTTTGCACATATTACCAAGAAGATACAAATATATTTATTGCAGCATTATTTATAATAGCAAAATATTAGTAAGAGTATGGATCGCTAACCTTGGTTTATTCCCACAACAAAATTTTATAGACCTATCTCTCTATGTATCTATGTGTGACTAAATCTTTAAAAACAAAGTTCAATTTAAAAAAGCAAATTGCTTAAGTCTAGTATTATGTAGTACCATTTATATATATTTTTAAGTACTTAACCAATAGTCTACATAATCAACAATATTTTAAATGTGGTAAAATTTTTAAAACTTCCATGGGAATAATTTCCACAAATTTCAAGATAGTTGAAGAGATAGGAATGGAAATGTGCTAAAGCTTTAGCTTTAATTCTCTCAATTTTATTTCTTTAAAAACAAAAGTGATCTGAAAAAAAAAGATGGCAAGTATAATATGCTTTAAGTTTGGATAGTAGGCTTATGAGTACCTGTTCTATTATTTTCCATACAATTATGCACATTTGAAGTATTTCATAATAAAAAATATAAAATATAATTATATTTTAGACTAAATCAATGAGCTAACTTTGAGGAATTGGCTGAAATTGGAAAGCTTCTACTTTCTCAAAAGTAATTTGTATTCGAATATTTTATTAGACTTTTAAACAGTTTCTGAATTCTCCCTCAACTCTCATGTGTAAATGAGAGCTAAATATGTGTTTCAAGTCAATATTAATAATCAGTAAATAATAAAAATTCCACAAGATTCACTCATAGATTAAATGCTAGATGTGCCAAAGGAGCCTTTAAATTGCCCAAATATAAAACACTCTTAATTGATCTTAGTGGTATTAGAAAGTTCAAACATTAACAGAGAATTTAATATTTAAATTATACCAGGTAAAATACTGGATCCTTATTTTGGAAGGTTTATACTGTTGGTGAAATTCATTTCTATTCCTGAGATTAAGAGAACTAAATACATTGATTGATTTACAGACCCAATCTTGCAATTGCTTTTTATAAGTGTTATAGTTTTACAAATGCTCTTATTCTACTTTGAAAACACAATAAATTCACAGCTGTAGGATCCATTAATTATTTTTCATTTTTTGTGTAATGACTTTCTGAAGAAAAAGTTTTTAAAAAAATATGTCTCACCCTGAGATTGACAATCTCTGAAAAGCCAAGTCTGTAGCTATATTCAAGTCAAAGGTCAGTTCAGATGGAATTTCAACTTATTTTTCAGTTTCTAATCTTTCAAAAGACCATGTCACTTAACACTATTCTTTTCAAACAGCAAGGAAATGAAAGGTCCCAAATGATAAGGGTAGATGATAATACTCATAATTATGATAAAAGCACCATCAATATACTCTCCAGGAAGATTTTTTTTATATGACATCGAGAGCTTGGTACAAAAAATGAAAAGAGGGAAAAAAAATGTGCTTGTACCACTAGTGTTCAGGCATTTGAAGCCAATCATATGTCACTGACTCAAAATAGCATGCTAGCGGGTATCAAATTCAAAAATTGATAAGATCTCCCCTTTACTTTAATGGTACAAATTGAATATATGTATCAAATTCTAGAAACAAGAGCTATATTAGTTTTCAATCAATAGGTGCTTTAGTTGGTAACAGGTTTTTTTCAAGATAGGTAAGTTGTTTTCCAGTTTGAGTTATTTACCTGTGTTTAAATTAAACTTCTCTACTTAACATCTAAAAAATATGATGTACAACGTCCTTGAATTTTTGACTCATAATATACAAGAGACATTTTTATCATTCGTATTTAAGCAATTATAAAGAAATTACCACAGGGAGTAATTCTTTTGAGGCTAAAGACCCATGAAAATCTCAGACTTGGCCTCGACCGATAACACTGGAGAGGGTCAAATAGAATATCTCAGGCTGAGAAATCTCCATGCTCTTGTACTTTACTGAAAATAAGGGGATGAGAGGTTTACCAACTGAAGGTTGAGATCTCCAGCCCTTTTCCCTTGCTTGGTTCCCAAAATGCTGGCATTCAAGCTAATATTCTCTAGGTAGAAGATTGAAATTTCATTTTATGAGAAATCTAAACTGCCTAAGACAAGAGACCTAAAGATACTAACAGCTAAGATTCAAAGGTGGGAAAAAAAAGGCCCAGATCACTCTCAGTAAAACTCATGGTCAACAAGCCCAGTCTGGACATAGAATTTCTAATTATTTCCTTTTATTTTTTAGTTAACTTCCTGATGCCCAATTCTCAAATGCGAGCAGTCGGTTTAGGTCACCAGACAAACACAGAGTGTCTCAAATAATAAAAATCAGAGGCTAGATAGACAGACATATCAACTCGAAGGAAACAAAGAATATGCAAGGAGAATAACTTGTATAAATTGGTGGAGACCAGAAGGTTCTGGGAGAGATGTCTCCAAGGAAAGGAAATTTATAGAATCCTTGATGAGTCTGAATATAGTCAAAGATTTATAGAACTGGGAGCATGGTGGGAATAAATTAGTGTTAAGTACATTTAAAATTTTAGATTCTAAAACACACACACACACACACAAAATAAGGTATTTATCATCTCCAAGGAAATAAAAAATACAGATGAAGGAAAAAAAAAATTTTTTTATGGTGACATTGGTTAATAAAATCCAATAAGTTTCATGTGTACAATTTAACAGTATGGAGTACGTATATATATGTATATATATATGTATAAGAGAGAGAGAGAGTTGTGCATTTAGATTTCTTTCTGTCATCAAATATTTGATCCCTTTTACCCCATCTATCTCCTTCTTCCTCCCTTCCCCCTTACCCTCTGGTTAGATAAAGCAAAATCATGAATGATAATGATGTTAATCCTGAACATTGTCTTAATCAAAATTGTTATAACTGTAATAGAAGCAATGGCAGAAAAGAGAGTGTTCATGTGCCATGGAGGAAGGCAGGGTAGTAAAAGAAAAAAAAAAGATCCTCATTCTTCAAGTGGGAAACCAATAATTAATTAATACAATTTTAAAATCCAGAAAAAAAATATATAAATAGGCTATTTAGATATATGCCATATACTCATGTATACTATTTGGGTATATGGAAGTAAATACCAGAAGAATCAACTAAATATGTTAAAATGATTATTTCTGAGTAGTAGGAAACGGTAGGGGAGGGAACTACTTATAGTGAACATTATGAAATCATAACATATAAGAAACATTACATGATATATGCAATAAACCCTATAGATATCACATTTAAATCACATGCATGTCGTGGAAGCAGAATTCTAAGACGGCCTCCATGATCTCTACTCGCTGGTGCTATACACTATGTAATCCCCTCCTCGGAGTGTGAACAGAATATGTGACTTACTTCTAGTGAATAGAATATGGCAAAGGTGATAGGATGGCACTCTCTCAATTATGTTATATAAGACTCAGTCTTAAGACTAGAGAAAGACTGTGTTGTTGACCTAGAAGAAGCAAACATGTTGGAGAAGCCCCTATGACAAGGAACCATGGGCCACTTCTAGGACCTGAGGGCAGACTCCAGCCAACAACCTGCAAGAAGCTGGGGTCCTCAGTCATACAGCTAAAAGGAAATGAATCTGCCAATAACCTGAATGACTTTTGTTTACTCAGTTGAGTTGAGACCATTTTGTGCTTTGTCTTTCTGTGAAAACAACCAGCAAAACTAATTACTGGCATCATTTCATAAGGTGCAATTGACTTCAACCCAGATCATTAGTTCTTCCAGAATTACTCCTAACCTTGAAAGCAGAGTCCTGTTTTTTCATTCTTTGTTTTGTGACTGATGGGATTAGTAACAGATTTCTTCATTCAGATATCAGAATATTCTTTCTATAGTAATCATATGCTATTTCAACTAATCATCATGTATTTTAACTATCAATTATGTTCTTATCACTGCAATATCAAAAGGAATAAAAAATATATGTTCTTCTTCTCCAGGAACTTACACTCACAGGGCAAAACATGAATAAACAAAAGACAGTGCTCAACAGTAAATGAAGCCAATTGACTGAGTGTTGACTATTGATACATAAGTTTGGAGAATGGAGACGTAAGTGGGCCAGAGCAGGTTTATGGAAAGCTTCGCAGGGTTGCTAGCATGACTCCAACCTTTCAAAAGAAATAGTAATTTAGTAGATAGCAAGAAAAGGAGCGGGCACTGAGGTGGGAATAAAAGAATGGGTACAAGTTGGAGGTCAAAAAATTCAGTGGGTGTTTAGGACAGAGAGAGAAGACAAATCGCTTGGAAAATGTAGTAGATAGAAATGAAAAAAAAATGGGATCCATGCTTCAGGGTCTAGAACTAAATCTGTGTACTGTAGGCACTCAAATAGTTGCTAATTGAAGGACAGGAGTGCCAGGTTTGAGAAAGAAAGTGATTTGATCAGTTGGAGTTTTAGGAAGACTTAAACCAGTCCTGCAGTGAAGAAAGAGTAAAGACCGGAAGGCAGTTCCCTGGTTTTCTAGTCTTAAGAACATCGTACCTGAAATAAGATGGCAGCAGTGTCACATGGACTGAAAGAAACAGATGAGAGTTAATTCTAAGGATATGGTTCAATAAAATTTGGTTCAGTAAAACAAGAGTAAGAAAAACATTCATTAAAATTAAATGTCAAGGATAAGAAAAGAGGTTCTCAGTCACAGATGTTTTGCCTCTCCCATCTCCCACACTGCTGATGAAGAAGGAATGGATTTAGATAAAAAAAAGAAAGTACTGTACTTTGTAACTTGGGAAGGTATTAAAGGGAAGCACTGAGCTCCATCTGCAAAGAGATGCAATTAGTATTGATGCATTTTAAGCGACAAAAGGCATCTTACAGAGCATCTCTGCAAATTCTTTCCCCTCCTAATTTCCAGGCAAAGGAAATTACATGAGGTTAGTTTCCATTGAGCGTTCTTTGTGGCAATGAAAATCTACAGTCAGTATTCTCATTTAAAGCAGTCTCATTTAAAGCAAGGCCACACACATCCAGCCTGCCAGTCTGAAGTCTGCCACCAACCACTCACTCTCACTACCGCCAAGATTTTTTTCTCTAAACAAACTACAACTGGAGGATGAAAGAGAGCAGTACTTAGGCACAAAAGCTTCACAATATATATACTACTTACATCTCACTAAGTCATTTTGCATATGTGTATCTGACCCAAATTAGAAATAGTTGTGAATGGAATACCACGAATGTCTTTGAAGTTCATTACTGTTGAGAGTTACACACTGAGGGGGCCTTTTTCTTGTTGACTTAGCATGTTATGGTCTCGAGGAGACTGAGGGAAGTGGAGTAACCACTCTGGTTTACATTACAATATGGTTTGCAAAGATGAAAGGATTTCGTGCAGTGAGTCATACTGCCTATGTTATTACCACCAGGGCAGATATATCACAAAGAGTAAATCAAGCTAATCTGCCAGAGCCTTGCAGTATGTGGGGATCGTTATACAAGACAGTTTCATGTTCCTGGGAAGGTTCAAGTTTGTAGAGGACTTAATGACATCTTAGCCTATTCCAAATCTATGGTTGTCAAAAGGGTTTTTTTGCCAAATTTTCTTTCTCTCCTGTAAGAGTTTAATAATGCCTCTATGTTTATTTAATGAATAATTTTCTTACATTAATTATAAAACAGTATGTTCTGAACCTATAATTGGGACGATCTGAAAAGGAAATCAGCATGTCTATGAAGAATTACCAACTCACATGTCAGATAAAGCAGAAAAAACAGGGATTTAAAGACACTCAAAATTGAATTGTTTTACACACTATACAAGCCAAACGAAACTGAGTACAGGTGACACTGTGTTTAATGACTCTATAGATGTAGAAACCACAGGACCAGAGCAGAGGGCAAATGGAAACAACATCATGAGATACATGCAGGTGGATCCAAAAGGTATTTGTCCATGCTCCTATCAATGATTGGGTTCCATCACCTCTTCTCTGTTACAATGGAAGTTAGAGAGCACTCCATTTAAAAGATATTTGTAGCGATGACACTCTGAATCTTATGTTTCTTCAGTCCAACCTCACCTCTAAGATCTTCCATTATGCTCTACCTTTTAATCATATCTACAGTTCTCTGCCGAACCCCTTAGTGACCAATTTTATCTGAACAAATAGAAAATTCTGTAATTCAGTAGTAAGTTCCCTCCACTAAAAGCATAGCAAAAGTATTCCTCAGAACTACTAGGTATGTTTTCCCAGCCTAGAAAGCTACCTTACATGAAACATGTATTTCCCTTAAGAGTTTTGCAAAAGTTGACAAAGATAAAATGTCACTTAGGACCCCCTTTCTGTCTTAAACTTTTTTCTGCCAAGCTACTCACAAAAGCAAGTAAAAATTAACATACATCCTTGGAGTATTTATGCAAAGCTCCATGCAGAGCAAAGTTAAAAAACGTTTCAGGTTTACTTTTTATTTTATCACAAAAATTTAACTCAGTCTTTCTCTCTATCCCTAATATGTTTTTATCAATGATATTCTCAATTGGTACATGTGAGGATTGCCATAGACCTCTAAGGAAGCAAAGCCAAATGTGTTGTCTGTGGTGGCAGGAGAAAGGGGTGGAAAGTAGGGACAGGAAGAAAGACATGAGTAATGTGGAAATACAGCCAGACAACCATGGGAAGGACTGGATAATATTCACGTAACTAACTTTTCTGAAAAGCTTAGGATGAAGCCTGATTTATGGTAGTGCCAAACAGATCCAGTCCCACATCCTGACCTCAACTGCATTAGATTCCCTTTAATAGATCAAAGCATCTCTTGAGTTGCATTGTTTTAAAATATAATGATTATATATAGATAACACAATATATAGACATGATTCTCAAACAAATAATTAAGGAATACGCTTGTCGAAATGTATTTACCTCATTAATTTAAAAAGCCCAACGGGATAACAAACTAGTTCAAAGATGGGGAAACTGCTATATAGAGAATCAATAAAAGAAAGAAGGCTGAAATACAATTGCTAGGAAAAGATGCAAAAATCACAGCCTTTACTTTTATCTTGTTTATAAGACAGAAATCATTTGCATCTCTGCCAAACAAAAATCAATTGCAACTTTTTAATCTTCTATAAGATAATGTCTAAGTTTACTGAGTTTAGATCCTAACCAATAGTAAAGCAATGTTAAATTATCTACCAGTACTTCAGAAACTAGAGTGAGCCTCAGAATCATCCGGAGGACTTGTTAAAGCCAGATTGCTCAGCCTCACACCAGAGTTTCCAATTCAGTAGGCCTGGGGCGGGCCTCAAGAATTGGTACCCATTCCCAGCTCAGTAAGTTCATTTGGAAGAGCATCCCAGGTGATGCTTCCCTTGCTGGACTAGGGACCATACTTTGAGAACCACAGCTCTATTTTGACATCGAAAAGGCATTGCAGTAATGTTTGTGACATATTTTCAAGTGTCACATATGTCAGGATAAATAGCAAAAGACTTTGAAATAGACCAACACAATTATAGGAAATGTTCAAGGGAAATCTGAGCTTTATCTAATTCCAGAATTTCTGAATCCTTGGAGTTTGCACCTTTTATTGTCTTTGGCTATTTTAGAACTGTGCAATTTGTAGAAAATGAATAGCAATAAAAATTACTCTTATCCTTAGACATGCAAATTAATTCTATACAGGTGGAAGTACAATTGATTTCTGTCCCCCACCCTCCACTCTTACCCCTCTGTAAAAAGCCACTTTTTCATTTATTTCCAATATTTCTTGTGGGCTGGTGTGTGTGTGTGTGTCTGTGTGTGTGTGTGTGTGTGTATTTCTCTGAATTTTTCTTTGAACTGCTTGTCACGTTTTATGGGTTTCCTCAATTAATTCGTTAAATAAAATCATTGGCACATGTGTATTTTATACTTGCCTGAATTATGATTATACCCTTTTAAAAATTATCCTTTAACAGATACCTTTTCTTAAAAATAACTAACCAAGTTTGGAATTTCATTTTTGTTGATACTGTTTTCATTGCAAACAAACGAATGTCTTCTTCCAATAGAGTGGGCTTGTGGTTTTTGTATTTCCCAACACTTAACAATCAGTTTTAAAATTTAGTCTACTGGGCCACCGACCAGACTGGGATCCTATAGATTCCAGCTGCTTCTTTCATTTAACAATAACACAGCTGCTCTTACTCTTTTAATCCTTCTTTACTGTCATCATTTATGTAACTCAGTGAATTCATATTTGCTCCTTTCAAGTCGTATTATTTAGGGATATATTTTGGCCATTTCTATTATTCAGAGTGTTGACCTCAGCTCTTAATTAACAACAGCAAAACCGCAAAACGTTTGCTACCTGTTTCCAAGCCTGGAAACTCAGTTAGACATCTGGAGTGTGAGGAGAAAGCAAACTTCTGTGCCAACTTAAAATCCTTTGAATTTCTA
>NW_006442484.1:27040591-27059210 GCF_000325575.1 Pteropus alecto
CACAGACAGATATTTTAAACTCTAAGTTCATGATCCTGGAAGCTGCCCAGCTTCTAATCTGAATCGCTTCCTTCCAATAGAGCATCTGTGTCCCATAAGAGGAGCTCAGATTCTCCACACAGCCCCGGAAGAAGCCCTTCCTGGGCCCCTCAGCTCTGGAATTCATAACAGACCCCAATTTGACTCTCACAGTTCAGCTCTTCCTCCACCCACTCTCAGCTCAGCAAGTTCATTTGAAAGACCTTAACACCCAATTTTACCCAGAAACTATTGTTCGTGGTTTCATTATTTCCTGATGACTACAAATGCTGTAGAGCAAATGACAAGAAATATGGAAGCCAGGCTGAGTTCACTCCGTGTGATAACTTCATGCCAAAGAAGAAATGATACCACTCATTTCTCCTGGGTTTGGAAAAATAAGGCACCCTTTTTTTTTTTTCCCAATTGATTTCTCACAGTTGTTACAATATATGGGTCTTCCGGATTAACATTTAGATTTTCTATCCCAAGTCCTTGTGTTTTCATAGAAAATACTCCTAGATGCCATATTTTAACCTTAAGATATTTTTCAAAACAGAGCATGAGTCACTTTAAAATTTTGTTTATGCAAAATGTTTCTCTCAACATTTCCCTGGTTCCAAAGGATCCTAATCATAGGCAGAAGCCTCATGTTCTGATATATTTTCTCACTTTCCCTTTGCCATTTTTTTCTATGGAGTCAGAGAAGGAAAAACATAATGACAGGGAAATCTCGTGCTGAGTTCTTCAATTTAAATGAGAATTGGGGAATGGAGATGTGACTTACATTTTAGAACATGCCTCCAATCTTTTAATTACCTGAGATCACCTTGACCTTTTTGTCTATTGAAACAGCACTTCAAGCCCCTATATGCAGGATGCAGAGGGAGGAAGGTTGCCAGATAAAATGCAGAATTGCCCCAAATTATCTGGGACATACTTATATTTAAAAAACTACTGATTGTATGAAATCTAAACTTAATTGGACATCTGTATTTTGTTTGCTAAATCTGGAAACCCTAGGAAAGTAACTCTTGCCCCAATATGTTTAGAGATCGTTAGAGAGAGCGGGAGAGAGTGTGTGCTGCATTCACCTTAGGCTCTAATTTACTGATTTAGCAGCATTCTCAGACTCACTCATCTTTCTCCTGTTTCATTGACTCAAACTCTAGACACAGAGGTGCAAAGGGAAGTGGTTTTTACCTCAGAAAATCACAGTTCTTCAGTCACGCTCACCATTGTTCATCTCCTTTCTTGTGGATTCAACTTCCTTGATGAGTTTCTGGGCCCCATCTCCACCCCTAATCCTAGCTCATCTGTCCCAGTCCCACAAGTTTCCAGTCACTCCTGAAGTGCACTTTCATTATCAGCACTTAAGGTTTATTTTTTTTTTATTCCCCTCTCTATAAGGGAAGCAATAACCTTTTTATAAAGTTCAGGAAAATAAGGCTCAGGAGAAAAGACTAAGAAAGTTAGGATTAAGCATCCCGTAAAAGCTGTCTAAGGCACAAATAAGTCTACAGATGTACAAAATGTTAAAATAAATGTGAGCAACTAGTTTTCTATCTCCATTAAGCCTGTGTCTAAAGAGAAATAGTCAAATTATTTCAGGAAGAATATTGGCCTCATATAAATAGGCCTCTCGAGCCTATGTGTACTGAAGGAATTACATTAAGAGCTAAGAGCAATAACTCAGATACCATAAATGTATGCCTCCCTTCAATATAAAACTTCCAGTGAGTGATCAAAACATTACACACCCAGTTCTGAAAATCTCTTAAGATGCCTCAAGATTACATCCACTGCAACTAAAAAAATTGAGAATGGCATCTCCCCAGGGCCACCGATGCCAGTGCTTTTCATGAAAACTTGAATGTTGTATTAATGTTTTTCTTTTATTTTCTATAATTTTATGATGCTTCAACATTTTGGGGGGACTTTGTGGAACTGAGAGAGGCTGACCCTCCCTGAGTTAGCTATTCCCTAGAGAGAGCAGACACCTTGCCTGTAAACACATCTTTCATACGCAAACTAACTGACCCAAAAATCACACCATCTACCTCCTTTTTCAGACTCCTGTGAGTAACAAGTTATTTTTTTCAAAAGCAATCATCTAATCTGTTGGCCTCGCTGTACCAGAATAAAAACAAAACCCCAGGAACATTTTAAAACAGATGTATGGGCCAAAAATGCTCTTTTCCAGGGGTCTGAAATGTGTCCTTGAAGTATCACACACCCTGAAGATGTCACTACCACCATCACAACGGGAGCCAGAGAAGGGAGAAGCTTCTTCCACATGCTGTTACCTTTGGCTCTGTAGCTCCAGAGTGCCTTTTGAACTCAAAGTGTCTTCAGCTTCTCTATCCTGCTGCATAGCACTCAGACACTAGTTCTGGAGCACAGGGCTAGGGGGCAGCTCTCCCAGTCTCCATCCTCACCCCTCCCACCTACAGGCTCATACAAAACTTCCTTGGCTGGGGGCATTTCCCAGGCAAATCAACTGTCTATCTCAAGTAAGTGCCTGCCTCTTAGATTCAGAAAGAGGTAGTCACAATTCTCACTGAAACAAAGGACCCAGGTATTGATCAGAAAGATTCTCAAAATTCATATGTTGTCAAATATTAGGATGAATTTCCAAGATGGATTTAAACACATTTTATAAGATTTTGACAATAGGATGTTTGAAATAAGTTGTGAAAGGCACGTACGACCCTTCTTTATTCTGTAATTTATTGAATTGTATAAAATACATATTATAATGTGCATATATACCATATTACACATATGTATGTATAATATATATTAACAATTATATAAAATAAAAATATATTGACAAAATATATTCACTCAAGGCACATGTTATTCGCCCCCAGTACAGAAGAAGCATGGTCCACAGTTCTCACGAGAAGATAGAGCCAGTGGAAAGTGCTGGGCTGGCAGGAGAGAATTTGAACTAAGTTATGTTCCCAGGAGACTTGCAGTAATTGTTTCTTCTTTTTCTTAGGACATACGGTTGACTTCACCCAAGACATATCTGTCTCAAGGCAAAACTGTAGGCAAGCCTTTCTGAATGTACTCCAAAGTATGGTGAGAATCATTCTTGGGTATTAGAGCAACACCTTCAAATTCCTCTTGGCTGGGACTTCTGGACTCTCAGCACAGTTGTATTTCCCAGCTTCCAGAAATCAGATGTGCCCCACGACTAAATTCTAATCAATGGAATGTGAGCAGAAATTATGTGTCTTTCCCTTTTAAGAAGTAGACTTGCAGGCCGGGTACGAAAGGTGAGGCCATAAAATGGAAAGTGCTTGGGTTTTAATGACTCTGCCTGGATGAGAGCTGACATCTAACCAGAAATACTTGCTAAGAATTTAGGAGAGTAAGAAGTAAAATTCTGCTGTACCTGAGCCATTTCACATGTGGGGATGTATTTGTTATTATAGATCACACTTCCCAACTAGGACAGGTATCCACTGTTTCAGCAGCTTGAACCACACCTGATGTTTCTATATACTTCAACCAACATAAAAAAAAACAATTTTTACTTCCCCTCACTTCCCTGCATTGGAATGGTGGAAATCCTACAGGTTGCAGAAGCTGCTGAGGATCAAAGATATCCCATGCCAGATAATGCTTCTGTAAACCAGTATTTAAAGATTCTGCTTCAGGGATTATAAAAAGAGTATGCTTTATGATTGCTTTTAATTGGTACCTGTCATCTGCTTGATAGAATTTTGTTAACAGAAGTATAAACATTCATTGCAACCTGCAGAACACAAGAATCTTAAGCAGCCTTACGAAATTCAATCAAAGTTCTTTTTATCTTTAGTGTTTGCTGATAATTCATTAAATGTTGCTCATGTTAAAGATCAACAGCAGAAATGTTCCTCGCAAATAAAAGTGATAATGTAGAGACATTAACACTGCAAAAGGGTTGAGGCTTGCTCAACATTGCACAAAAGAGTAACAAATTTTCTTTACAAAATACTTTACTGTAGACAAGAGAAAAATAGTTCTTAGATATTACTACTTTTTAAATGAGTAGAATCTATCAAATAGTTCTTCTTTCCCACCCTCTCAATGTTATCAAAGACTTTCTCTAAACACACACACACACACACACACACACACACACACACTTGTTTTTAGACTTTAAGTCTTATATGTAACCCCCAGAGATTTTACACTTAATCTAAATTCAACTGGAGATGAAAATGTTCTCAAGGTCTGTAGTCCATTTGATTACCTGGAATGATGTTGTATTGTAACATTCCCATTCTAGCAGACCTGCCCCAAAGAAGGTGGTAACACAGAGCTCATAATTTATGTGCACTCAGCAGCTTAGGCATTGATGTGTTAAGTGACAATATGGCCAACTAAATCTCACTTTCCCCCTTGCTTAATATGCATCTATAATACAATCAGGTGAATTGGCTGTGGCTGTATTAAAAACAAAGCCGGTTTAGGCTGACAGAGTGGAAATCCATATATCTAGACGAGTTTTGCACCACCCCACCCTGCCTTATATGCATGTTTCTCATTTAACTGAGAGATGGCTTCCCTAAGCAAAGCAACCAGAAATCAGGAGGTCTTCCTGGAGGCAGCCTATCCAGTTTCACTGCTACCATTTTGGCACACATGTAGCATAGGAGGTGACGTACTCTGCAAGAAGTCTCTGCTACATATTCTCCAACTGACAGTCTCTCAGAAGCTCTCTGAGAAATTAGTCACAGCAACCTACCAACTATTGGAAAAATCTCTTTATATGAATGTCGCAGAAGCCAGTGTTATCAGAGGCCAAAAAAATGGTATGGAGACTCTGTAGCTCTCTGGTTATAATTGGGTTTTCATATCCAGCTACATTATAATATGAATAAATTACCCTGTTGAAATAATATTTATCACATTGATATGTAACAAATCTGCACATCTAATATCTGCCTAAACTGGAGACAGACACCAACGGGGAGCCTTTCTGGGTTTTGTTACAATATTGTTCTCTTCTTACATCTTCTGGGATGGTGTCGGTAAGGAAAATATTTAAAGTATGAACTGGGCCCTCCTGGGATTTTGCATGGTGGTTTGGTCTTAAGCTAGTCTTGTTTGCCCAGCCCCCACGTTGACCAACATAATCCCTGGAGGGGCCTGCGACTTCTCTAGTGGCTTTGTTTCTCCATGCCAGCATGGCCTCAGGGACCTTCACTCCCACTTTGTCACCTCCCACACACACTGGTACAGGCATTCTCCATTTGACATTTGTCCTCCACAGTGCTCAGGCAAAGGGCATAGGACATCAAACTCCAGCACCAGTTTCTGCAGTTCAGGGGCGTACTCAGCCCTGGAGCCCCTTCCTTCCTCACCATGATGCCCCGTCCATCCTGTCAATTTTCCATTATTATGCAAATTAAAATTACATTGGCAAGTACTGTAGAGTTTAAATCAAAAGGACTCTTTTATCTTTCCTGGGGATAAAACTCAGTCCTTAGGATTATAACAGTTTATCTCCCATTCCCCAAGCCTGCTTCTTCAAAGCAACTGTTGGTCATATTTTTATATCTCACTACATTAAACTTTCAAAAACTCACCCTGCTCAAATAGGTAAAGTAACTTTTTTATTTTGAAAGTCTCCACAGCTAGGTTGGGAGTGCTTCTTGCTGGTGTATATTACTCATCTGTTCTTCCCTGCCACATAAAAAGCAGTGCCTGGCACAGAGCAGATACTCAGTAAATGCTTAATGTGTGAGGTTTTGTGTTTCTATTTTTTTAAAACTGTTTTCGAAGGATACATTCTTAAACACAAATATTATCTCTTCCCTTTACATCACGTTCTCCTTTTCCTTTCTCCTTGTAAGTACTTCAGAGGAGCAACCTCACTGGAAACTGACACTCTCTTTCATCAGTAATAAATTTTACTCTAATCTGACTTGCCAGCAATGTGACTTGGGGCCAGACTACAACCCCCATAATCTAATGGGTAATGTGCATTTAACAGGTAATAGATGCTTCAAAAATCCACTTTAGCTTCCTTTAACTTTGGTCACAGCAAAATAAATAAGAGCCTTTGGCTACTCTTCCTTCTCAAACAAATACAATGTGAATCTAGAAGATAGTAAATTGTTTCAAAACCAGCTGATTGACCTTATATCTTTTATCAGCCAAGTGGTCGCCAGAGTAAATAAGACTCATTTCTCTCCATGTCAGGACTTGGTAGGTTTAGACTGCTCTGAGTGTGGCTGTGTGTTCTCCCTTCCCCTCACGCCTGGGACCTCACCAACAGCCTCAGCCCTGGGTCTCCGGAAACAGACCTCATCTGGTTTACATTTCCTTTGAGCTCCACTCTGAAGGCTAATAGGGAGATTTTAGATTTCTTTGCTAGCACTATGGACTGAGTGATGAAAAGCCCAATGGACTTCAGACTTCCTCAGTATTTATATATGTCTGCAGGGCAATTGTGTGTTAATAATCTTTTCCTGAAACCAGTTTATATTTAACAATTATTTCTGGCATTATTCCCTCTTTCCCAAAGGAAATTTCCTTAAGTTTATTGCTGGCACGTCTGTAAAATGGTCTTTCTATAATGCTATGATATCGTTTGGCTTTGAATTTATTTAAACTAATTTAAAGACAGTAAGTTCTTCCTCTGACTATATATTATATTTAATATAAGAACACCTTTTAAGATCAATTGGGAAATAGGAAAATTTTCAGAAGCACTTATATTAGCTACCAAATAAAGCCTTAAATTTGTTTGTTTCTCTTTTCCCTTTAGTTTCAACATCAAAAACTGTATACAGTGGGATTTAATGTAGTTCATTGTAGTAAAGAACAATCTTCCCCCATATAACTGTCAAATTCTTCAAAATCTATACAACTTTGGGCACTTTGAGTATTCCATATTATTTAGAAATTAAGACTTTAAAAGCTTTCTAAATAACCCATCTCATTTACATAACATTTCTCTCACTGCAGGTTGACATAGTTGTGAATTATGACTTAGACTTCTTTCATTTCTGTTTCTTTCGCTTTAGAATTTTACCTGAGTAGCTCATAGTGTGATATTACAAAGTGCAGGTATTAACCCAGACCAAATCGATGCCTAGTTTATCAGATTTAGTTTGGAGGAGTTGATTTCTTCCATTCTCTTTTTAAGTCTCCTATCTCTTTTGATGCTTCACAGCTGTCCAATGAGCTGCATCTCTAAGAACTGGGTAAGGTTCAATTTGAAGTCGCCTGTTTCATCTTATCTTGTTTTATGGGATACTCTTCATATTCAATTGCAGCTATTGCTAACAGGTGCTCTGGTCTACCAGGGTGGCTGATAGGAGGCAGGGCACAGAAAGAAGCGAAAGGGAATGGATGAGACCAGGATTTTGTGATTGATTCCACCATTAGCTTGTTATGAGAAAGCTGGCTCAGCTTCTCTATCTTTCCAATAGAAGCAATAAAATTTAACCACTTCAGAGGGCTATAATAAGGTTAAAAAGAATTTAATAGATTTTTAAAAATGCATTTGGTATGTTATTATTTGATGATGCTATAAATCTAAGGGGAAATAAATAATTTTTTTAAAAAGCAATTTATAAAGTAAAAAATACTAGCAGCCAATAAACATAACTACTAACTTCTTTAATGATTAAAGAAATGCAAATGAAAACTGGTAAGGTTTTTAAAAATTGATGCATGGGCTCGTGTGGGTGGTAGGAAATAAATTTTCTTACATAATTAGGCCCAACAATAAATGGTAACATTTTTCAAAAAATACAATTCAATGTTCATAACCTTCATCCAGGGGTACTACCTACAATAATTTATTCTAAGAAAGATCATCAGAAAATTATGCAAATATCTATATATGAGGAAGTGTGGTACAATATTATTTTGTAGTAGTCAGAATAAACAGTAATGTTTTTCCTGGCGCATATGAACTATTTAATTATGATTAAATACCATTTCCAGTGCTGTCTGTTGATTCTTTCCATGCCCACCACTGTGTTCCTTGCCACCTAACCACAGGAGGGAGTCTCAGGTAGATGATGGGCCAGATGGGACCTCCTCCCAATGCCAGCACAGGAACCTCAGTTTCTGTAAAGGTTTTGTTAAGAGGGCGGGAGGACCCTCCATCCTTCTTGGCCGGCACCTTCCTCATAGCCGCAGGCACGTTGTTCAGGTCCTCCCACTTCCTTTTGGCGCGGATGTGTGTCCCCACTTTTTCCTTGATGAACTTCAGGTCCTGCTTGTCCTGACAGACCTTGAGTGGATCCATGGCACGCTGCTCACGGGGAACAAAGCCACACACCTCTAGGATCACATCCCGCACGACCTTGGTGCGCTTGGTGAGTTGCCCGTGGCTGCGGCTATGCCTCGACTTGTTCACATTCTCGGTCACCTTGTGACCCTTGTTGAGGCCCATGGCCATTGGGTAGTGCAGAGCCATTGCTGTGGACAGGGGTGAGGTTGGGGATGTATTGAGTCCCAGCTGGGCCACCACCGCCTCCCAGAACCACGTTCCCCAGCCCCTTGGGGTCGTTTGCTGCACCCAGCTAGCCTCCTGAGCCTCACTGGGACCACCACTATCATTTTGACAGGATACAAATGACATAATTCTTTTTGAGTTCATTTAAAGCAAATTGAGAAGGCACTACATTGATTGCCACATAGATTCACTTATTTTTTTTTTTTTAAGAGGTAAATATAGACTGCTAATAGTGTACAGGAAATGTATGCATTTTAACCACACTTTCAAGCCATAATTTCTTTCTTCTAATCATTCCATCTCATTCTATACTCTCTTCCATTGCTAAATGAAGATCACAGCTCTTAGCTGTTACACTCATGCTATTCCTTCCCAACTGCTCATGCCCATGTCACACACACGCACTTAACTATAAATACAAATATAAATACAAAACCTCAAGGACCATGATTTAACAAACGATAAATACCAAATCCAAAGGAAACTGTCAAGAAAGCTTTCTTCTTTACTTTGGGTTCATGGCAAACCAAGACGACTTCCTGAAGACTTAGGACTCTCTCAGGAGGGGGCATCTTCTACAGTGGTCTTTCCCGCAGATATGAGCCTTGAGCACTAGACCCGCTCTGATTTTGTTTCTTAGTCATTATGTTTCATTTTAATTATTAGTGCGGCAGAAGAGACTGGCGTGTTGGAAAAGTATCAGAAAAAAGAGAGGATGGAATTGTCTTTCAGTACATCAATATGCTCTAATATTTTTAAGAGTATCTAAAACATAGATCCCCGAGAAATATTTGCTCAGTGAATAAATACTCTATCCCAAGCTGGAGATTCAAACCATGCTGGCAGCCCCACACAACAGACAAGCCTAATTCAGAGCTCAATGCATAATAAGAAGAAAATGGCAGAGGGTGGCTTTTTGTTTTTAAGAAATCCCTCCGACTTCATAATAACTCTAAATGAGGACTCGAAGCATTTCAGAATCTCTACTCAGCGTAATGTTCCATATCGCCAACTGAGATGCACAAAAGGAGGTTAAAAGAATCCTTCCTTTTGCCTGAGAAACATTGATTGAAATGGAAGGACATTAGTGTTGTTTCTTTCAGTTCTACAAGTTGCCTTAATGTAATAAAATACTATCTGGTCATAAAGGACTGCAGCCTATCTTAGTTACCTCAAAGGGAGAGAAGAGGATGTCCTTGATCACTGTTGCAACATAGAATGCGGGGGATCTTTTTCTTACCTCCTCCTGAGGTCATTCTTCATTCTGAAGCCTGAGCACTCTCAATAACTCTTAAAATTCTCCCTCCAAGTCAATATAACAATCCGTCACGATTCACTGAGGTAGTCAACTCTGTTCTTCAGTTTATTAAGCTGTTTTCCTCAATGAGAGTCTGTGGCAGTGGGAAAAACCCAGTAATTTATGTGCCTACTCCCTGGTACTTTTCACTGGGGCTCATTCCTTCTAAGTATTAATAGTAAGGAGATTTTCACCAAAAATCACTTTGTGCATAACAGGGGGAGGAAAACTTCAGACCAGGTCTTTCTCATTCAAATAAAATAGAATATTGAGTTAATTATAAGGTTATTCTAAAATAAGTGTATTTTAATTTGATGTGTTTATTATATGTACTTTCCTTCAATTATCCAATCTTATGGTTAATCCATAAATGAGGAAATCTGTGTGTTGT
Source organism: Pteropus alecto (assembly GCF_000325575.1). Classification (NCBI taxonomy): domain Eukaryota; kingdom Metazoa; phylum Chordata; class Mammalia; order Chiroptera; family Pteropodidae; genus Pteropus; species Pteropus alecto. The sequence goes on from NW_006442484.1 coordinate 27,050,771, forward strand.
AGGCTTATCGGCATTGTAATCTATGTAATAACCTATATTCTTACAACTTCTCTGATCTTCCTCACGCACTATCCCCTGGGGCAGCAGGGCAACCTAACCTGGTTCATTAACGATAACTCAGTGTACCCCTATCTCTTTCAGATAAAAGTTCAATCCTCCACAGTTGTGCTCCCTGTTCCTTCACCCTGCCACCTTCAATGATTGTATTCTTTGTCTGCCTGGTGTGTCATTTTTTTTGCTTGCCACGTTGGCACCTGCAGCTGGTGAACTTGAGATCTGTCTTCCCTAGGTCAGTGTCTCCCTGCCATCATGATCTACCATCAGCTCATAGTGCCCTGCAGGCTGGTCGTGACTCCCTGTCTTGCCCCAGAGGTCTGCCCAGCATGTACTAGGCCATTCGATGCCCAAATCTATAAATCATACCCCCTTTTGCTCATATTCACCCATCAATGCCATTAGCTATTTTCTGCATTTACTAATTTTATTTTAAAATATGGCTGCTCACAGTGGTGCTGAGGCCAGGCTTTGAGGTAAATCCCAAAAGAGAAATGAAGCAAACTGCCCTCTGCTTTCAATTTTCCTTTCAACCTACCCTATTAGTTTTCAACATATTCGCTGTATGGCAAGTAGGCAGGTGGGAAAGACATTTGGGGAAAAGAGATGGCAGCTTCACACTGAGATGGTGAGGGCCATGTCTCCAGTAACTCTGGCTTTTGCACAATAGGTCTGCCATCAACCTGTTATTGTCTGATTTTATGGGCAAGCATGAATGAAGAACCCAGAACTCTAAAAACCATCAATATTTGGCTTTGGAAAGTATTTTTCAAATGACTTGACTATCAGTCTATCTTTATTCAAGGAAGTTACATTGTAAACCCCATAATTAAGCCTGATGCAAAGATGTGACCTGAGAGTTAGAAAATTACTTCCATGTCCTGCTCCCCTGCTCAGCTCTCACTAATCATTTCTCTTGTGTCTGTGTCTGATCGTAGTATACATGTCTCTGGGATTTTAAATTGCCACCTTCTATTTCCACTCTTAAATTTTGGTGATTTGAAAGTAGATAATCTAGGCAGGATCCGCTACAAAATTTGCAAGGCCCACTGCAAAACAAAAATGCAAGACCTCTTGTCAAAAAATTATTAAGAGTTTCAATATGGCGACTACAGAGCATTGAACCAAGTATGGAGCCCTTCTGAGCAGGGAACCCGGTGAGACTACACAGATCATACATCCATAAGGCTGGCCTCGACTTGGCTTTAATATAAAACAGCTGAGCCAAGTTTTGCTGTAAGTGGTGCAGAGGGTGGGAGACAAGGAAGAAGCCGAGACTTAAAATCTTATAACATTTCTTAAAATAACAAAAATACCTATTTCATTGTCCGATAAAAATCATACCAATCTGAATCCATCCCATTTGTGCCTATCACTAGCAGTCTACCTATTAAACAGATGAATTAATCACGGGTAACCAAGAGCGAGCAGCTGCAAATACTGTTAGCTGAAGTGAATGGCAATTCCTGTTTGAAAATGAAGTACTGCCATTTGCAACAACATGAATGGATCTTGAGAGCATCATGCTAAGCAAAATAAGTCAGATGGAAGAAGCCGAGAAGCATATGATTTTACTCATATGTGGGGTATAAAACTGAAAGCAACAAAATGAACAAGATAAACAAACAAAAACTCATAGGCACAGACAACAGTTCAGTGGTTATCAGAGGGAAAGGGTTGGGGGAGGTAGAAAAGGGTAAAGGAGGTTAATATATGGTGATGGAAAGAGATTCGACTTTGGGTGAGGAACACACAATGCAATATACAAAAGATATATTATAGAGTTTTAGACTTGAAACCTATATAATTTTATTAACCAATGTTACCCCAATGAATTGAATAAACAATAAATAAATAAAATGATGGGTGACTATATTAGCTGTCTGGAATATAAATTAATTAAAGCAATCATGCCTCAAACATTGTGTGGGATGCTCCAAGGGGAAAAATTGAGGGTACTAGCTTTGAACTATATTCTCCGTGGCAATTGAACCAAGTGCTAGAGGTGAGGATAACAATGAACTTAAGCTTCAGAGAAACACCTCCTTCACTGATAAGACCTCTGATGTGGAATGAAGAAGGAAAGACAAGAGAGAAGACGAACCTTAACTTACCCACAAATTGACTGGCCAGAGAATCTCCCTCTAAGAATGCAGAAGCTGCAGGAATCATTCATTCACTGCTCAATGCATTTTTGGGTAGTCCATTTATTTATTCATTAAATTAAAAACATACAGGCATATTTTGGGGGCTCCTTCTACGACTGGAGCACACTAAGAGCTGTGATTTACACTATGTAACAAATTTATGTTAGATGGTACAATTCCCACAGTATGATCATAACATAGGGTAAGATGTGGAAAGTCACTGGTAACAGGTTTGTTTACACTTACTATTAAGAACATCTCTGCAACTCCTGAGCAGTCTGCTCAGCCACTCTGAGGATTCTTTGCCTACTTGTTACAAATTAGTATAAACCCAGAATACCATACTGAAACAGAAGCAACTAGTTTGTTCAGACTTAATATCAATTTAACATTATTCTAATATTGTATTATGTATATTCACAATGCAAATGCTTATGATCCTAACGGCTAATCTAATCTATTGCAATACATTTGAAAAATGGTTCCCATGTCTTGGGCCCAGACGATGTTGTCTGGGACTAAAGCAGATAAGAGGAGCAGTGTGGAGAGCTCTGATATTAGCCATGCCTTCTTCTCATTCTTGTGTATTTGATCCCTAGAGCAGCAGTCCCCAACCTTTTCAGCACCAGAGACAGGTGCTCCTGTGAGATCTAATGCCTGATGATCTGAGATAGAGCTGAGGCGGTGATGCTAGCGCTGGGGAGTGGCTGCAAAAACAGATGAAGCTTCACTGGCTCACCTGCCACTCACCTCCTGCTGTGCAGCCAGGTTCCTAAGAGGCCACTGACTGGTACCGGTCCATGGCCCAGGGGTTGGGAACCCCTGCCCTAGAGGAGCCGTTTGGAGACATTCTGATTATGCTCTTATAGACTAAAGCAGAGTGAAATGAAATGAAGTAGGAACTGGTCAGTTGCAGAGGAAATATTTGGAACTGGTAGATTTGGGTGTGTCTAGTGCATTTTGCAAACTAAAAGCTAGTTGTAGTGTTTTTCAGGATATTCTACCAGTTCTACAAGGCTGAGCAGGGGGTAAAAAGCACAAACTCTAGAATTTGTAAAATCCAGCCTTCCAATTCACGAGCTATGTGCTACGCGACCTTGGGAAATTCACTTAATCCCTCTAAAGTTCAGGTTTCCTATCTATAAAATTAGAATATAAATACCTGCATATAAGGTTTTTCTTTGGATTTAGTGAGTTAATAATATATTCAAGACCCCAAGCACAGTTCCTGGCACATATCTGACACTTAATAAATGTCACTGCCCTTCTTCAATAGTTTTCATTTGGTCTTAGTCCTCCACTTTCTCTGGAATTACCAAGAAGATGTAATTTCTCCACTCAGAAAGTTATTGCTACAATCTTTTTCTACACGAAGAGAATATAAGATGTGAAGCATGTTGTCTCCTAAACCCTAAGTTCCTGAATTTAAGCCCTGCTAGTCCTCAACATGTGTTCCTGGTACTGAAATTTTAATGACTTTTCACTTCTTACCCTGCTGAATCATGAGGCTTCTTTTAGCAGGAAGCAACAGGAAACTTCTTAATATCCCGAGGGGCTGTACCTCCATACATTCTTTCACTTCAGTGACATGGAGACATTCCATACCGGAGCACATGGTTCTAACAACAGTATTCATTAACCCCACTGCATGGCTAGTGCAAGGATATCCGTGAAAAGGAAGTGATTCATAGTATAAGGTGCTCACTATCTTTGGACTGTTAAATTATATTTTAGAAAATGCCTAGAAATACAGTCCTATATAAAAGCATTCACACATACACACAGAGTAAATAATCGTAGCCTACTGTTGGAAAGACTTACTATGGGCACTGGTACTTCTGGAAACTAGAAACCAAATGGGATTACTTAAGTAGATAATATCTTATAGTAGACAACTATAAAGCAAGGTTTTTACTATATTTCTTTATATGTTACTATCTCCCCAGCCCAAACTCCACCCCTACCCCAGTTCTCCAAATAACCAGTCTATTAGCTGGGAGATGTAATTGTAGCATATTAGATATATCAGCTGGCTACCCATGTTAATACAACCTTGATTTTTTGGAGGGAGAAGGGGGCAATTAGATAAACATTTTTGAACCTCCCTTGCAACTAGAGGTGACCATGTGACACATGTGACACAGTTGTAGCCAGAGTAAACAGGGTTTTCTGGAGATTACTGAAGAAGTTTTGCTTTCCTGATAGAGGTGCCATCACATGTGCCTTGTTGTTTTCTCCTGCTTACCCGACAGCTGAAGCAGCAGCAGCCATATTGCCGACACAAGGGAAAGGTCAAGGGAATGACAGAGACTGCACCCTTGATATTGTTGAGCCACTGCATCCTTGAGGACTGCCCTAACTTGTTTAAGCCACTGTGATTTGAGTTTTCTTCTGAAAGCATTTCCAAACTGACACAGTATTTTATTTTATTTTAGGTGAGGCAACCCTTGGTTGACCTCACAGATTGCAAGGACCTTGTCAGTTTACAATCCCTTATTTTTTATTTTTTTACACCTACAGCACCTGGTCTTCCTAGGTGGTCTCCCATCCAAGTACTAATCAGGCCCGACCCTGCTTAGCTTCCAAGATCAGACGGGATCGGGCTTGTTCAGGGTGGCATGGTTGTAGACAAACTTACACAACATTCTTTTTACTTAGCAAGAAATTTTCATTAGATTAGTTTCTTTGTAGTACATATGCGTGATAATATTCACTGTATTCTGATCGCCTCACTTGTTGAGATGATCAAAGGAGAGTCTTTGAGTATATTTTGAAAATTGTCAAGCACTAATGGTGATTAGTATAACAAGGACAATGTCAGATTCATCTCTGTATCCTCAATACCAGTTGTTCATTATGTATTCAAGATACAGGAACAATGGTTTTTTAAGTCGGATTAGCTAGAGGATACATCAGAAAGCAGAACCAAGTCCTGCCTATTCTGTACATGAATGGCAAACATATAGCACATCTGCTCTTCTTCTCTAATCACAGACATAATCAATCAATCAATCTATCTATCAGTCTTCCCAATGAGACTAAATTAGCCTCAGTGCAGTGCCTTAGACCAGTGGTCCCCAACCTTTTTGGCACCAGGGACTGGTGCTCTTATGAGAATCTAATGCCTGATGATCTGAGGTGGAGCTGAGGCAGTGATGCTAGCACTGGAAAGTGGCTGTAAATACAGATGAAGCTTCGCTAGCACTCCTGCCGCTCACCTCCTGCTGTGTGGCCCAGTTCCTAACAGGCCATGAACCAGTACCAGTCCATGGCACAGGGGTTGGGGACTCCTGCCTTAGGCAGTCACTACAAATCCAGCAGTGTCTTAAAAACAAGTGATTATTTGTAACCTGTAAGAAAAAGGCAGATGCTTTAATGATACTAGGTCAGGGTCAGCCAGGCCTGAGCATGAGGTTATTAAAGGCAGCACCATAATGGAAGGAATAGAATGAAATATCAGGTCCTTGATGAAGGAGAAATGACAGAGGGCACCACCTAGGATTGGGGGTCATATCTAGCAATGGAAGATGGCTCAGGCCAAGCATTAGGAAGCACGTAGCCAACCAAGAGGAGATGAGTAGCTTTATCCCTGCATACTGACTACCCACATCACCACTCCATATCCTTGCTCTGCTCTTCCTTATTTGTATTTAGGCCTTCTTCTCACTGTTACTTGTCTTCTTCATCACTTTGTAATTCTCTCTATTGGGGTTCTGTGATCCAATAGAAATGCTTTGCAACCAGACAGATCGGGATTCAAGTCCTGGTCTTTAAAAGGCTGGGGAAAGTTGAGTGAGATGCTAAATCTCTCCATCTCTATGTCTGTCCAAAGAGAATAAGAATATGCCATCATAGGCTTAAGGTGAGCATGGAACATACTTATCTATGTAGAGTCCTTAACAGAGAGTCAAGCTATTGTAAAAGTTCTTCCTCAGCTGGAGTAAGAGTCCATTTGCCTCTTCAGATCTTGGATGTGTTGCCATCTCTCAGGAATAAAGAAGTTTCTAGAAGATTCTTTATGGTTCCAGACATTTTAATCAGAGAATATTCTAACCTATGAAGGAAGAGAAGTCTACTTTGAGCAAGTAAAGTCATGAGTTTAGTTTGAACAAGGTATTTTGAATAAATGAAATAATGGTAACTTCACCCTATTCTGAGATAAGCAATGGCCATCAGACATGCTATAGTTTAATAAATTTTTTAATAGAAGGGCCTCCAGATTCCACTTATATTTTCCAGTGGAATTCTACCCGCTCAAATAATTTTTAAACATATGGAATTTATTTTCCCTCACACCTGGCTATATTTAATTTGTTACGAGAGGTTCCTGACTGTGTTATGAGACCTATTCCCATGATACTTAAGAGTTAAATGTGTTTCCTGCTTTCTTGAATTCCAAATAAACTGAATAAAATAACCAATCCATGGATACACAAATGTAATATCCTGTGCCTACACGCACACACGCATACACACACACACACACACACACACACACACACACACACACTATGTCCCTGTTTTTTATTAACTTGCAGGGATGGAAGAAATAATAAGGACAAGGAAATTATGAACCACTTAAAGAAAATTATGTGAATTTTTCATATTGTGCTTATTCTTAAATGCTCTCATCCATTCTAATAATATAGGATGTTATTGACACCCTAATAACGTATTCGTTTGCTTTGTCTGGCTTTTTCTTATGTGCTAAATGCTGTGAATATCTAGACTAGTATGTCAAATTTCAAAAAAAGTAACTTGTAAAAACATTAGTAACAATAACAAAATACACTATTCAAATGCAGCAGTATATTTTGGAAACTATTCGGCCTATCTTAAAAATAAAGGCTCAAATATAACTGTTTAGTACTTTTTATAATCATGATTATTCCACATTTGTTATGACATATAATTCCATCTTATGAAGACATTGTTATATTCTGTTTATACCATATTAAGTATTAAATTACACTTTCTAAAACTGTAATTGCATTTCATATCTAGTTTTGCAGGTAGGCATAAAGGCAGTATGGAACATTGAAGAAGCATCACCTGAGCAGATATGTGAGATATGGTTCCTTCTACCACTTACCATGAACATATTTTAGCAAGCCATGTTATCTGTCTGGGCCAGGTTTGGCTCATCAATAAAAAGGAGTTAATATTTACCCATCTCAAACCAAAGAGCTGGACTATGTGATCAAGTGAAGAGCTTGAGTATAATCTTTATAGTGACAATTACTAACTGTGTAATTGGGAAAGCCACTTAATATCTAGATCTTCTGTCTTTATTGAGGTGAAAGTTAAATTCAATGATGTTTATAAGCACCTGGCATGGTCCCTAACTATGCCGTGGTAAAGCATGATATGGTTTTGTTCATTGACGTATCCCGAGGATCTAAAAGGCTGTCTGACACATAAGAGATACTTAATAAACATCGTTAAACTAATTTTAACCCACATGCCATCTGGAGGCACCCTGATCCTTAAAATCTAAGTAAGATTGACTCAAAATTCCATCTCATATTCAGTAGATAATTCAATGTCCTACTTAAGAATTTTTTTTAAATGCATGGAGTCTTACTATTCTGTCATATCTGGTTCAGATTTCCATCTTATGTGTTGTGTTTTGTTTTGTTCTCCATTTTTAGGCTTTCTTCTGTTTCTTGATTTTCATGGTTACTTTCCTTTGATTAGCTACACCATACACATACCCACACATTCCCAACACAAATTACCGGATACCATTCATTATGAAGCCGAATCATAGGAGGATTTAGGAGTAATAGTGAGATGGGCTAAGTTACAGAGCTATAAACAAGACTACTTACACTTGAACGTTAAGCTTTCTTTTAAGAAATCTCTGGGCCACAGAACTCTCCTATCTGAATAAAAAAAAAAATTATTCAAGAGAAATAATTGAGAACTCCTATAGCAATTATTTTAAGTACATACATTTTATTGTACATTGTACTTCTGATTTAAAAAAATTCTTATTTTAGCAGCTGCCATCAGAATTCTCAGATGTGTGACATTTGTTTATTTACAAAGGTCTATTTATTTACCATGAATGGAGATAAAATAAAAGAGCTTAAATATTTTTCAACTCTCCTTTAGTGGATCTCACAAGTACACGTCCTTCCATCAGCCAGGACATATCAGAACCCATCTGAAAGCAACTATTCGAATCTTTTTTATGTGTATTCTGTACAACCTGCGCTAGACATCACGGGTTTCAT
>NW_006442484.1:27059264-27060404 GCF_000325575.1 Pteropus alecto
ACCAAAAAGCGTCTGTCTGGATCCAAAATTAGTCTCTTACTCTCCATATGTATTGCCACCAGGAAGACATTCTGGAGGAATGTAGCAGAGTGTTTTTCAAAGTGTTCTTTTGTAATTTAAAAACTGTTAAGTCTTAAAATGAGACTGTAAGGATATGGAAATTAAGTATTATAATAAATGTTCTTTTCAGCAAAACGGATCATTTACTATAAGAGAAGTATTCTATTTCATATTATTTCCCCTACTCTCAGGAATATTAAGAACACGTTAGGTGTTCTTACTCTATGTTGATGAATAAGAACAATCCCATTGCCAAAGGACATGCACAGAAGTTACCTACGAGGGGAGCCACTTGAGTTTAGAGCCTGGAATGCTATGTCAGGATTTTTCCAAGTTCACAGAAGCAGTTTCAGTTGGGGATTCTTTCTTCCCCTTAGAAAGATCCAGAAACCCAAAGCAGCGTCATCAATAGGTAAAAAAGGACCAAAAGATGTGATGCACCTTCAGAGAGGTAAGAACTCAAAAGGTATCATAGAACACATCTGACCCATTTCCTAAGAAAGAGTCTTTGTTCATAGTCAGATCATCTTATACTTTTACACCATCTTTATGAGCAAAGTGATTCATTCAACAAACCAGGTCACGAGACAAGCAACAGAGTATGGTTAAGATCATGGACTCTGGAGCTAGACTGCCTGGGTTCCAACCTAGGCTCTGCACCTGCCACTTCTGCAAGCTTGGGCACATGGACTTCTCTGTGTTTCAGTTTCTACCTGTGTCAACTGGGAGTAATGACTTATCTCATGAAGTAAAAAAGAGAATAAAGGGGCTTACAGTCTAACAACAACAACAACAAAAAAACAGGTCTACAAATAATTCAAGTAGCATCCAAACAATGACATGTTAAAATAGAAATAGAAAACAAGTACCAGTAAATCCAAAGACAGTGGAGGGTAAGGCACATTTGCATCTAGAACACTAGATGCAAAAAAGTAGTAGTTGATAAAACTACTTTAAGATGATGTAGCACAATGATTGCCCAAGATTACAGAGATGGAGCTTGAGGAAAAAACAGGAATATTTATAAGTCCATGCATAGACTCTACTGTGCTTCTATTCTTCTGAGATATCTCCAAAACA